>NW_003852404.1:5542027-5549577 GCF_000181295.1 Otolemur garnettii
CTTGAAAGCCACCAAGACTGTGTGATTGATGGCACTTTTGGTAGACACCAGCAAATAGATGATCCCAGCATTTAATCCCAGTTATTCCTGGGTTGATCTTACCCACTCCTGATCTTCCTGGAGCTTCCAAGCCCTCCCCCCAGTATGCCAATACACACACTCCAACACTTGTCCAAGGTTGAACCATGGTCTTCCTGAGGTCGTCCCCATGTTGTCCAGCTAACAGGAACCCTGATTTGAGCGTGGCACTTACCCTCTTGACTGTGTCAACTTCAGCCCCATGTTGCTTGACTTTCTATTCAAGTAGGAGGCCTGAAAAAAGCCCATGCTTTTCTCCTTGGGCTTCTGCATTTAAAAGGTGCTCCATGCTGCCCACTTGACTGGGGACTTCTACGGGAACTCTGTGGCCTTTCCCTCCTGAGCCCAGGTCGCTGAGCTATGGTGGTCCTTCTGGGTCGCTCCTCCTCCATCCCTGGAGAGTTGGGTGGGGATTTTGCAGTTAGCAAGCGTGGGCAGAGGCCAGGCAGAGGCAAGGCAGGGCAGGGCAGGGCCAAGCAGAGTGATTCCACTGCAGCCTGCTCTCAGCCCTTGCCCAGGGCCTGAGTCTGATCGTTCATTCACCTTGACGTGCAAGGCCTGAGAGCGAGGCTCTGACCGTGGCAGAGCCACCTTATTGAAATGGCATGTTAGCATTTAAACAATATTAATACTATTTGACTCATTAAATATACAAAGGCCAGTTAAAGTGCTTCCATGTGTGTGCTGTTAGTTCTGGCGGGAGACTCCTCAGATAGCTTTATGTGGTTTCAGACAACATTTTAGCACATTCTTAAAATACCCACAAAAGCCTTTATGTAAAAACTCATAAATGCGAACCACATAAAAATTATTTTTTTCCTTGTTTCGTGTCATTATGATCAAAGTACAGTAGGTAAAAATAAATTTTCAAAAACTTGTTGAGGTCCCTCTTTAATTAATGCTTCACACACAGCACAGAGCCATAAACCACCCAGCAGGGGGACTGTCAGTGTGCTCCGGAGCCACCTCCTACCCAGTGGTGCTCAGAGCTGTCCCCACAACACTTGCCAGAGAGGCTGGTGCTTCTGATCCTGAAAGGAGCCTTGCTGATCACTCAGTCCTCTGCTCCCTGTGTCTTGGACAATCAGGTTGAGACTTGTGGCTGCTCAAGTCCCCAGAGATCCCTTTTGGTGAATGGAATTCAAGTCCATTCTTGAATTGTTGCGGTGTTTGGCCACACCTGAGGGGCCAGGTCTCGGCATGTCTGCCTCACCTCAGTTGGGAACACCCTGATTCTGAGAGGGAACAGATCCAAAGAAAGAGACCCAAGAGCATTACCTCAACTCTGTGACTGTCGTTCCTTTATTAAAAGTCAAATCGACTAAATTAGGATACTGCCCAGTGGAATGTTGTCCAACTGTTCAAAATGATTATGGAGATCAGGTGGCTCCATGGTAAAGTGCCAGTGTGTCTGTGCCAAGCGAAAAAAGCTGAACTTGACACTATTGCTGTGCTTATGGTTATATAAAAATTGTGCATCTGGACAAAGACAGGAGGGATTTTGGAAAAATCAGATTTATGAGATAAGTTGATTTATGGTATTAGGGGCTAATTTTTAAATTTCCTTTTTAAAAATAATGTTCTTGCAATAAATTTTAAAATTTTGGGTAAAAGAATAGTAGTAACCCACAAGGAGGTCACACAGTTGAGCTTGCATTTGTACCTCTTTTGTCTCCAGCATTTGAAACTTTAGACCTGGTCACTGTGGCCGGCCAGAGAGAAGCTGCCCAAAGTGGGAGCCGGGCCACAGGGTGGGATGTTGGTGTGGA
Source organism: Otolemur garnettii (assembly GCF_000181295.1). Taxonomy (NCBI): domain Eukaryota; kingdom Metazoa; phylum Chordata; class Mammalia; order Primates; family Galagidae; genus Otolemur; species Otolemur garnettii. The sequence goes on from NW_003852404.1 coordinate 5,543,875, forward strand.
AACGGCCAGTTCCATGTTATAAAACTTTAATGCCGTTCGTTGTTTTCTTTGTCTGGAAGAAATAGGACGAGAAGGGATGGGACTGAAGGGATCAACCTTAGGCCACCTGGTGCTTTTGAACTGGTCACCAGATGGCGTCAGCAGGGCTGTCAGGCCACCAGGATTTCTCCTGGTTTCCTTCCAGGGCAGCCTGACCTTGCCTCTCCCCAGGATCCCACCACACAGAAGGGTGAGCCTTTAACAAGAACAGCACAGAAGGATGTTCGTTCCAGGATGGCGAAAGATTTATCAGCCTGTCCCTTCTGCCAACACAAGAATAGCCAGTTTCAAAGTTGTGTTTTTTCCCCTCTTTTGATGTGGGGCTGCCCTCCCTACAAGCTGACTGAAAGGGAAACCTAACCTGTGTGTTAGAACCGAGCCATCTGTTGCCAGCTGGAAGGGCAATTGGCAGGCCTGTTGTGGGTGTTTTTCCCCCAGTAATATTGATTTGCAGACTGAGGAGGTCCCCAGAATTCAGGAGAACAAGCCAGAAGGGCTCAGGGAGCCCATGATGTGAATCATCTGAGCACCAGGGAACCGCAGGTCAGCAAAAGTGACCAGTACATCTTCACATGTCCTAGGAGCATTCCAAAGTGGGCGATGTGTACCCAGCTCCTCTAAGATGGTCTCAAGGAGAGCCCTGGGACCTGAACCAAACACTAACCCCTTTACCTTGTTCTGCCCTGTTTGGAGAGAGACTTGGAGCAAAAGAATTTATCTCCTAGACAGGGTCCTTGAGTGCCTGTGTTGGCCAATTGTTGGAGGTCACCGAGGATAACACCCAGCTCTGGGCCCCACAAGTGTTTTCTATCTATTCTCCCTTCAGCTCCGCGTCTGGCACCTGACACTTAGATCCCCACATGCCCCCTTGGTGGCTCTTGTGCTAGCGGGCAGGCCTGCCCTCCTGCAGCCAACTCGCCAGTGTTGTGAGTTCAGTTTGACAGTTTAATCCTTGTGGGTAGTGCTAGAGGGATGGAGAAATGGGGCAGGATGTAGCCCTGGAAGGGGGCTGGCCTCTGCCTGCCTGTGGAGGCTCTGGTGGGGAAGGGGTGAGGGTAGCAGGGCCACAGTAGTTTAGGGGAGAAGAACACCTGGGCACTGTATATCTTAACTAGCGGGTAGGAGATTCTTATTCCCCTCACAGGGTTCTGTGCTTTCCTACAACAATTGTCTCTGTTAGACTTGGGAATATATCATATACTGACCATTCTTAAAAAAAAAAAAACTTATTGACTGGTCACAGTGGCTCATGCCTGTAATCCTAGCACTCTGGGAGGCTGAAGCAGGAGGCTCCCTTGAGCTTGGTAAGTTTGAGCCCAGCCTGAGCAAGAGTAAGACCATTTCTCTACTAAAAAACTAGAAAAATTAGCCAGGGATCATGGCATAGCCTATAATCCAGCTACTTGGGAGGCTGAGACAAGAGGATCACTCGAGCTTAGGAGTTTGAGGTTACCATGAGCTAGGCTGAGGTGACAGAGACTCTGTCTCAAAAAGGAAAAACCGTGTTAATGAGATAGTTTCAGACTTAACAGTAAAATTCCAAAAGAAGACAAAGAATTAATTATTTAGAGACAGAGTCTCACTATGTCGTCCTCTATTGAGTGCTGTAGTGTCACAGCTCACAGCAACCTTAAACTCTTGGGCTTACGTGATTCTGTTGCCTCATCCTCCTGAGTAGCTGGGACTACAGGTGTAGACCACAATGCCCGGCTATTTTTTGGTTGTAGTTGTCATTGTTTGGCAGGCCTAGGCTGGGTTTGAACCCACCAGCTCCAGTGTATGTGGCTGGCCCCCCAGCCACTGAGCTACAGGTGCCGAGCTGACACAGAATTCTAGTATACACTTCTCCCACATTCTCTAAATGTTAACATTTACCAGTTGTATTTTGCTGTTGTATGACAGCTTTATTAAGGCATAATCCATAGATACATGCTAATTTTTAGTACTTAATAATGAAAACAGTAATCATTTGGCAGGTCTCTGCGTTCCCGTATTGTTTGGTATCTCAGGAGTCGTGTAAAGTAGATGTCCCTATTGTGTTTGTAAGGCCAGCCCCTGCAGCCTTCAGTAAACAGTTGTCACATAGATGCCGGCTCTGCCCAACTCCCAAACCTCTGCCTATCCCATGCCCTGTGCGGCCCACACTCCCAGGATGTGCCTGCTGTATCTTTGATTCAGGGATTAATTGGGATCAGGGAGGCCCCACCAAGAATAGGGAACCTCCAGATCCCCAAGTGCATGCAGCCTGTCAACTGAATCCAAACTTTATAGAACAAATCCGTAGGAATTTGTTTGGATTCAGTTAAAAGACCACACTCAAAAATCCAGAAGGCCACATGTGGCCCTAAGGCCTCAGACTGTGTGATAAAGGATGTGCCAGTCTTGTGCCAGCCGTGGGACAGTAGCTCTCAGGGTATAGCTAGCCACTGGCAGCATTGGAGGTGCTGCATCAGCTGACTTCATGGCAGCCTCAGTCAGTCACAGCAGTCTGCTTGTGCGCTTAGAATTGGAGTCCAAGCCTGATTCCCTTTCCAGTTCTAGCCATTTCTTTCCTGCTTCCGTTGGACCTTACATTGACTGAGATCTAAGGAGGAAGCTCTGTCCAGGCTTAGCTTTCACTTCTGGCTAGGGGTTTGGATTAAGTTGCATCAGAAGACCAGCAGGACCCCCATTCTGCCCATACTTTGGAAGGATGAGGTAGGGAGGGGTTTGTAGTTGTGTTTTTCCCAAAAGATAGAAATACCAGCCGGGAGTGCAGTGGCTCACTCACAGCAGCTCGCTGCAGCTCTTTGGGAGGTCAAGGCGGAGGATCACTTGAGGCCAGGAATTTGAGACCAGCCTGGGCAATATAATGAGAGCCTGTCTCTGTCCACAACAACAACAACAAAGGTTAGCTAGGTGCATGGTAGCATGCACCTGTAGTCCCAGCTCCACAGTTGGCAGTCACCTGTGATAGAGCCACTGCACTCCAGCCTGAGGAGAGACCATGTCTCTTTAAAAAAACAAAGGAAGAAATACTAAGTGACAGTGGGCACTTCAATAGTGATGGCCTCCACTCATGTCACATGCTGTGCTATCCTTTATCTGGAGGGAATGGGATGCTCAGCAACAGTTAGTAAAGCTTGCCAAGGACCACAAAGCTACAGTAAGTGGCAGAGCCTGAATTCAACTTCATCTTTATGACTCCGGAGCCTGTGTCCTTTCTGTCTCCCCCAAAGGATGCTGCACCCCGCCCCCCAATTATAGGACAATCAGAACACATCCAAGGATCTCCTCCCGTTGCAGAGAGAGCATTTAATTCCAGGCAGACATTTAGGTGAATCTTTGCCAAATGACAGCCTGGGACCTGGGCTGATAGTCTGCAGTTTAACATCTAATGGCATGTGGGCCTATTTCCTGCAGGTATTTTGAAGGTGGCGTCTCATCTGTCTACCTCTGGGATCTGGATCATGGCTTTGCTGGAGTGATCCTCATAAAGAAGGCTGGAGACGGATCCAAGAAGATCAAAGGCTGCTGGGATTCCATCCACGTGGTGGAAGTGCAGGTACAGCCTCCCCAACACCCGGTGGCTGGGGCCACTACGTGTGGATGGCATGCGGAGCAGTGCGGCCCCACTCTCTGGCAGGTGCAGGGGGTGGGCTGTGATCTGTAAATACCTGTTGATGCCTATAAATGCCCTGAAGCCATTTGGACAAAGATAAGTCAGGTTTGCATTAGTTGTTGATGATAGTCCCCAAGAGAACTTAATACACATGATTACAGGTGCTGTCCATTTAAAAACCAGCTGGGATTTTATAAGAAAGGTAGTTTGTGGTCATGACCCAGAAAGGGACGTGTTAGAAGGAGTCTGAATTCCAGGGGCCACTTCAGGCTCAGGCTCGACTCAGATCTGGCTGCATCCAAGGTTCTGATCTCTGTCTCACCCTCCCCACCCCAGGAGAAGTCCAGTGGTCGCACCGCTCATTACAAGTTGACTTCCACGGTGATGCTATGGCTGCAGACCAACAAATCCGGCTCTGGCACCATGAACCTCGGAGGCAGCCTTACCAGACAGGTAGAGTTACCGTTCATAGTGAGCCAGCAGTCCCTTAGGTGCTGACCTCGTGCAGAGGAATGAGTGGTTAGCCCACTTGGGGTAAGCGTGTTTGGCCAGCTGCAAACCTGCCATCTAAGTAGGACTTTACATCTTTAAATAAAAGCCATCTGGGCTGAGCGAAGTTGCCCACACCTACCCTGCTGGCCTCCTGCTGTGTAAGGGCAGGGCTGGCCACAGCTGCTGCTCCTCCCTCCTCGGGGGCCCCTCTTGTAACTGTACTTCATGCTTTTGTCAACCTCTGTGGTCGTGCACTGCCCATTAGTCAGGCTAGCTCTCCAGGAGACACTCGTCTTGAGCTCAGGGACCTATACCTCACTGTTCTCAGCCTAATGCCAGCACCAGCAACAGCATCACCACACAGCTTGTTAGAGATGCAGGAGTCTTGGGCCCCACCTAGACCTCTGGAATCAGGATCTCCATTTTAACAAAAGACACACATTAAACACACATTAAAATTCAAGCAGTGCTATAGAGTACCTTTCTCTCCCATGTTCTGCTTGGGGATTGCTAACAATCTGTCTCCACAGTGTCCCTCCCAAGCTGTTTCAAGGCAAACTTAGAGCTTAGACTGCAGGCACTGCCATGCCTGGGACAGACTCGTCTTAACTTCTGCTTCAGATGCTACTTTATACATTCTTAAGACTCCTGTTTAAGGCTGGGCTCAGTGGATCACACCTGTAATCCTAGCACTTCGGGAAGCCCAAGCAGGTGGATCACCTGAGCTCAGGAATTTGAGAACAGTGTGAGCAATGCAAGACCCCATCTCTACTAAAAATAGAAAAACTAGCCAGGGTGGCGCCCATGGCTCAGTGAGTAGGGCACTAGCCCCATATACCAAGGGTGGCAGGTTCAAACCCGGCCCCGGCTAGACTGCAACCAAAAAATAGCCAGGCGTTGTGGCAGGTGCCTGTAGTCCCAGCTACTTGGGAGGCTGAGGCAAGAGAATCATATGAACCCAGGAGTTTGAGGTTGCTGTAAGCTATGATGCCAGGGTAACTGAGACTCTGTCTCAAAGAAAAGAAGACTCTTGTTTAAGGGTCCAGGTTTAAGACCTTTGACGTGTTCAAGACCATGTATATTCCCATCCCAAGAGAAGGTCTTAACCTTGTGCCAGGGCAGCATAGCAGGATGCTGGTTGTGAAGGGAAAGAGAGAGTGCAGACTAAATGCAGAAGGGACTGCGCCTGCCTTCAGACAGGTCAGTACTGGCAGGAGTGGTGCAGCCTTGAGGGCATCCTCAGGAGGGAGCCACCTCCTGTGCAGATGTCTTCCCCATGCCCCATTCTCAGAGTGCCGAATCTTTGAGGATTCTCTTTAACATCCAAAAAAAAAAAATTTTTTTTTTTCTTTTGCCCCAGTTTTTGGCCAGGTGCTGGGTTTGAACCTGCCACCTCCAGCATATGGGGCTGGCGCCCTACTCCTTTGAGCCACAGGCACCACCCACATCAAAAATTTTTTTTCAGTAAGATAATTATACTCTTTTTTTTGAGACAGAATCTCAAGCTGTCCCCCTAGGTAGAGTGCTGTGGCATCACAGCTCACAGCAACCTCCAACTCCTGGGCTCAAGC
>NW_003852404.1:5550028-5560075 GCF_000181295.1 Otolemur garnettii
CAGAGGGGATCTTGGAGGTCCCCTTGACTGGGGGCAGCCTTCCCTATGGAGGTGGGCTCTTATCTTCTAGGGATTGCTGGCTGAGTGTGGGGGAGCTGAACCCCTAGGCGACTAGCCCCACACAGCCTGCCTCCCCAACCCAGCCACCTGGGGAGTGGCTGGAAAATCCTAAGTCTGAATCCGGAGACTGCTTCCTGCATCACTTAACCGCTCCGAGCTGTTTATAATTCCACCCGGTGTACAGTGACCTGGACAAATATTTAATCCTCCGTCTTCCTAATAGCTTAAATCAGAGCTGTCAGCCCACGGCCAGAGTCTGGTTCCGGCTTGCCATGAGCTGCGCCTCCTGCCAAGCCAAACTCAGGCTGATGAGTGGCTGTCCTCAGCACACCTTGGCCGGGGCTGCGGTGCTTGTTTGCATTGCCTTTTGCTCTTGGGGCTTTAATGAGGAAATTCACGCTCTGTCATCATTCTAACGGCCGATCACATAATTCATTCGCAGTGCACTGAAGCTGGGGCTGGTTTCCAGTGTGAGTGAGTATATTGGGGGAGGGGGCGGGGGCAGTGAGAGAGACAAGCCTAAGTTGATGATGTGCAGCTTCTGAGCAGCAGGGGAAATAAGAGTTGCCAGCTTTGGCTGTGTGTCCCAGATGAGCCTTGGAAAAACGTCTGCGGTTGCCTTGGATGGGAGGCAAAGGGTTCCAGGAAAGTTGAGCAAACCAGTGACAGAGTGAGCGTGCCTGGTTGTGTAGGCTGAGCCCTTTGTATAGATTGTAAATAAGGTCAAATTATTCCCATTTAACAGGTGAGGAAATTGAGGTTCCAACTGTTAAATAATTTGCCCAAATGATTTCATCACTAAGAAGTAGGACCAGCTCAGCGCCTGTGGCTCAAGTGGCTAAGGCGCCAGCCACATACACCTGAGGTGGCGGGTTCAAATCCAGCCTGGGCCCACCAAACAACAATGACGGCTGCAACCAAAAAATAGCCAGGCATTGTGGTGGGCGCTTGTGGTCCCAGCTACTTGGGAGGCTGAGGCAGGAGACTCGCTTGAGCCCAGGAGTTGGAGGTTGCTGTGAGCTGTGATGCCATGCCACTCTACCCAGGGCGACAGCTTGAGGCTCTGTCTCAAAAAAAAAAAAAGATTTTTAGGGATCCGAATGATTGGATCAGTGTTTTCAGAAGGTGGCTCTGCCAGCTGACCTGGGGCTTGGGTGGGCAGAAGAGGAGGCTGTCAGAATCATCCAAGAAAGAGATATGGGCCTGGACTGGGGAGCCCTGGAAGGGGACAAGCTTGTGGCAGGGAGGTCAGCAAAGAGGGCAGTGACAGGGCTGAGAGGAAGAGGGGCAGAGGCAGGAGGGATAGAGGAGGAAGGACAGGCCCTGTGCAAAATGGAGTGGTCAGGGTTTGGGTGGCTGGGATGTGAGATAGGGAGTCAGAGGAGGGGCCCCCTCTCTTGAGCCTGTCCATCACGCAGCACTCACAGTGACCTGGGGCCTAGGTATTTCCTCTGGAGATCAGGCTTCATGGTGGTCACTCACCCTCATGCACACTCGCCCCGTGTGTGTCAGGAAGGAGGGCTGCTTAGACCCACGGTGCCAGGCACTGACCCCACAAGCCATCTGGCCAGTAGTCCGTGCTCCTAGGCACAGCCAGGTAGCTCTCCCTGTTCCCCCAGTGTCTTGTGACCCACCCCACCTTGGCAGCAGCCTGCTTGGGTGCCCTGCCCCTTGAGTGGCCCAGGTGTGCCCTTGTCTCCCTGTTTCCCACACCCCACCTGGAGAAGGGCCAGTGGCTTCATTCAGCTTGCTGGTGGCTCTCCTCAAGGGTCCTTTCCCACAGCGTTCCTGGCTTTGCCCCATGGCCCTCCTTCCTCAGGCTGGACAGCTGACAGGAGGTCAGTGAAGGAGGCCTCCTGAAGAGTGCAGCTCTGCTTGGCACATGGGGCAGAGGGCAGGATCTCCGGCTTCTGTGCCCAGGCCACGCTCCCCCACACCTCCTTCACTTTGGCCTTTTGTTGCTTCCATTACTCGCCAAAAGATGTCCCTCGAGATGTCAACTGGAAAACAAAGTGAGTAGATAGAGTGTTTTGGCAAATCGCTGCAGCTGCAGGGCTGTCAGGAAAGGTGAGCTGTGTCTTCATGGAAGCTCCTTCCAGCCAAGTCCTGCCTTCCTGCCAAGTCCCACCTTTCTCAAGTCCCGCCTTCCGGCCAAGTCCTGCCTCCCTGCCAAGGCTAATGGACACAGGCAAAGGAAGGCGGACGGAAGGTGCCCTTTGGTGGGCCGCCATGCGGGCCCCAGCGGGAGGGTTGTGGAGCAAGTGAAAAAGGTTGCAAGCCAAGTACCAACATGTTGAAAAGGAAATTGTACTGAGAGGTCACTTCTCCTGTGTGACAGCAGAGACGTGGGAAAGAGGCATGACCGTAAATCTCTGGAAGGAGATCCAAGGTTTCCCGTCCGGGGAAGGGCCCTGCAGATGTTCATTTGATATTTTTTCACATTCTAAATATTTAGAAATGAAGGTGGAATGTTTTTATTGAGTGGGGAGATCAGGCAGATCGTTTGTAAGCTGAGCCTGCTCTCCCCATCCGCAGGAGGAGCCCCCAGTGTATCTTCAGGCAATAAAGTAAAACACAGCAGAAGTGAAACTCCTCTTTGCCTTGCACTTGGCAGTTAGGCCAGGCAGTGCGTTTTTATCATGGAGCAGAAGCCCACAGCCCTTCCTCCTAGATGCAAGAAACAGAGGTGGCCCAGGCCCCCCCAGGAGGTTCCCAGAATATGCACTCACCGTGGGGGCTCTGCTGCAGCTACAGGCACTCCTGGTGTGCCATGGGTGCCTGGGCTCAAGGGTGGAGTCCCCTGGGGTAGAGTGGCCCAGTACCTGGCTGAGAAGGAAAGCAGGGATGAGACTGGCTCTGTCCCTCACTTCGAAGAGCAGATACGGGAGAAGAAGGGGCCGGGATGGACCCTGCTCAGAATTTCTGAGCCCTGGATTGTGGTTTGTCCTCCACTTTTCTGGTAAAGAACATAGATGAAAACTTGAGCCAGCTTGGGAGGTCTCAGGACAGAAAACAAGTTTCAGAATCATCCAGGCCTTGCTTCAGGTCCAGCCCGGTCATCCCCAGCTGTGCGACCTGGACAAACCACCTCAATTCTTTGAAACTCAGTGTCTTCACCGTAGAATTGCTGGTACTTATGTTGAAAGTACTATTGCTGCAGAGTAGAAATAAGAAACCATTTTGAGGCTCGGCGCCTGTGGCTCAAGTGGCTAAGGCACCAGCCACATACACCTAAGGTGGCGGGTTTGAATCCAGCTCAGGCCTGCCAAAACAACATGATGGCTGCAACCAAAAAATAGCCGGGCGTTGGGGTGAGCCCCTGTGGTCCCAGCTGCTTGGGAGGCAGAGGCAGGAGACTCGCTTGAGCCCAGGAGTTGGAGGTTGCTGTGGGCTGTGATGCCACAGCACTCTACCCAGGGGGACAGCTTGAGGCTCTGTCTCAAAAAAAAAATTTTTTTTTGACACATGGATTTATGCTCATGAAATCATAGCTATTACTGCTACTACCATGTATCTCGCAAGCAGGGACTTGTAGAATATTTGCAATTTTAGGCTCAATTAAAATGTTCCTAAACTGGACAAACATAACTAAAGAGGCTGTCTGACCAGTCTCCTGCTGACCATAGTCTCCTGGCTTGGCCGACAACCTACAGCACAGCCTGGTAACGAGCAGGACACCAAAGACCCCAAGACCCCTGGAAATGGAGCTCTGTTTTGACAAGACTGAGAGCTGCTGTTCCACCAGGCACCGTTCTAGGCATTTTATGTACATCTGCTTATTTAGTATGAGGTAGCGGCAAGGAAATGGAGGCCCCGACCAGCAGAGCCCTTTCTTCTGGGGCTCCTGGGCCCGAGGAGGAAGCAGCCACAGAGCTGTGGAGTAGGGTGGCTTCCTGAATTCAGGCCCCGCTCCCCCCGTGGGTGCCCACTGGAGGATGCCACGCGGCAGTGGGAGGTGCGGTAACCCCTTGTGAGGAGAATGGCCTGCCAACGTTCAGACACTCGCCCATGTCGTCCCGTCTCCAGGTTTCAGAGACAGAGGTGCCCGCGGGGCAGTCATGGGCTGGGCTCCAGACTTCCTTGGAACTACCTTGTGGAACATCTGTGCAGCCACAGCACATAAGAATGTTTTCCTTCTGGCAGCCACTTTTATAAGGATGTAATAATATATGCATTGCAAAAATACTTCTATTTTTGGTGGGTTGGCATTGCTAGTGAGCTGACCCTGACCAGGTGTGGAGGGGAGTCAGCAGGGCGAACGAGGGGGCTGTGGAAGCATGCCTGTGTGCCAAACTCTCTGCCCCCAGCCCCTCAGGGCCACTGACACGGGCTGAGATTCCCTGCCACGACTCAAGAGGCTCCTCTTGTTCCACTGGAGGGTCATTCTGCTCCCAGAGACAGGGTGGGCAACTGGGAGCATGCAGCCTCCCCATACACCCTCTTCCCTCTGCCACCCTGGGGCATCTAGTGGCTTCAGCCTTTCTGTTTGTTGGAAGGCTCTTGATTCTGAAATGCAAAGATGAGAACCTCAAGGTTCAACTGCTGATGTGACCTACGCTGATGGCCCAGAGCCCTTTGCCTACAGTCCTGGTCTCGTTTTGGGCTCTTGGTGCTCATTTAAAGTGGGGCCAGTCACTGCCCTGAAAGCCCTCATCCCTTCCCTGAGGTGGCCAGAAGTCTGCCTTCTGCATGGAGCTGGGGTGGGAGAGAGACTGAAATATTCTGAGAGGACATAACTCTTTTGGACCAGACCCCCCTACCCCCCCTACCCCAGTTTATCTCTGCTAAGCAGAGCAGCTCTCTGCACAGCCCTGAGACAGGGCACAGTAACCATTTCCATGTGGGGAGAAAGAACACAGTCCCAGCGTGTTGGCATCCAAACATTGCTTTATAAATGAGTGTGTGAAGCACCCCCCCCCCCAGCTCCTGCTCAACACGTACACCAACCAGTTGTCTTAGCAGCAGAGTTTTGGTAAGGGAAGATGACATTCCAGCACACACTCCAGTTCTGCCGAGGGCAGAGTATTAATTAGACCTGAAATGGAAGGGAGTAGCTATCACTTTCAAGTTCAAGAGCACTCTCACTCCTCTTGTTTTATGGGGATCCTTTGGAGTCTCACTGCCCAGAGTGTGCCAGGAGAGCTGGGGGCCCATGTTGGGGGCAGAGAAGCTGGTTGCTCCAGCATTTCTCTCCTCTTTTCTACTTGACTAGTCCTCAGTAAACAGTCTTGTCAGAAGCAGACATCTTTGTCCTGTAGCAGTCTTGTCCTGTAACTTTGGAAGGGCCCTTCTGAGCCATAGGTTCCAGACCGTTGCTCTCAGTGGGTCCTCCTCTTGTAACATCTTTGCCAATGGCCACCCCTTTCTCTCTAGGCACCTCTGTGCCCTGGAGCTCATTGCTGCATGAGCACAAGCTCTGCCAGACTGAGCTCGCTGTCATCTCCCGTGATGCTGCCTCATGCCTTATTCCCACCTCTGCCATCAGCAGCACTAAGTCTGCTCCCTCTGTGGGATGCACGCCCTTAGAGCCCTGCTGAGGTCTCTCAGGTCCCCTCGTGCACAACCAGGCCCAAATATCCCCAGTTCTTTCCCATTTCTTGGGGTCAAGGTGCACAAACCTTGTAAGTAAATGAACTACTCTAACTCATTCATGGCTGCTCTCTTAAAACCCAGTGCACTGGCCAGGAAGGATGGTACATGCCTGTAGTCCTAGCTACATGGGAGGCTAAGGCAGGAGTATCTCACTAGTTCAAGTCCAGTCAAGGTAACATAGTGAGACCCCCATCTCTCAAAAATAAATAAACAAAACAAAAAGAACAGTGCCCTAAACTGAATTTAGCCCTGAAGATGTGGCATGGCCAGAACCAATCAGAGGGGGGGTCCATTACCTTTCTAAGCAAGTAATGGAACCTTACAGCTGCGGTTTCTGGGCCATGTGGTGGGTTAGAAATGTCGCCCCTGATCCTGGCCCCGGTAATGGTTTCATTTATGTACCTGGAGGTTGCATCGAAGCTGTTAGAATAGCACATTACATTCCTGTCAAACTTGAAGTCATCTGAAAACCATAAGTCTCTTCACAGAAACTGTTTGCAAGTCACCCTGTTTTATACTCAGATTAATGTTTAAGCCTGAGTATCTTGTTTGTGTTTTCCCAGGTAAATTTAATCATCACACTGAAGTAGCTTTCTGACAGCGCCATCTCACCACAGAAGTGTTGGACTCTGGACAGTGCAGTGTGACCTGGGCAGATGGGTTACTTGCATCATTAAGCTTCAGTCTCCTTGGGTTTAAAATAGGGTTCCTATATTTTAAAATTATGAAAGCCATATGTGACAAACCCATAACCAACGCCATACTGAATTGGGATAGGCTGAAAACATTGCCATTAAGAACTGGAACAAGGCTCGGTGCCTGTGGCTCAAGTGGCTAAGGCACCATCCACATACACCCAAGGTGGTGGGTTCGAATCCAGCCTGGGCCTGCCAAGCAACAATGACGGCTGCAACCAAAAAATAGCCAGGCATTGTGGCGGGTGTCTGTGGTCCCAGCTACTTGGGAGGCTGAGGCAGGAGACTTGCTTGAGCCCAGGAGTTGGAGGTTGCTGTGAGCTGAAATGCCACGGCACCCTACCCAGGGGGACAGCTTGAGGGTCCTGTCTCAAAAAAAAAAAAAGAACTGGAACAAGACCAGGACACCCACTGTCACCACTTCTCATCACAGTGCTAGAAGCCCTGGCCAGAACAATCAGGCAAGACAAAGAAATTAAGGTATCCAAATCGGGAAAAAAGAGGTCAGACTACCACTTTTTGCTGACAGTATGATCTAACACTTTGAAAACCCCAAAGATTCCACCAAAAGAGTCCTGAAATTGATAAATTCAGCATATTCTCAGGGTACAAAATCAGTATACACAAATTAGTAGCATTCCAATATGCCAGAAGCAGTCAAACTGCCAGTCAAACGCTTGATACCATTCACAATAACTACAAAGAAAAGAAACTGCTTAGGAATATTCTTAACCAAGGAGGTGAAAGAGCTCTACAAAGAGAACTGTGACATATAATGAAAAGAAATTGCTGAGGATACAAATGGAAAAACATACCAGGCACTCATGGACTGGTGGAATCAACACAGTTACAATGTTCATACTACCAAAAGTCATTTACGGATTCAGTGCAATCCCCATCAAAATACCAATATTGCATTTCACACAACTAGAAAAAATAATTTTATGCTTCATTTGGAACCAGAAAGGAGCCCAAATAGCCAAGGCAATTTTAGCAAAAGGAACAAATCTGTAGGCATCACATTATCAGACTTCAGACTATACTACAAGGCTATAGTAACCAAAACAGCATGGTATTGGCACAAAAATGGAGACAGAGACCAATTAAATAGAATAGAAAACCCAGACATAAAACCATCCACACACAGCCAGCTGGTTTTTGATAAACAGAAATACACAATGAGGAAAAGAATCCCTGTTCAATACATAGTGCTGAGAAAATTGGATAGCCACATGCAGAAGAATGAAACAGGATCCATATCTCTCACCACTCACAAAAATTAACTCAATGGCTAAATGACATAAATGTAAGGCATGAAACCGTAAGAATTCTAGAAGAAACTGTTGGAAAAACTCTTCTGCATATCAGCTTAGGTAAAGAATTTATGAAGAAGTTCCTAGTGGCATTCACAACAACAACAACAACAAAAAGAATGGATGGGATTTGAATAAATTTAAAAGCTCATGCACCACTGAGGAAATGACCAATAGAGCAAATAGTCTGCAGAATGGGAGAAAATATCCATAAACTATACATCTGATAAAAGGCTAATAACCAGAACCTACAAAGAACTCAAGCAAATCAGTGAGAAAAAAAATCAACCCCATCAAAAAGTGGGCAAAAGACAGACAAACTTCAAAAGAAAATAGACAAATGGCCAACAAACGTGAAAAAAGTACTTAATAGCAATCATCAGGAAAGCGCAAATTAAAACCATAATGAGATATTACATTACCCCGGTTTGAGTGGCTTTTACTAAAAGTCCAAAAATGGACTGCTGGTACGGATGCAGAGAGAAAGGAACACAGTGGGACTGCAAATTAGTACAACTTGCATGGAAAACAGGGTGGAGGTTCCTCAGAACTAAATGTAGACCTGTCATTTGGTCCTGTAATCCCACTACTGGGATTTACCCAAAGGAAAATAAGTCATTTTATCAAAAAGACACATATACCTGAACGTTTACTGTAGCATAATTCACAATTCCAAAAGTGTGGAATCAACCCAAGTGGCCCTCTGTTCAGGAGCAGATTAATAAAATGTGGTATGTGCCACGGAATACTATTCAGTCATGAAGGATGATCAGTGCCTTTTCCAGCAATTTGGGATTTTTTTCTTTGTTTGTTTGTTTTTGGAGACAGTCTCTTACTTTTGCCCTTTGTAGAGTGCCATGGCATCGTAACTCACAGCAACCTCAAACTCTTGTGCTCAAGCGATCCTCTTGCCTCAGCCTCCCAAGTAGCTGGGACTACAGTGCCTGCCACAATGCCTGGCTATTTTTAAGAGACTTGCTCTGGCTCAGGCAGTCCACCTGCCTTGGCCTCCCAGAGTGCTAGGATTACAGGCATGAGGCACTACACCTGGACTTTTCCAACAATTTTGATGGAACTGGAGACCATTATCCCAAGTGAAATACCTAAAGAATGGAAAAACAAACCCCACATGTACTCACTGTGAAGTTGCAGCTAACTGAAGGGTATACACACTTGCACAGAGGGAAGTAGAACTTAACAGAAATCAAGCAAGGGGGAGAGGGGAGGAGGGGATGGGCAAAAACCTACCTAATTGGGGGCAGCGCCCGTGGATCAGAAGGTAGGGTGCTAGGTTCGAACCCGGCCAGCTAAAACAGCAATGACAGCTGCAACAACAAAAAAAGCCAGGCGTAGTGGCGGGTTCCTATAGTCCCAGCTCCTTGGGAGGCTGAGGCAAGAGAATCACCTAAGCCCAGGAGTTGGGGGTTGCTGTGGGCTACAGCACTCTACTGAGGGCGACAAAGTGAGACTGTCTGTACAAAAAAATCTATTAAAGTCCTAGCACCCATAGCTCAGTGGTTACGGCGCCAGCCACATAACCAAGGCTGGCGGGTTCAAACCTGGACCCGGCCTGCCAAACAACAGTGACAACTACAACAAAAAATAGCTGGGCATTGTGGCAGCTGCCTGTAGTCCCAGCTACTTGGGAGGCTGAGGCAAGAGAATTGCTTAAGCCTAAGAGTTTGAGGCCAGGGCATCTACCCAGGGTGACAGCTTGAGACTGTCTCCAAAAAAAAAAAAAAATTGCCTGTCCTGTTCAAACTAGTGTTTAACTTCTAGACTCTGCTTTTCCTACTTGACAAAAGTCAGTGCAGCCTCTGCACCCCTCCCAGTGCTCTCACCTCTGCGCACACTGCCACTTCTGAAGATTCATTTTATCATAGGTTGGGTGACCTGGAGGCCTGCTCATGGAAAGTGACTTGGTTCTCTCTTGCCATTTGCTGGTCCATTGGTGTCTTCAGCCTCTTAACTGCTCTGTTCCCCCTTGCCCTGTGTGAAACTCATCCTCCCCAGTGGGGGAGACAAGTAGAGATGGGTGCGGAGGAGGCTTTACCCTCAGAGCACCCAGCACCCACCCTGAGCTTCTGCCCCCTTCTGGTTCTAAGGAGAGTAACCCACCTTGGCTTTGGCTTTGGCTTTTTCTCCCTAGCACCCACTCATTTTGATCTATAGGCTTTCTGATACTGTTCCTTGCGTACTTACTCAGCTTCCACATTTATTTCAGCAATGACTGTGGTGGTGGTGGTATCTAAATATTCGTGTTTTTCATGTTGCAGTGAGCTTTTGCATACTTAGTACCCTGCTAGGCACCCTGTGAGGTACAAAACAGGCAAGTCTCACTGTAAAGAATTTATTTTCTGGCTCGGCGCCTATAGCTCAACCAGCTA
>NW_003852404.1:5560254-5563639 GCF_000181295.1 Otolemur garnettii
AGCTGTAATGCCACGGCACTCTACCCAGGGGGACAGCTTGAGGCTCTGTCTGAAAAAAAAAAAAAAAGAAGAATTTATTTTCTGACCAGGCACAGTGGCTTATGGCTGTAATCCTAGCACTCCAGGAGGCTGAGGCGGGAGGATTGCTTGAGCTCAGGAGTTTGAGACCAGCCTGAGCAAGAGTGAGAGCGTGTCTGTACTAAAAATAGAAAAATTAGCTGGGTATTGTGGCAGGTCCTTGTAATCCTAGTTACTCAGGAGGCTGAAGCAAAAGGATCACTTAAGTCCAGGAGTTTGAGGGTGCATTGACCTATGATGACGCCATTGCACTGTAGCCAGGGCAACAGAGTGAGACCTTGTCACACACACACACAAAACATAAAAAATAAAGCAGAGGAAAAAACGCGGGGGGGGGGGGCAGGGGGAGAATATCCCCAATTCATGAGCGAGTGCTGGGGTCAGCAGTCACGAGTCCCCTCCTCCCTCCCTGCCTGTACCCTTTCAGTGCTGTAGATTATTGGGCCAGAACTGGCTTTTCTGGGTTTAGGAAGAAGAGCCTGGGGGCTTGTGGTGCCATATCTCCCCCACCTCAAGCTCCACTTCTCCTCTGCATTGAGATGTTCTTACTTAAATTTCTCCCTCAGAGAAGAAAGAGCCGGCTTGAGAGTGAAAAGGAGTTTGATTCAGGTCTGTCTAGGCCATCCGTGTGACCTAGGGCAAGTCACTTCAGCCCTCTGGCCTCAAGAACTTCTGTCACAGGGTGTCTGTCCCTCTCTCCCAGGCCTATAGCCATTTGGGAGTGTCCGCGTGCAGCCGTGTGGCCATTGGAGATGGGCCTGCGGGTCGTGGTTTGAAGATCCTAGGCACATCTCCAGCTGGCCCTGGATGTGCCGGTGCTGGTCAAGGGTAGTGAGCTGCTGGGGCCGCGGGACGGCAAAACTCTTTCTCCTAGAAATGAGGGCTCTGGGTTTCTGCTGGCAGGGCTGATTGTACCTGAAACTTAAGTCATTTTGTGCTTCGGCTCCTCCTCTGGAAAAGCAGCCTTGTAACACCTGCAGCTGGCTCCACAGAACTGCCAGCAGGGACAATAGGCTCTTTGCAAACCGTGGAGGTGGGCTGGCTGCCTGCAGAGCTGCTGTTCTCAGGGAGCCCTGGCGGCCTCTGACTTGGAGGAATGTTTTTGTCTTTTGCAGATGGAGAAAGATGAAACCGTGAGCGACTGCTCCCCACACATAGCCAATATTGGGCGCCTGGTAGAGGTGAGCTGGCCTTCGGGCTCTCCAGGCTCTGGGTTGCTCCTGCATTAACCCCCAGCAGTGACATAAGTGATACTAGCCTCTGAAGCCTGTTTGTCACTGGCTGGTCTTCTGTGCCGCTTTCTTCCAACTCCATCGCAGCAGAGAAGCTGTGTTATGTCCTGGCCTCGTGTTTTCTGAGCCTTCTTACCTCCTAGGCTTCTGCCCTAAAGGTGCCTCTTCCCCTGCCCCCTAAGCCTGTGTTCCTGGAACACTGCTTGGCCGGCCGCCATTGGCTCTGGGAAGCGCTGAGTCCTGTCTTCCCCCAGTCACCTGGGTCTGAACAGAGACCTGAGCTGGGAAAGGAAGCAGATCCCTGAAACACAAGTGGGGCTCTGGAGTGACTTCACTTATGGCTGTCTCAGCCTTCCCTGTCACCATGTTAATTTGGAAGGAAAGGAGGGGTTCTCTGGTTTCATAGAATTGGTGGAGGTGCTCAGGGGCGGCAATGTGTTTTATGCCATCTCCCAGTGATGGTCAGAGTTGGCTGCCCATACCTGGGTATTTGGTATCCTCCCAGCCGGAGGCCTGGAAAAGCTGGGAGCACAGGTGCAGATGGGGCCCTCCTGCAGTGCCTGAAGCAGGCGTGTGCCTCCCCCCAGTGGCCACAGCGGGGACTGCAGGGCAGGCTGTGGGACAGGACTGGAGAGGAGGTCAGGAGTCCTAACTTCTTGTCATGTGCTAACCCTTCTAGGATATGGAAAATAAAATCAGAAGTACGCTGAACGAGATCTACTTTGGAAAAACAAAGGACATCGTCAACGGGCTGAGGTAACATACCGGAAAGCACAAGCTTTGCAGCCAGAAAGAGGGATTTGAATGCTGGTTCTACTAGTTAATAGCCAGGTGGTCTAGGGCCTCAGTTTCCTCATTTGTAAAACAGGCTAAAGTACCTACCTTCTAGGATCATTATGCAGAGTTTGAAAGGTAAAGTGCTTCCTGTGCAGTTCACATGTTCAGCAGCTGCCCCCACCACCATTTTTGTTTTCTCGGGCAGATTGACCTTAGTAGCCATTGGTGCCCTCATCCCAGAGTTGGCCTCCTCTCTGTCCCCCAGTCCCTGCTGAGGAATCTGCCCAGCTTCTTCGGCTCTGAGCCTGAAGGTGATTCTACGCCACACCCCGAGACACTGTATGTGTGCGGGCTGCAGACTGCAGGGCAGCCTGGCCGCCTGGCCGCCTGTCTTGCCTAGCCTCTGGGATGGTAGAGAGTGACATGCAGAGAGGGTCCCAGACACTTGGCCGTGGCTCTGTTGGCAGTGTCCAGGGTCCCATCTTGTGCCCCCATTGCTGCATGAGGAAAAGCTAAGAGGGGCTCTGTGAGAACTCTAGGTCCATGGTGGATTGAGCAGGAGGCCAAAGCCCCGCTGGGGCACGAGTCAGGAGGCTGAGCTCTCCCTCCAGCCCTGTTACCCTGAGTGGCATGACCTCCTACATCCAGTGGTAAGGTGTTCTGCAATCTCTGTGCGAGGCCAGGAGGTGCCCTGTGCCCCCCACGGCTAGCCCTCTTAACCCTGCTCTGAGGTGTGACTTCACAGCCTGAAAGGAGAGGCAGAGAGCCCGTCTCAGGGCTGCCCCAGCTGGAGGATTTCATGTACTATGTCACCTGTTCTGCAGCTTTAAAACCTTAGAGGAGTCCAGGTGGCGCCTGTGGCTCAGTGGGTAGGGTGCCGGCCCCATATACCAAGGGTGGCGGGTTCCAACCTAGCCCTGGCCAAACTGCAACAAAAAATAGCCAGGCGTTGTGGTGAGCGCCTGTAGTCCCAGCTACTCGGGAGGCTGAGGCAAGAGAATCGCCTAAGCCAGCGGTTCTCAACCTGTGGGTCGCAGCCCCTTTGTAACAATGAAAATGCATCCTGCATATCAGATGTTTACTTACAATTCATAACAGCAAAATTACAGTTATGAAGTAGCAATGAAAATAATTTTATGGTTGGAGGTCACCATAATATGAGAAACTATATTAAAGGATCGTGGCATTAGGAAAGTTGAGAACCACAGGCCTAAGCCCAAGAGTTGGAGGTTGCTGTGAGCTGTGACTCCATGACTCTACTGAGGGCAACAGGGTGAGACTCTGTCTCAAAAAAAAAA
>NW_003852404.1:5563702-5569123 GCF_000181295.1 Otolemur garnettii
AACACATCCTCCCACCCACCAGCCTGCTAGGAAATGGGAAGAGAAGAGGCAGGGCCTGCGGGGGGTAGAGGGGTGAGTGCTTGAGACCACCACCAGTGTGACCTCTGCGGTGGAGACACCACTGGGCAGCCTTGGCCTCGGCGTGCCCCTGACCCGGCCCTGAGTGTCTCCTCAGCCGCTGTCCCTCCCTGGTGTCCTGTATTCTTGTTCCTTGCTCCCTGCTTCACTCCTCTCTGAACACTCTCTAGATCTATTGACGCTATCCCTGACAACCAAAAGTTTAAGCAGTTGCAGAGGGAGCTCTCTCAAGTGCTGACCCAGCGCCAGATCTACATCCAGCCTGATAATTAAGCCAATCCAGGTACCCGCCTGAGGAGCGTGAGACCCTCCCCACTAAACAGGACTCACCAACCCGCCGGGACCCTACCGGTCCAGCTGTCGTTGTGCAGCCATTTAAACCACCACTAACCCCCTTTCTGCTCATAGCTGGCGAGCGGTCCGTTAACGTGCAGCCTCACCCCACACAACACGGACACCTCTCTCACGTGTGGTGTATGCTTTGCACCCTGCGCGGAGGCTCAGGGTGGGGTTGGCTTTTAGAGGCCCGGCCCTGGGACTGACATTGCCTGCCCAAGCAGCAGCCACTTTTGCACACTGGATGCCCCCCTCTTCTCTACCAGGGACCCCAGGAGCTAAGTTGGACCTCTTCTTGGGGCAGATTGACTGTCTGGGACTGGCTGACTTGGAGGGATACCCCCAAGTACTGTCTCTGAAGATGGTACACAGAGTGGGGCCTGGAATCCCCCCGGGCTGGCCAGTGCACCTCCAGCCCAATTGCTCCTGGAGCTGCCCAGGGCACCCAGTGCCCGCCTGCCTGGCCATTGTAACCTTCCACCCCTAATGAGCTGCAGCTGTTCTTTCAAAGAAGTTACGCTGATGGAAAGGAAAATAGTCTTGCTTGTTGATAGTGGCCAAGAACCATGAGTTGAGCTTGTGACAAATACAGATGTAGGAAAACAGCTTCCCTAGAGAGGAGGGAAACTGTAAAAATAAGGCATTTGGAAACCCATCAGGGTGGGGCTGCAGAGCTAAGGGGTTGGGGGCCACTCCTTGTGCCCAGGTCCAGGGGCTGGACATAGAAAGCCCACCCCAGATCAAGTACAGTGGGGAGGGTTGGGGCACTTATGTAACCAGACAGGAGCTGTTCTTCTGAGGCCCCCCTGGGGGGGGTTTGAGTGCCCCAGCCTAGTCTGTGTGCCTTTTTAAGGTGCACCATGATGGTGCAGTTCCCCGGCCACCCACTGGGGGCATCCCAGCATGAAACCCCAGTGGGCAGTGGTTGCCATGTGTCCAGGACAGTCCTCCCTCCCACAGTGAGTCGAGTGCTGCCTCCAGGCACTGTGTGAAAGTTGCTTGACAATGACCTTCCCGAGCCCTGTCTCTTAAATGAGCCCTGCTCCTTATGCCTTCATCCATTCCGTGTCTAACCTTCTTGCCTCTAACCTGATTTTGACTCTGGAACTTTCTCCTTTGTGGGATGGGGTTGGCTGAACACAGCCCAGGCTGGGAGTTCCAGGGGCCACTGCTTTGCCCACTATGTCTCCTGCTGGCAGCGTTAACACCATTATAAGCTTTGCAAGAATCCTGTGAGGGACTGGCTGAGACTTGGAGCTGGAGGGCCCCCGGGGCTGATGTCCTGGCCACTGCCAAGCCAGGGGCAGTGCAGGGCAAATACTCAGAAGCACGTGTTCCCCAGAACGTCGGCATCTGTTCCCAGATGGCTCCCAGGTCTCATTCTGCTACCCTCTAGCAAGCTTTCCTAGGATTCAGTAGCCAGAAATCAGTGTGGGTGCTGGGGCTTTTCCTGGGTCCTGCTGCATTTTACTTTTACTTTATCCATTTTCACATTTGGGAGATTTATTATTCTGATCCATCCTTCACCTTTCCTCTTAGGCAGCTTTCTACTCTCTCTGTGCCCTCTAAACTGTTTTTTAAAAAATTATAAATAGTTTACTAAGTTCTTAGTTAACCAGTATGTTGGGTAAATTTGACAAAATGATTGTTCAGGGGATTGCTGGGGGCATTTCTCTAAGCCTCAGTTTCCTCATCTATAAATTGGGTCATAGTTAAGACTCCCTAAAGATGCTTGTGAAAATATGTTTGGAAAGCACTTTGTAAGCTGCGAGATCTCCACAAGCCCTAGTAGCTTCTAGCTTTGTTGAAAAGTGTCCACCACACAGATAAACATAGTTACCTTGATTGTTTCCCCACAAATCCAGGATTAACAGCCAGAGTCCCAGGGCCACTCAGCTCTTT
This sequence comes from Otolemur garnettii, assembly GCF_000181295.1. Lineage (NCBI taxonomy): Eukaryota > Metazoa > Chordata > Mammalia > Primates > Galagidae > Otolemur > Otolemur garnettii. The sequence goes on from NW_003852404.1 coordinate 5,566,019, forward strand.
CCTATGGTACCTTTTGAAATCTCGGCTGAGAGATTTTCTGGTCCAAGTTAGCAGCCATCAGAGCCTCTGCAGACGCCTGAAAGCCCCACGTGCTCCTAACAGGCAGAGAGGCCAGTTCTTACACATCTGCTGGGAGGGGTGCCACTGCACCCTCACTGTGGGTGAGGAGTGAGCCGCCTCTGCTGGACAGAGATGAAGCAGATGGGTAGTTTCTAGAGGGGCCCTGGTGGTCCCCCAGTCCTCACCTTTTTAGCACTTGGCCTGAGTTGCCAGCCCGAAGCTTGACATTGGGGCCTGCACATATAGGCGCAGGCGACTGGTGACTGTAGCCAAGTCACCTGAGGCCTGGGGCAGAAGTGAGCATCTGTCCACGTAGGTCCTGTGCTTCCCCCAAGCACCTCTAAGGGGCTGGGCAGGTGCCCAGACTGGTGACCCTGAGCCTTACCCAGGGAGGTTGATCCCTGCAGCAAATCAGAACCAGGCTCCACATGGCAGCCCCTTGCCCTGTGGTCACCACAGCAGTTCCTATTGGGTCTGCTAATAATACCTTTCCTCCCTTGCAGGTCTGTGCAGACTTTTGCAGACAAATCAAAACAAGAAGCTCTGAAGAATGACCTGGTGGAGGCTTTGAAGAGAAAGCAGCAGTGTTAAACCTCTCTTCATGCTAACCGGACACGCCATGCACTCATTAGATCCTTTCTTAGAAAACTCGTTTTCTGCTCCCCCTCCCTTGTCCCTTCCCTCCCTGACAGGTCACATAACAACTTGCATCATCCACCGACCGCACAGCGCCATCTCTCCCTGAGAATAAAGCCCGATAAACACCCTTCTCCGGCTCCAAGGCCTGCTTCCCACCACATTTTGCTATTCAAACTCTTTGGTATTTCCATAAAGACCGTGTGTTTTTTTGTTCACCCGGGTCCCTCCTGTCTTCCACCCCCCCCCCATTTATAGGCATAAAATACACTGTCAGCCTCCCCTTCCCTGCCACCTTTTTGTTACATTGGTGTAAAAAATGTAAAACAAAAAAATTTTATGAAATAACTGTGGTGTGTGAAAGATAGAAGAAAAACTGGAAATCTGATTCCACGTGTGTTTGGGAGTTGCTTGGGGTTGGGGTGGGGGGGACAGGGGACAGCTCTGGGAGAGAGGTGGGGCCCTCGGCATTGTCCTGCGCAGACCTGCCCCTGTCCCGCGGAGACCATGGTGTGGGCGTCGGGGTGGGGGGCTGCCGACCGTTCTGCAATTCTGGCCAGGTGCTTTTCTGTCGATTTTTATGGAATGCAAAAGGAGTTTTTTGTTTTATTTTGTTTTTTTTGTAAAGCTTAAAAGAAATCTACATCTTATACTTGAGCCTCCATACTTAAAAAAAAAAGGAAAAAAAGAACAAAAAAATCAATAAAAAGAAACTGGGACGCAGTTTTTGCTGGCCTTGTGGTGTTCCTTCTCACCCGTGTCCTTTCCAAGCACATGTGACCCTGGGCCTGAGGGGGGCCTCGGTGGGACTGTGGGCAGAGGATGTGTCCAGCCCCCACCGCTCTGAGAGCAGGGGCCATTATAGGTCACCTGCTATGTGAGGAGGGGGAAGTACCTGTCCTCCCTGCCGTCTTTGGTTTCCTTTTCTCTTCCCGGGAAACATAGCAAGGGTCCGGGGACCAGCAAGTGCCTACTGTGTGCAGGCACAGCCACATGCATGTCATAGACCAGCTCCTCTTGCCTATGTGAGGAGGAAGCTGAGGCTGAGAGTTAACTCGCCCAAGGCCTCACAGCTGTCCCTGCTCTCTCCCCTCCACACTTCCCCAGGGAGGATCTGAAGCAGGTTTCAAAGTCCCTGCTGACACCTTCCATCTGTCCTGTCACCTGCTGCCCTGGGCTCAGGGACCCCACAGCAGGTCGGTCTGGCACACACCCTGGCTAGCCCATCTGGTTTGAGATCCCCTCCCCCTGGTCTGCTGCGTACCACGGGAGATCGAAGAGGAGAAAGCGCCTCATTCAGCGTTCCTCATACCCGGTGGAGAGAGAAGGGTGCTGGAGAGAATGCAGGATGAGCTCTGGGGCTGTGGGAACAGCTGCCCTGGAGCCATTCCTCCCATGTCAGGTGGGGATGCTGCAACCTCAAGGGGCAGCAGAAGGCGCTGGAAACTTTTTTATGGTAAAGAAGACTATGCAGGACCACAGGGGAACCACTGCAGCCAGGAAGAAAGATGGGGCTCAATTCCAAATATGGCAGACTCCAAATACAGCACAGGTAAGTAGGGGGTATAGCCAAGGTGCAGGGTGGGGGCCAGTGGATAGAAAATGAGAGAAGAAACATCAGGGGTGAGGGGACCTGGCTAAAGATAGGCCAGGGTGTAGAGACGCCATCTGGAGGAGGAGGGACCAGATAAGACACTAAGGGTGATCAGATGGCAAGGATGGGGCCTCTTGCTAAATTGACTTGCCTAGAGATTGCTGAAGCTGGATTTTACAGGGAAATGCACAGCTGGGCCAAGGGGAACACTCAGAAGCCTGACTAAAGTTGGACCAAGCAAATAGTCCTCATCGGTTGTCACTTCATCCATAACAAAATCTGGACACATCAGAGAACAGGTTGCAGGGAAAACGGCTGCTCTGAAATTAGTGAGAAAGGAACACCGGAAAATGGGATGGTTTACTAACCTAACCTGAGCAAAAGCTGCAGTGCTCGGACCACTAGATACAGGTAACCATATATGACAAACCACTGAGGGCTGAGCGTGTGTAGACTGAAGGCCGTAATGCCTGCGCTGCAGCCTCCAGCACGGAAAACCACCAGGTTCCAAAAATAATGCCAGAAACCCAGAAATTGTGACTGTGATGTATGCTAGGCCTGATCTTGCTGTTCTCTGGAATTTTCCATAAGAGCACCCCCCACCAGTATTTTTTTTTAACAAATTTTTATTAGACTTTAAGGTTAACTTGCAGGTACAAAGAATCCTCACCACTTGTTTTTGTTTTGTTTTGAGACCAGAGTCTCACTTTGTCACCCTCGGTAGAGTGCCATGGCATCACAGCTCACAGCAACCTCCAGCTCTTGGGCTTAGGTGATTCTCTTGTCTCAGCCTCCCAAGTAGCTGGGACCACAGG
>NW_003852404.1:5569231-5571109 GCF_000181295.1 Otolemur garnettii
GAACCTGCCACCCTCGGTATATGGAGCCAGCGCCCTACCCACTGAGCCACAGGGGCCACCCTCACCTCTAGTTTTTTAATGCTAAGTAGAGCTCATGAAATCGGGGATCGGGGCCATGATGGTGGGAGAGAAACATACAGGCAGCAGGGAAACAAGTGGCTAGAGAAAATGACCGTAGCCCGCCTGGCGCAGGGCCACCTCCTGGCCACGTCTTTCCTTGCCCCTCCTTGGCTGCCTCAGTAGAAGGGCCCTGGGGGCTGGCAGGGCTCCTTGAGCACCCCTGCCAAGGGAAGGAAGGCTAAGGAAGAGGCATGCAGGCTCCCTGAAGGGTGAGAGGGGTTGAGTAGCCCACTGGCCCATGGGCTGCAGGTGATAGACGCTACCCACCCACTCTGTCCTCCACTGCACCGAATCATTCGATGCTTCCTGGAGAGACCCCTTGGTGCCAGTTACCAGAGAGGGAGGCAGCCTTGGTGAGGGGTCTCAGCTCTGCACGCACCTGCCCAGTGCTCAGCATCTCTTCAGGGCTGAAGGCTCAGGTGGCAACCCGGAGGGTTCCCTGCCTCCCCCAGGCCTTCGCACTCCCCACTTGCTGTGGTGACCCTGACAAATCAGCTATTGGAGCTCTTGCTGAGGGTCTCTTGGGGCCTCCGATTCCAAGATTCCTTGTCTCCATGATTTTCTCATGCAGATGACTTGAGAAGCAGCTGCTTTGTGGCCCTGGGCTAGTCGCCTCGGCCAGTGTGGCACCCGCTGCCACTGGTGGGATGGAGCCAGCACCGTGGATTTTGCTAGGCAGGCCATCTCTGTTCTTCTTGGCACCTCCACTTCCAAGCAGCCAGGGTGTCCCCTCCTCCTCCATGCCATGACCCAGGCTAAGCCAATGACGATGTTGTCTATTGAGAGACTGATACACAGTTGGTGCTGTTTGACTCCCACCAATCCTGATCCCTGAGCAGCCTTGGACCTGACCTTCTGGACACCCGACACTCGCCTTTTCCTTCCTTTCTGTGGGCTGCTCATAGTCTGCCAAGAGCTTCCTGTGTTGCTGGTTTAGAGAGTAACCTGGGTACCCACCTGGTAACCAGTGAACCCTAAGAAACTGGGAGAGAGCGTGTACTGGTGCTGAGCACCTACTCCAGGGGGCTGGCCTTGAACTCTCGCTGGCCAAACAGGCAGACACAACACCTCTGGCTTAACAGAGCATGAGCCTCTGCCTCTGCCCTCAGCCTGGACCCACACCCCATACCTGGCCCACTCCTGGCTTTGTGCCCAGCAGGCCCCCATCGCCAGCCTGGAATTCCAAGAAAAGCTGTATTTTCCTCATTTTCTCAGTGGTTATCTTCTTTTTTGAGCTTATGGGATGCTATGTTGTTTATTTTTAAGCCTCTACAGCACTCCTTTGAAGTTTTATTTTTTTTTGTTTTTTTTCCTTTAAAGTATAATAAAGTATGCCTCGTTGCAAACAACAGTATAGGTTCAATTAATACTATAAGTGAAATATTATATGAATTAAATACATATCACAAAAAATGTCTCGCTTTGTATTTTGTTCTCGATACAACTTCTTTGTAAGATTTGTAAGGAAAACTAGATTACCTGGTCACACACTGTCACATTGTTACTTCAGTCAAAACACATCTACTTGGCTACAAATATTTGAGAGTTTTGTTACAGATGTTGCAATTCACTGTACAGCTCTTTAGGAAGCAAATGGTCTAAACAGATCTTTATTTTTTTGTTTGTTTTTATTAAATAACTTTGTACATTGATGCATTTATGGGGTTAACGTACTGATTTGATATATGTGAAATGCTTACATTGAACTAAGTAACACATCCATCACAATTATACTCATTTCTTTTTTTTTTTTTTTTT
>NW_003852404.1:5571782-5588335 GCF_000181295.1 Otolemur garnettii
GCTATTTTTTGGTTGCAGCCATCATTGTTGTTTGGCAGGCCCGGGCTGGATTCAAACCCGCCACCTTAGGTGTATGTGGCTGGCGCCTTAGCCACTTGAACCACAGGTGCCGAGCCTTTTTTTCCATTCTTGAGACACATTACTAAGAAGAAACTACTTGGCGCTATTTTTTGTTTTATACTTTGTATCATTCCCCTTATTATTCAGTTATCTTTTTAAAAAGAGGAAGTCAGAATGTAAACATCATTTTATATGAAATCAAAAAAATTCTGAAATATATTTAAATACTTATTTAAATATATATTTGTTTTATTTGAATTTTGTCTTTTAAGATAGTTCTTCAGGCTGGGCACCTGTAGCTCAGCAGCTAGGGCGCCACCCACACACACCAGAGCTGGCGGGTTTGAATCCAGCCCGGGCCAACTACAACCAAAAAATAGCCAGGCATTTTTGGTTGGCAAAATGCAACCTACTGTAGCCTGTAGTCCCAGCTACTTGGGAGGCTAAGGCAAGAGAATTGTTTAAGCCCAAGAGTTTGAGGTTGCTGTGATTTGTGATGGCACAGCTCTCTACAAAGGGTGACATATTGAGATTCTGTCTCAAAAAAAAAAAAAAGTTCTTCCTAGACTATTGAGACATGTGACTCTCATGTGACTGTCTCTAGTTGCAAAATCTCTCCCATTTAGAATAAGTACTCTGCAGAATGAAAAGATGATATTCAATATATTGATATTTGTCTCTTTGACACGACTAGTGAGTGAAATCTTCTGCTTCTCTCTGGATCCTAATACCATATACAGTTCCTCCTACTTATGTAGCTGATGTTCAGATTACTTTGGGTGGCCTCTTCGCTGGTTGCCCCAGGAATAGAAGCCTGTTCACTGTCCATGGCTCCATGGCAGATGTATCCTCTGTAACCTTTTTTTTTTTTGAGACAGAGTCTCAAAAAAGGCAGAGTGTTGTGGCATCATCATAGCTCACAGCAACCTCAAACTCTTGGGCTCAAGTGATCCTCCTGCCTCAGCCTCCTGAATAGTTGGGACTACAGGTGCCAGCCACAATGCCTAGCTAATTTTGTTTTTAAAAGAGTCTCACTCTGTTGCCCTGGATACCTGAGTAGAGTGCCATGTCATCATAGCTCACGGCAACCCCAAATTCTTGGGCTCAAGTGTTCCTCCTGCCTTAGCCTCCCAAGTAGCTGGGACTATAGGTGCCAGCCATGACACTCAGCTGGTTTTTCTATTTTTGGTGGAGACGGGGTCTTGCTCTTGCTCAGGCTGGTCTCAAACTCCTCAGCTCAAGCAATTTGCCCGCCTTGACCTCCCACAGTGCTAGGATAACAGGTGTGAGCACCGTGCCCAGCCTTATATGACCTTTCTTACTCTATAAGCCTATCTTTCTCTTCCTCTATAAACTTTGTTTCATGCTTGCCTTAAAAGAAAAAAAAGATGACTTTGGACTACAGTATATGATTAAAAATTCTACAGAATGGAATTATTTTCTTCTTACAATTTCCCATCCAAATTTTAATACATAATAGCTAATTTGATATTTTTTCAAGTGGCTTTATTGAGGTACAATTCACATACTATACAATCCACCCATTTAAAGTGTATAATTCAGTAGCTCTGTGACTGTTGGTCACAGCCACTGGATTTAGTGCTCCTTGAGTCCCAGGCAGCCCTTCGCTTGTTCATTCACCAAACATTGAGCACCTACTGAGTACTGGGGATAAAGGGGTGAGCAGGGCTGTCTGGCGGCGGTTGGAGGGAGCGCTTATCAGTAATAATCATTGTTACTGAGCACCACTGAGCACAGTGCTACTGCTCCATGACTGTGTCCCCAGGGCTGTGGGACTGGATAGTAGTTGTCCATGGAACTGAGTTAATCCAGTGAAAGGTGACCCCACGCCACACCAGAGGCAGGGTCAGTTCAGTGCTTTTTCTTTTTTTTTTTGAGACAGTGTCACTTTGTCTCTGAGTAGAGTGCCATGTCATAGCTCACAGCAACCTCAAACTCTTGGGCTCAAATGATCCCTTGTCTCAGCCTCCCTAGTAGTTCCTAGTAGCTGGGACTGCAGGCGCCCGCCACAATGCCCTGCTAGTTTTAGAGGCAGGGGTCTTGCTCTTGCTCAGGCTGGTCTTGAACTCATGAGCTCAGGCAATTCACCCGCCTCAGCCTCCCAGAGTGGTAGGATTACAGGTGTGAGCCACCGTGCCCAGCCTGCTTTTTCCTTTTCTTTCTTGTTCTAGCTCAATGCTTTTTCATCGGGTGGTCAGGGCTTTGCACCTGGCCATCATCTGGGACCTCTAAGGTCCCACTATTCAGTTCCAGTGAAAGCCCAGTTAGACAGAAGGCAGGGTGAGTGGTGGACCCCCCGCCTCTGCTTTAGGAACTAGAGGCCATGTTGTCTTGGCAGTGTCTTTACACAGGGCCTGGCGCTATCCCAGCCACTTTCATAGATGGCAACTCATTTGGTGGTTAAAACACAATCCACCAAGGTCTCTGGGGGTGACTGGCACAGCCTGCTGTTCCATGAGTGTCCTCAGAGAGAGACATCCCTGCACAGGGCAAGTGGTAAGTGTGGCTCCACTCCTCTGGCTAAGCCTGGGCCTGAAGCCAAAAGTCCCCTGCTTCAGGCCTGATGCAGGGAGGACCTAAGGCGGGGGCTCTCCTCACTTCCGGCCACCCTCAGGCTGCAGCAAGGCACAGGAGGTGTGAGCCAGGAGGTTCTGAACTCGGGGACCCCACCCACCATCACACATGTTCACCACACTGGGTGATCTGATGACCCCATTGTCCCTCCTAACTTCCAGGAGGAATGGTGTGTGTGTGGGGGTCCAGGTATTGGCAAACCCCTTCCAATAGGCAAACTGATGTAGCCTCCATTTATGTACCAGGTGTGAACACATGCCAGGTGCCAGGACCAGCCTAGGAGCTCCTCTCCTTTAATCCTCACACCCACGTTTGGGGCAGATAGATGGCACAGGAAAACGGAGGTCAGAGTGTGTGCCCAAGTCCCTGCCTCACCAGGAGCTGGGGCATGCCTCGAGCTTGGTGTGTAGGAGCTCAAAGCCTGAAGGCTCCACACACCCCACCCCCAGAGTGGAGATTGTATCTCCTCCTTCCAGCAGGACACTCCCATCAGACTGGGGCCTCCTGAGAGGGAAGGAACCAGTAGCTCATGCCTGAAAAGTGACTGCTGGCAGCTCACCACACTGGGTGTTTCCCAGGAGGAAGGGACTGTTACCCTGCTGGGGAGGCTTCCTGAGGCAGGGGCTATGTTATCTTAATTCCTTCCCCTGGCTCTGGTTCGAGCCTGCTCATGCTGCCACATGGAGCCCCAGGTTTTCAGGCTGAAAGGGAGTGATAAGCCCCAGGTAATGAACAGTGTCCAGCCAGGTCCTGGTCCCAGGGGGTGAGAGGAGCCAGCATCAGCTGGCAACAGGCACATGAAGCAGGTACAGGCCAGGGGCAGCTGACTGAGCCCGGAGGCCCCTCCTCCCACAAGCTGGGCAGGGCCAGAGGCTCACAGAAGCTGCCACTGAGGACAGTGAGATGAGGGCCTGAAACCAGCTCCAGGGTTTGAGCTGCTCTGAAAAGGGGATGCTGCATTGTGCCCAGCCACAGTCCTGGATGCCCAGCCATAGTCCTGAACCCCCAGCCAGGGAGGAAAGGAAGGAAGGGACTCTAGGGCCTCAACTTTGGCTAGAAGTGAGATGGCCCCCAAATTGCAGAGGGTGCGAATGTATCAAATAGCGGCCACTCCTAGACGCAACCTTGGGCAAGTCACTTAATTCCTCTCAGGCTGTTTTCTCACCTATAAAATGGCCATAAGTCCCCCCTATCTCAGAGGGGTTATGAGGACGGGATGAGTAAATGACCAAAAGCAGGTGACAGCCCAGCCTGCACACAGCAGGTGTGCAGCAAACATGAGCCACGTGTGGGATGGCACCCTGAGCTTCAGAAGCATTGCCTGGGGCAGTGGTCCCCAAATCCTGGGCTGCAGACCAGACCGGTCTATGTGGTCTGTTAGGAACCAGATGGCACAGAGTTATCACCTGAGCTCTGCCTCCTGTCCCATCTCCCCTCACCCTACCCTTAGTCTGTGGAAGAATTGTCTTCCATGAGACCAGTCCCTGGTGCTGAAAAGGTTGGGGACTGCTCCTCCTAGGGCTGGGAGACTGGCCCTCCTGGCTCTGTCTGAATCTCAGCAATGTTCCCTCTCTGGTCTCCCCAGGCCCAATTCCCTCCTCTTCCTCCAGCCGACCCAGTAACCTGCTAACAAGCTGTTGCCTGACCTGCCCCAGGACCTTGTCCTTGTCCTCAGCACCAGCCTGGCTTTCAAGGCTCTTGGTACATGGCTCTACTTTGGGAGGAGCCCACGCTCCCACTTCCAGGCCTCTGCACCTGCCCTCTGCTCTCCCTGAACCACTCTCACCTCCTCCGGGAGGCTATCCCTGAGACCTGGCTGTCCTTCAACTACAAATCACTAAACCTAATCTTTGGTGCCAGACTTTGCGGCCACGCTCCACGGTGACACTATTTTATTTAATCCTTAAAATAAGGTATGAAGTGTCATGCTGTCATCCCATTTCACAGATGAGACAACCCAGGTGCCGAGGATCTAAGATCCAGAACCCAGATCTGACTGTTTTTTGTTTTTGAGATAGACTCACTCTGTCACCTTTGGCACAGTGGTGTGGCGTCATACCTCACAGCAACCTCAAACTCTTGGGCTCAAGTGATTCTCTTGCCTCATCCTCCTGAGAAGCTGGGACAACAGGTGCCTGTCACAACGCCAGGCTATTTTTAGAGATGGAGGTCTCGTTCTGGCTCAGGCTGGTTTTGAACCCGTGAGCTCAGGCAATCCACCTGCCTTGGCTTCCCAGAGTGCTAGGATTATAGGTGTGAGCCACTGCACCTGGCCCTAGATCTGACTCTTAACATTCTGCTTCTTCCTCAGCACTGAGGGGCAGAGCTCTTGGTCCTGTGTCATTCTTGCTATGTCCCCACCAACAAGATAGAGCCTATTACAGAGGCCAGGCTTAAGAAATCGGAAGGCCCAGGAGGGTAGGCCAGGGTTGCAGGCTGATGTGGTTCTCCCCACTCAGCTCACCTCAGACCCCCATGCACTGCTGTCCCCAGAGGAGCCCACACCACCCAATGCCCTAGGGAAGGAGCAGTGGAAACAGGCCTCAAGGGGAGGTACTGTTTACTGGGTTGTCTGAAGACAATAAGACAGTCCTGGGTCCACTGGGCGGCAGCTGTTGCTCCCCCCAGGGCCTGCACAGGCAGTGAGGTAGATGGGCAGCAGGGGCAGCCACCCTGTCTTCTGAGAGGCCCAGAGGCCTCAGCTGCAGCCCTTTCCTTGAGGCTCCCTTGACAGCTGTCCTAGACCCTGGGAAGCATGCTGCCAGGGCAGGCCAGCCTGCGAAGGCTCCAGAGGCGGGGAAGGCAGTGGGGCTGTTAGTTCTGGCCCTCCCCAGGCTAACCCAGGGGCAGCAGCATTGCCACTGCCCACACCTGTTCCTTCCTGGGGGTGGATCTGCAGGTCCCTGTCATCCTGGGCTCGGCCCGGCACCGGTCAGCTGGGGAGGAGAGGCTGGAGCTCTGAGGCAGTGCTGTTGTTCCTGTACAGAAGGAACTGGATGGAGATCTGGAGGGGCCGACGTTAAGGCCAAGCAGAGCAGAGACAGGACCTCTCCCCAAGGGACATGTGGCTCCACCTGGAGCTGCCTTCCTCTTCTATCTTGCCCCCGCTGCAGGTGGAAAAGGTCAGAAATGGCCTCCCAACCTTAGGCCATACTGTCTCCTCCACTCTGAGCGCCTTCCCTGCTCCTCAGGCCCCACCTTCCGAGTCCAGCCACTGAGTTCTTCCTGCCTCGCTGGTCCCCCTGGTGAGGGAACTAGCATCTGAACCCAGGTTGTTCTGATTCCTACTCACCTGTCTCCACATTTCAGCTTTCTTTTTTGGCAGGGGCTGGGTTTGAACCCACCATCACTGGCATATGGAGCCGGCGCCTTACTCCTTTGAGCCACAGGCGCCGCCCCACATTTCAGTTTTCATTCTCACAGTTGGACAGGCTGATGTTTTTGTATTCCTTGAGGCTTTTGCACAAGCTGTGCCTGAACACACCTCCTTTGCCTTTACCTAATTTGCTGATTCTTCAGGTCACAGCTTAAATGACATTTGTGAGCCCTTCACTGACCCTCTAAAACAGGGCAGACCCTGGCTATGCACTCATGCCCTGTACCTCTGCACTGACACCGCTGCGATGAAGTCATTATTTGATAATTATGTACGTCCTGTCTGCCTCCCACTGGGCTATAAGCTTCTGAGGCAAGGGCCATTCTGTTCTTGCTCCTGATGGCTCCAGCACCTGGCTGGGTGCCCAGCGCACAGGAGGTGTGCATGCTGGAATGGAAGGATGGAGAGCGGGAGGGAAGGAAAGAGGGATGGCGGGAGGGATGGCAAGATGGAGAAATGGATGAAGGGAGGCAGAGGGGTGAAGTGAGGGAAGGAAGGAGAACTAGAAACAGGGAGAAATAGGAAGGATGAAGGGATGGAGGGAGGAATGGCAGGACGGACGGAGGGATGGAGAAATGGATGGGTGGATAGAGGGATGAATGGGGAAGGGGAATAGACAATGGATGGATGGGTAGAGAGATGGATGGAGGCATGGAGGGATAGATGGAGGGGTGGAAGAAGGAAGCTTATAGCCTAGTGGGGAGCAGACAGGAGATGGAGAAACACATGGATGGATAGAGGAATGGATATGGACGGAGGAGTGGAGGGATAGATGAAGGGATAGAGGAAGGAAGGAGGGAGAAGAAGGGAAGATGGAGGGATAGAGAAATGCATGGGACGGCGCCTGTGGCCCAGTGGGTAGGGCACCAGCCCCATATACTGAGGGTGGTGGGTTCAAACCCGGCCCCAGCCAAACTGCAACCAAAAAATAGCCAGGCGTTGTGGCAGGTGCCTGTAGTCCCAGCTACTCAGGAGACTGAGGCAAGAGAATTGCCTAAGCCCAAGAGCTGGAGGTTGCTGTGAGCTGTGACACCACGGCACTCTACCAAGGGCAATAAAATGAGACTGTCTCTAAAAAAAAAAAAAAGAGAGAGGGAGAGAAATGCATGCATGGAAGGATGGAGGAAGGGATGGATGGAGGGAGGGATAGGTCATGGAAGGAAGGGTGGCGAGGTGGAGGACGGGATGGATGGATGGAGGGAGGGAGGGAGGGAAGGAGTATGGAAGGAGGAATGGTGGAGGCAGGGAGAAATGAAGGGAAGGAGGGGGTAGAGGAGGAATGATGACAGGATGGAGGGAGGGATGAAAAGAAGGTTAAATGGAGGGAGGGAGGTGGTGGCGCCTGTAGCTCAGGAGGGTAGAGGAGGAATGATGACAGGATGGAGGGAGGGATGAAAAGAAGGTTAAATGGAGGGAGGGAGGTGGTGGCGCCTGTACCTCAGTAGGTAGGGCGCTGGCCACATACACCCAGGCTGGCGGATTCAAACTCGGCCTGGGCCAGTTAAAACAATGACAAATGCAACAACAACAACAACAACAAAGCTGGGCATTGTGGCGGGCACCTGTAGTCCCAGCTACTTGCGAGGCTGCTGTGAGCTGCGATGCCAGGGCGACAGCTTGAGACTCCGTCTCAAAAATAAATAAATAAATAACTAAATAAAATGGCGGGCAGGAGGGAGGAAGGTAGAAAGGAAGGAAGATGAAAGGAAGGAGGGAGAGAGAGAGGAATGAAGAGGGGGAGGGAGGGAGGACGGACAGGGGTAACAGATGCTGAAGCTGTATGCAGGCAGAGGCCTCCCATGCCCCACTCCACCCACCCTGCGCCCCTGAAGGATACCACGGTGTCGAGCAGCAGGACACCCAAGCTGCCCACGAGCCAGGGCAGGTGGTGCAGCAGGTAGCTGCCCTCACTCTGGCCCACCTCAGGGTTTTTGAGCAGCACGCTCAGCCCGTACAGAGTGTTTCCCAGCATCACCAGCGCGAACAGTGAGTAGGAGATACCCTCGGTCGATTTCCGCAGGAACTACGGGTGGAGGGGGCAGAATCAGAGCTTCCCAGGGGGCTGTCCTTACTCCGGACTATAACTGTCAATGCGTCCGTGTGTACTGCCACAGCAGGGCAGACCAGCCCCTTCCAGGATCCCACCCCCACTCTGACAGAGATGCCCTCCCAAGCCCTGCCCAGCAAGCTTCTACCCTCTCCTCTTGGGCTTCTAAGCTCAGCCCCCAGCTCCATGCCCATTTTCCAGAGGTAGAAACTGAGGCTCAAAGAATTGGATTAACTTGTCCGAACCAAAAGTGAGGTGGTCCCAGACTATCGGAACCGAGACTCCCACACCATACCACTCCCTAACCCTGAGGGCCCCACCGGCCAGACTCAAGCTCACATTGGTGTGGATCTGAGGCACTCGGGACAGCAGGTACAGCACGCTGGAGACTGAGCCGATGACAAAGCCAATGATTTCCTGCTTAGTGAAGGGCTGGAGGGCAGAGGGGGGTGCTCAGGGCCTTGTTGGGGGTGGGTGATACATAGGCCCCTTCTAGACAGTGATCCCCCACCCCACTTAACACCATAGGCCGTGCAGGGGAGGGCCCTGGGGAAGAGGCAGCCCCTGGCTCCCATTCCACCACCATCTGCCCACTCCTCACCGTGAAGCCTGGCTCCAGAGACAGGAGCATCCGTCCCCGGAAGACTTCCCTCGGGGCAGCCACAGGGCCAGCCCTGCTCAGCAGGGGCGTGGAGCACACTGACCCAGCGATGAGTAAGAGCAGAGAATTGATGGGGGCAGACACTGGACATAAGGCAGGAGGGAAGTCACGGTTAGAAATCCAAGCAGCAGCAGAAGGGCTGGGATCTGGATCTGGGCCTTGCCCCTCAGTGGCTGTGTGACCCTGGACAAGTAACTTAACCTCTCTGAGCTTTAATTCCTCATCTGCAGAACAGGTTCTCCCAGATTTGTAAAGATGAAACAATGAGGGTTGTGTAGTGAGGAGGGGGTTATCCAAAACAGAAACACTAATGATATACAATTCTCTTTTTTTCTTTTTTTAGAGACCGAGTCTCACTTTATCACACTCGACAGAGCGCTGTGGCATCACACTGCTCACAGCAACCTCAAACTCCTAGGCTTGGTGATTTTCTTGCCTCAGCCTCCCAAGTAGCTGGGACTACAGGTGCCTGTCACAACGCCTGGCTATTTTTTTGTTGCAGTTTGGCTGGGACTCTGTTTGAACCCGCCACCCTTGGTATATGGGGCCTGCACCCTACCCACTGAGCCACAGGCGCCACCCAGAGACACAGTTCCCTTCCCAGGTGCCTCTATTGTTCTAAAACAGCCCTTGACCTGACCTTGGCTACTGCCCTTTCTGAATCCTGGTGTGATTTATCCTTGTTTCCCTAGCTGCAAGCCCAGGGTCAGACACAGGGAGTAGCTGAAGCCTTGTCTGCCAAAGGAGTGACCTCCCTGTGGTCTGCCCCAAAATGCTCCCGGTCCTCAAGTTCTCTATCTTGGCTGATTAAAGCCTATCTAAAGCTTATCTAAAAGCCCGAGGAAGCCTTTCTGAGGTTTATCACCCAGCAGTGGGCAGCCTGTTTCCTCCCAGGCTCCAGGCTGCCCTCCCCCATCCCCAGTAGAGTGCCAGACACAGAGTAACCACCACCTTACTCACACAGAGAGGGGCGTTTCTTGAACTTGTAGTAAAAGTACAGTGACAGCATGAACAGGTCCGCCAGGACGTAATACACTGCTGTGTAGGTCTGCAAGAGACGGGGCCCGGCTGTCAGCTGCAGCCCGAGACCCGGGACCACAACCTGGCAGCATCTTCAATATCCCTGCTAGTAAGCCCTGGCCAAGTCGCATCACCTCTCTGAGCCTCTTTTCCTCCGCTAGAAAGAACAGGATCTCAGTTCCTACCTGGCGAATTATATGTCAGGCAGGCAACAGGCCTGGCCAAGTGCCCAGCATAGCAGGTGCTGCTGCTACTAGTTAGCACAGAACTCTGCAGTTAGCTGATGGCTCTGGTTTGGCTTGCTACAGGAGCTGGTGACTTTCTGGTCCCACTTCGAAAGACAATGCTTTCCTGACTAGGATTCCCAGTTCTGCCTGGCCACAGAATGATGACACCTGGGCCTCCCAAGGAAAAACTCCTTTCTTTTCCTGATTGAGTAGTCAGCATCCTGGCACTTCAGAGGTGAAGACCCCAATGACTTTAGGGTTTGATGTGTTCACATTGCACATGGAGAGACGGAGGCCCAGAGAAGGGCAGTGGTCACACAGTACGGCAGGCAGATGCCTCTCAATCACCTGGGCCCCTCACAGGACCGAATGACAGGACAGGACTCTGGAGAGTCCCCTCCTCCAGCTAGCTGATCCCAACACCTCTGCTGCAGCTGTCCCTGGTGCCCCACCCTGCCTGGGGACTGGCCCACCTGCAGGGGCAGCTGGTTAGCAAGGAAGGACCCGATGAGGTTACAGGAGTCTCCGCCGATCCAGCCCAGGAGGAACCACAGGGACAGGGCTTGGTCCATGTTGCCCGTCTTGCAGGCCTTGATGAACTGGCTGTGGAAGAGGAGGGGGACACAGATTCAGAGGCCGAGAGCTGACAAGGCCATCTTGGAGGACCACGGGTGAGATGACCACAGAAGAGTGAGGCAGGGGCAGCGGCTGGATAGGAGATGGCCTGGAAGCCCACCCTTCCCACGGCCAGATCCTCAGGAGGATTTTCCCCCAAGGGAGCCCCCCGCTAGCCTGGGGGCTCTATGGCTGGCATCATCCCAGAGAGCCCACAGTACTGCTCAGATTCCCCTCTACGGTACCCTGGGTTTCCAGTGGGGACTTGGGGTTTATAAGGTCCTGAAATTGTGTCAGGCCTTGAGAGCCACTCCACAGAGCTCCAGATCCTTTGTTCTATGGATGGGGGTGGGGAAGCCCCCCCACCCCACCCTCATCAGTCTCCTAACCAAGCCTTGTTCCTCTCAAATCCATCCTCCCTCTCACAGATCTTTCTAAAACCCCAATCTTGCCCCCAAACTGCCATTCAGCGGTTGGGCATGGGAGGCTGAGATGGGTGGATCACCTGAGCTCACAGGTTTGAGACCAGCTGAGCCAGAGCAAGACCTGGTCTCTAAAAATAGCCGGTAGGTGGTGCCTGTGGCTTAAGGAGTAGGATGTCAGCCCCATATACTGGAGGTGCAGGGGCAGGTTCAAACCCGGCCTCAGCCAAAAAACTGCAAAAAAAAAAAAAAAAGAAGCAAATAAAATACAGTAGAAAAATAAAATAGCCAGGCGTGTGGTGGGTGCCTCAGCTAATTGGGAGGCTAAGGCAAGAGAATTGCTTGAGCCCAAGAATTTGAGGTTACTGTGAGCTGTGATGCCATGGCACTCTACTGAGGGTGACAAAGCGAGACTGTATCAAAAAAAAACAAAAACAGGAACAAAAATTGCCCTTCAGTAAGAACCCATATTCTCCAGAGGACACCCTTGCAAGGGTCCCTGGTTCTGCCCCCATCCCCAGGGCTCTTCCCTCCAGACGGCCCAGTCATGCCCAGACACCCCCTTTTCATCCTTCTCATTTTACGAAGTATCAGTTCCTCCCCTGGGCCTTCCCTGACACAAGCTCTACTGGCATCTTCTCCTTCCTCCTTTGTGACAGTCATCACCCTTATCCCTCAGCCAGGCACCAAGAAGCTTTTTAGCTAAGATCTAGCCCACAGCTCTTCGTAAAGCTTCTCTAAGATGCTACAACCCGTCCCCATAAGTTGCAAGAAAGTGATTCTATCCTCCCCAGGAGAGGCTGATTTCTAGGGAGGAGCAGGAAGGTGGCCTCCCTTCCCCTGTCACTTGGAGGTCTCCTGCAGGCCTCTGACCTTTCACTGCCAACCCAGGCAGGAAGGAGAAGCCCCAGCCAGCTCCTCAGATAGTTCTGGGGAAGCTCTCACTCTGGACCGGAGTCTCACCCCTGGCCACTATCAGTCACCCAGACCTGGCCCATCTCTGAGGGGGACATCTACAGTCCCACTCCATTGTCACTTGCTGGATGGCTTCCACAGCCTTTAACGCGGCCTCCCTGCCTCCAGTCTCTCTCTGGGTCCCCCTGGTCCTTTTCAAGGGTGCCAGAAAAGCAGCTCTGCAAAGGCAAGAATGGCATCCATTTGGTTTATTCATACCACACTGGTGTGCCCCCTGGAACACAGTAATTCAGTAAAAATGTCATCCACTAACAGAGTGCCTGGACAGTGCATCAGGAAAAGGATGGTCTGTTCAACACATGGTGCTGGGACAAATGGATTTTTACATGCAAAAGAATGAGGATGGGCCTCACACCATGCACAGACTATAATTCAAAATGGACCAAACGCCTAAATGGAAGTTATATTTATACGACTTTGGGAATTAAGACATAAGGTAAATCTTTGTTAATTGAATTGGGCTATGGTTTCTTAGATGATATGACACAAAAAGCACACCCAACCAAAGAAAAAACAGATAAAATGGACTTTAATTAAAACTTTTGTGCTTCAAAGGATACCATCAAGAAAGTGAAAAGAGGGCAGTGCCCGGGGCTCAGTGGGCAGGGCGCCTGCCACATACACCGAGGCTGGCAGGTTCGAACCCGGGCCCCAGCCTACTAAACAAGAATGACAACTGCAACATCGACAACAACAAAAAATAGACGGGCATTGTGGCAGACGCCTATAGTCCGAGCTACTTGGGAAGCTGAGGCAAGAGAATCGCTTAAGCCCAAGAATCTGAATTTGCTGTGAGCTGTGATGCCACAGCACTCTACCCAGGATGACAGCTGGAGACTCTGTGTCAAAAAAGAAAAAAAAAGAGAGAAAGAAAAGAAACTGAAAAGACTTCTTTGGGGCTGGACATGGTGGTTCACGCCTGTAATCCTAGCATCCTGGGAGGCCAAGGTGAGTGGATCACTTGAGCTCAAGAGTTCGAGACCAGCCTGAGCAAAGTGAGACCTCATCTCTACTAAAAATAAGAACACTAGGCGAGTGTTGTGGTAGGTGCTTGTGTTCACAGCTACCTGGGAAGCCACACTTTTGTGCCCAAGAGTTTGAAGTTGCTGCGAGATATGATACCACAGCACTCAACCCCAGAGCCACTGAATGAGACTCTGTCTAAAAAAATAATAATAATAAAAGAAAGGAAGGAAGGAAGGAAGGAAGATGGGGCGGCATCTGTGGCTCAAAGGAGTAGGGCGCCAGGCCCATATGTCAGAGGTGGCGGGTTCAAACCAAGCTCCGGCCAAAAACTGCAAAAAAAGAAAGAAAGGAAAGAAAGGAAAGAAAGGAAAGAAAGGAAAGAAAGGAAAGAAAGAAAGGAAGAAAGGAAGAAAGGAAGAAAGGAAGAAAGGAAGGAAGGAAGGAAGGAAGGAAGGAAGGAAGAAAGAAAGAAAGAGAAAAGACTTCTTTGGGAAAGAACTAGGATAAATTTTTTTTAAAAAAAGAAGTGAAGGCTCGGTGCCTGTAGCTCAAGTGGCTAGAGCACCAGCCACATACACCAGAGCTGGCAGGTTCGAATCCAGCCCAAGCCTGCCAAACAACAATGACAATTATAACCAAAAAATAGCAGGGCATTGTGGCGAGTGTCTGTAGTCCCAGCTACTTGGGAAGCTAAGGCAAGAGAATTGCTGAAGCTCAAGAGTTGGAGGTTGCTGTGAGCTGTGATGCCATGCACTCTACCCAGGGTGACAGCTTGAGACTCTGTGTCAAAAAACAAAACAAAAACAACAAATAAATAAATAAAAAGAAAGTGAAAAGACAAATAGAATCAGAGAAAATACTGATAAATCATATATCAGAGGAGAATGTTGCTTTTAGAATGTGTAAAGAACCCTTACAACTCAACAAGAGAAAGACAAACAATCTAATTGAAAAGTGGACAAAGGATCTGAACAGACCTGTCTCCAAAGAAGATACACAGATGGGCTTGGCACCTGTGGCTCAAGCGGCTAAGGCGTCAGCCACATACACCTAAGGTGGCAGGTTCGAATCCAACCCAGGCCCGCCAAACAACAATGATGGCTGCAACCAAAAAATGGCCAGGCATTGTGGCAGGCGCCTATAAGTCCCAGCTACTTGGGGGCTAAGGCAGGAGACTCGCTTGAGCCCAGGAGTTGGAGGTTGCTGTGAGCTGTGATGCCATGGCACTTTACCCAGGGGGATAGCTTGAGGCTCTGTCTCAAAAAGAAAAAAAAGAAGATACACAGATGGCCAACAAGTGCATGCAAAGCTACTCAACCTCCTTACTCATCAGGGACAAGCAAATCAAAACCACAGTGAGGGGTGGCGCCTGTGGCTCAGTGGATAGGGCGCCAGCCCCATATACCAAGGGTGGTGGGTTTGAACCAGGCCCTGGCCAGACTGCAACAAAAAATAGCTGGGCGTTGTGGCAGGCACCTGTAGTCCCAGCTACTTGGGAGGCTGAGACAACAGAATCACCTGAGCCTAAGAGTTGGAGGTTGCTGTGAGCTGTGATGCCATGGCACTCTACCGAGAGAGAAAGTGAAACTCTGTCTCCAAACAAACAAACAAAAAAACACAGTGAGATACCACTTCACACCCTCAGTCTGGCTACAGTAAAAACAGAAAACAACAAGTACTAAGGAGGATTTAGAGAAACTGAAAACTTCAGATACTCCCAAGGGAACAGACAACCAGTTTGGCAGTTCCTCAAAAGATTGAACCCAGAGTTACAATATGAGCCAGCAATTCTATTCCTTAGGTCCATACTCAGGTGAAGTAAAAACATATTTCCCCATAAAAAATCATGCACGAACATGCACAGCCACATTAAACATAATAGCTAAAAACTAGGAACAATCCAAATGTCCATGGATGGATGACTGGACAAATAGCCTGTGACTGATACACAGAGAGGAATATTATTCAGCCATAAAAGGACTGAAGTATGAGACAGAGTAGCATAAATGAATCTTAAAGACACTATGTTAAGTAAAAGGAACCAGTTACAAAAGGCCACATACTGCATGATTTCATTTATATGAATCCTGCAGTGTCCAGAATAGGCAGATCTATAGGAACAGAAAGCAGATTGAAAGGTGCCAGGGGCGAAGAGGCTTAGGGGCAAATGAGGAACAACTTGTACCCTGAAATGGGTTTCTAGTACAGTATAGGAATTTTTTTCTCCAGCTGTTAAAACAGCGTCCAGCCCCCTTGGATGCGGTGGGAGGCCAAGGCAGGAGGATTCTCGATGTCAGGCATTTGAGACCAGCCTGACCCTGCCTCTACAAAAAAAATGTTTCAAAATTATGGGCAGCACCTGTGGCTCAAGGAGTAGGGTGCTGGTGCCATATACCAGGGGTGGCAGGTTCAAGCCCGCCCTTGGCTAAAACTGCAAAAAAATCAATCAATCAATGAATCAATGAAATAAAAATTAGCTGGGTATGGAGGCACAAACCTATACTCCCAGCTATTCCAGAAGCTGAGGTTGGAAGACTGCTTGAACCCAGGAGTTCAAGGCTGCAGTGAGCTATGGTCAAACTACTGTACTCCAGCGTGGCTGACAGAGAAAAATAAAAACAATAACAACAACAACAACAAACACTTATCTTTATTCCTCAGGATAAGGAGCAAATTCCTTAAGAGTGGAGAACAGCCCTTAGGTTACAGGGCTCTGTAGCACCCCTCTGACTTCCCCTATTTCACATGCCCTATCCAGCCATATAAACCCAGCTTCCCCCTCCTCCCTACACCTGCTGCTGCCTCTGCTGGCACCGTTCTCTTCCACATTCAGGCCCTTCTTTCACCTCTCTAATTCTGGCCTAGCCTGAGCTCCTTTCTGACTGTAGCCCTCTCCCGCCACTGCCGGGGGGGCAAGTGTCCCTCTTCTGTGTGTCATGGAATGATGATCCCACCACTGACAACTCTGGGGCTTGCATACCTCCTGTAAAGGCCCTGAGCCAGGAGCTGTCCAGATACTCCTTCGTGCTGTCCTTGCAGCTATCCTCTGAGCTAAGGAACAACGTTCCCATTTTACAGATGAGGAACTTGAGGCCCAGAGAAGTGAAGTCACTTGCCCAGGTCACAGCCAGGAGGTGTCGTATCTGAGTGTAGATGCCCCTGACCCCTGTGTGCTGTGCTCTCCTTGCCCAATGCAGCCATGACCATACCATGTTCTACTCACTGCTGTGGTCTCCACTCCTGGAATGTCAAAGCCTTGAGGCCATGTTAGATGCACCCCAGCCCTCCTGCTCCCTTGTCCCATCGCTTACCAGCTGTGCAACCTAGAGCAAGTTGCTTGACCTCTCTGAGTTTCAGTAACTGGACCTATTTCACAGGGTTGTTGTGAGGATTAAATAATGTAGA
This sequence comes from Otolemur garnettii, assembly GCF_000181295.1. Classification (NCBI taxonomy): domain Eukaryota; kingdom Metazoa; phylum Chordata; class Mammalia; order Primates; family Galagidae; genus Otolemur; species Otolemur garnettii. Next base: position 5,588,152 of record NW_003852404.1, read on the forward strand.
AATATACCAAGTACTTAGAACCCAGCCAGGTACACAGTACCTACTTGATAAACTATAGTAAATATCATTATCTCTGTATAATACTGCCTGCCTGAGGTCTGGCCTATGGGGGGGGGGTCCCTCTGGAAGGCTGGAAGTCAGTAGTATGGAAAGAGATGAAATAGGGCGGCGTCTGTGGCTCAAA
>NW_003852404.1:5588405-5591491 GCF_000181295.1 Otolemur garnettii
GGTTCAAACCCACCCCTGGCCAAAAAATGCAAAAAAAAAAAAAAACCTGCAAAAAAAAAAAGGAAAAAGATGGAATACTCCTGGTCTTGAGTCTGTAGAGGCCCCTGGCCAGCAGGTAGCCCCCTCCTCTGTACTGTACCTAGAGCCACCGCTCCCTACCTGCCACAGCCCTGCCCTGATCCTGTCATCCAGATGCTACTCACGGAAAGGTAGACGCAGCGAAGCAGAGAATGGAGATCAAGCCCAGCCCCACACTGGCCTCATCCCAGCTGTCCTGGGCACATTCACCAAACAAGTCCCATATCCACTCTAAAGAGCCATTGGGGCAGTTGGAGAAGTTTCCAAAGCTCAGTTTCTTCCAGACCATGGTGGTGGAGGGAAGGCCCCCAGTCCAGCAGGGAGGGCGTGGTACACTGAGGCAGGCAAGGGCTCTATAGGGAGAAAGAGAAGAGGCCTTTAGTCCTGGTAGGGCTAGGTCCTATTCATGGTCACCCCAACCTGAGCTCATGCTGGCATTATCACCCAGCCCTGTCCAAGGCCCCAAACCAGAGAAAGGTAAAAGCACAGTCCTCACCCACTAGAACACAAACAGCCTCCAGGAACACCGATCAAAGCAAAACACGCCAACCACACACGTGTGGGCAGAGCACTGGACCTGTGGCCAGGAACCAGCGGCTGCATCCAACTCCCAGCTTTACCACTTGCTAATGCTATGAGTTTGGGCAAGGGGCTCAGCCCTCTCATCTGTAAAATGGGGGTGATAAAAGCACTGTCACCCCCTCACAGTTTCTGTGTGGGTTTAGAGTTCATACACAGAGTACACAGAGCTAGCCCTCAACGTCATCTTCTTGTTATGATTCTTGAACATTTAGGTTGTTTCCAATTCTTTGGTAATAACTATAAATTACTCAAGAGGATCTGCAGAGGCTGGCTGCATTCAGCGTATTATTATCTTGTTTAAAGTGGGGCAGCTCCGCACACCTGTCAGGTGAGGCCAGTGGAGAAGAGGAGCAGAGGACCTGGCTGCACATACAGCTCGGGGTGCTCAAGCTCACCCCAAGTGAGTGTAGGGGACATCTACTGGTAAGGAGGCCATGCCACTTCCCCACTGTCACCACCCACAAAGCCAGAATATGGCTGACTGCAGGGGCAGGCAGGGAAGGCCCCTCCCAGTGCCTGGGCACCACGCTTATATGACAAAGGAAGAAGAGTGGGGCCTGGGCAGAGCCATCTCTGTCACTGTTTGTCAGCTCTGTGCCAAGCACCTTGCACATCCTAATGCGCTTCATCTTCACATCAACTCTGATGAGAGGACTACCGATCTATCCGTGAGGAACCTGAGCCAGAGCAGGGGAGTCATTTGCCAGGGAGCAACGGAGTCAAACCCAGGCCTGAGTTGGTGTGGTGGCCATCGTGCTACACCCTCTTCTGTCCCCAGGTGCCACAGAAACCTCCTGTGGTCTGGCGTGGCTGCCCAGCTACTTGTGGAGCCAGAAAGCAGCTTCTGTTTTCTTCACTGTTCTCAAGGGGATTTCCTCATCTGGTGGGGGGGACTCCCCCCAACCACTTCAGTTCCTACTTGGGTCAGGAGGCCTGGGATCCTCAGAAAGCAGCTCCCTGGCTGGACCACAGATCTGCTGAGGTCACAGCGAGCAGGGAGAGTGAGGAGGGAAAGGAAGCGAGTCAGTGCCTCGCCTCAGGAAGATGCAGCCTCTCAGCCCTAATGTGCCCAGTCGTGGGCAAAGGGCCTGGAGCTGGGAGCAAGGGCCCAGCTGGCTACACTATCCCCAGGGCCTGGCACAGGGTGGCTGAAGCCTCTTTCTGTCTCTTGGTGACCCACCTTGATGACCATGAGTACAACAGATGTTGGAAGCTTTTACCTGATGCCATCACTGCCCCTGGAAGGCCACCCCAAACTAACATACGGTTCAGGTAACTGTACCTTGCAATACCACAGGCAATTCACATCAAGTCCTTACGCTCCCAGCCACCTCTCCATCGGACTGCACCCCACCCCCTCTTGCACTTTATCACACATTCATGCACTATCATCCTCATAACTCCCTGGCAAGGCAGGGAATACTGTTCCCTTTTTACAGATGAGGTTGCATGACCTGAACAAGTGAGCCTGTCTATAAAATGGAGCTAAAACACTCACTCCTTGGGGCAACTGTCCTAACTGCACATAAAGCTCCTGGTCTAGTGCCTGACTCAATATATGGCAGAGATCGTCTTAAGGATGAGATGCTAGCATCTCAGCCACCTGGGGCCTCTCCCTCACTCCCTTTCCCCCAGGTTAGGAAGGAAATGAAGTGGACAAATCCCAGTGTGTTGTGAAGGTGGGGTGGAGGATGCCTTGTCTACTCCGGTTTATGGTTCCAGGTCACTGGGTAGGTGGCCCTCACCTGGCACAGGGACCATACGCAGCTTAGAGCTCAGGACACTCTGAAACACACTTGAGCCCTGAACAGGTCCTTTGAGAGCCACCATGCACACAGTCTGTCACTTAGAAGTCAGGCATGGGCCTACCTCCTGTTGAAACACCACTGAGGGAATAAAGTCCAGGGCTGCAATAAAGCTTGACCTTATCCATATCAATGGCAAGGACCCCAGTGCAGGGGTGCCCTGGAGTGACCCTTGGAGGGAACATTTCCAAAATTTGGGGTCAGCGTATCTGGGCTGGGGCTCCGAGATTCTGGGTGTGAGAAGCTCTCCTTGTGTGCACGTGATGCACAGTGAGAAAGGCTGGGCTGAGGATAGCATCTCCTGCCACATCCAGCCTCCTCTCCCAGATCCCAAGCTGAGTCACGTTCTTCCCACCAAAGCAGATCTTGCGTCTACCTTTGTCTCTGCAGGATCAAGTCCAAATTCCCTGAGGCAAGGCCTCAAGTTACTCTGAAAACTGCCTCCTCATCTCTTGCCTCCTCACCCAGTCATTTCAGGTCTCCAGGCTTCTGCACACGCACTCTCTAGAAGTGTCCTTTTCCCCCTCTGGGGCCTGATAAAGAGATAAAGACTCACTTCTTTGGGCTTGGTTCCTGTAGCTCAGCGGCTAGGGCACCAGTGCTGGCAGATGGAACTGACCC
>NW_003852404.1:5592122-5593044 GCF_000181295.1 Otolemur garnettii
GAGAGAGAGATGGGGGAGGAGAAAAAGAAGAGAGAGGAAAAGAGGAAGGAAGGAGGGAAAATTAGTGAGGGCGAATAGACAAGGGCTGAGGGGAAAAGCACTCTGAAACTGACCTGCCAGGTGCCTACAGTCGGGAACTCCTGGGCAAGTGACTGCACCTCAGAGTTCTATAAAGTGGAGGAATAATGCAAGCACCCCCCTCCTAAGCTGAGTGCAGAGTTAAATGAGACAATCCAGGCCAGCTGCTGAGAATGGTGTCTGGCATAGGGTAAACATTCACCAGCAAGAGCCAAGGATGGCGATTTTCTTTTGACAGGGTCCTGCTCTGTCACCCAGGCAGCACTCTAGTGCAGCAGCATTGTCACAGCTCACTGCAACCTCAAACCCTTGGGCTCAAGCAATCCTCCTGCCTCAGCCTCCTGTGTAGCTGGGACTAACTGTGCCTGGCTAATTTTTCTATTTCTAGTAGAGATGGTTGCTCAGGCTGCTCTCCAACTTCTGAGCTCAAGAGATCCTCCTGCCTGAGCCTCCCAAAGTGTTAGGATTACAGGAGTGAGCCATGGCACCAGGCAAAGATGACTATTACTCTTTTCTCCCTATAGTCCCCGCTGGGTCTGGGCACACAAAAGCCTTCAGTAAGTGCTAAGTGGACAAGACCAGCCACTCTGGCCAGCCCTCACACTTCCAAATGCAGACTCCCAGGCACACATCTGGATCCCTGCCGTAAGCACTACGTGGGAGGGGGCAATCTGGGCTCCCCTCCCTTCAGACCCGGGCAGAATGCGGAGAAAGTAGGGTCCTAGCTTGAGGATACCATCCACTCCACATCCATCCTCAGCCACAACTCCCTCTTGGTGAGTCAGCCCAGCACCCGCCGCCTGTTTAGGAGGATAATGACAGGGAAGCCGCTGGGGCCAGCACC
>NW_003852404.1:5593248-5604859 GCF_000181295.1 Otolemur garnettii
ACCCCCGGATCTCGCGGCATAAGGGGGTGAGGCACGGGAGCCCACGGCGATCTAGGGACTGCAGGAGGGTGCTGGAAAGCCGTGCCAGAAAAGCTCCGGAGTCCCGACCACCAGCTTTGGGGCTTGCCACTAGCCCCCCCAATCCGGCTCACCTAGACGAGATCCGCCGCGGGTACCCGGTTTCTGGGTTCACCGGTCTGGGTCAGCTGACAGCGTACCGTAGCCCCGCCCCGGGAGCCGCGGCTCCGCCTCCCACGCCGCGCATTCCGCAGGCCAGACCGGGAGGCGTTCACCCTCCCTCCTGCTCGGCCCTCCTCCCCGCGGCGGGGGCGGGGCCCGGGCGACCCAGGGCGCACGCGCCGCCATCATGCTGAGCGGAACGTCTCGCGCAGTGGCCCACGCAGCGATCCGCTGTACGCGTAGCTCTCCGCCGCTGGTGGCTCGCTCGCTCGCCATGGCCCAGCCGCCGGCGCCGCGGGCCGCCTCGGGGACCCCCGCGCGGCCTGCCACTGTATTGGGCACCATGGAGATGGGGCGCCGCATGGATGCGCCCTCCAGTGCCGTGACCGTGCGCGCTTTCCTGGAACGCGGCCACACCGAGTTGGACACGGCCTTCATGTACAGCGACGGCCAGTCCGAGAGCATCCTGGGCGGCATGGGGCTCGGGCTGGGCGGCAGCGACTGCAGAGGTAACAGTCGTCCCTGATCTCCCCCTGAACCGTGCGGAGCTGATCTCTCTCCAGCCATGTATCGTCCGGCTCCGGCCCGGCGGCGCGTAGTACCGACCTCCGCAGCTCTGTGACCTCGAGGTTCGCAGGCACAGCTAGCTCCGGACGGGAGGTGCTTTGCCGTGCCTGACTCCTTTAATACCCCTCTCCTTCCCTTGGGAATTGCAGCTCAGGATTCTGTCCTGGAGCTTTGAATGGAGCTCTTAGCTTCTTAATCTCCATTGCAGTCCCCGCCTCCAGGTGCTGATAACCAGTCCCCACCTGGGCTCTCCGCCTGTTCCCTGCCCGCCCCTGCCATTGCCATCACCAGCCATGCATTCTCTAAGCACCCTTTGCTTTGTCCCTAGACTTTGCCCTGTTGACAGTACCTCTGGTTCGCTTAGGGAGAACTGTAGCGACACCACAGGCCGAGCTAGGGGAGAGGGAGTGGGGGTGGAGAGGTGTGAGAGAGCCGAGAAGGCCTTTGTGTCCACCTGTGCCAGGCTTGGACATGGTACTGTAGGAGAAAATGTGACTGACTCTGCGCTTCCCCAGAGAACTCAGTCTAGTGGGGGAAGACTGAAGCAATGATTGCTGGAGGGCTCAGAAGAGAATGAATTTTAGGGGGGAGAGGGCCAGGGAGAGGGCCTAGGGAAGGCGTAGGAAACACAGGACCTGAGCCTTAAAGGCTGGGGAGAGAACCAGAGAAAGGAGGTTAGGGTCTAAGAGCATGGCTGTGCAAAGACTCAGCTTGGAAATGCAGTGTGTGTGGTGTGTGCAAGGAAGGCAAGTGAGTGGGGGTGGCTTGAGTGGCACTGTCCTTCTTTAGCTGGTGCCATTGGTAGTCAGGGCCCAGTAAACACTGGCTGTTAATACTGTACCTTGCCTCCTTTGCCATCCTCAGGTTCTTTTTTTTTTTTTTTTTGAGACAGAGCCTCAAGCTATCCCCCTGGGTAGAGTGTCATGGCATCACAGCTCACAGCAACCTCCAACTCCTAGGCTCAAGCGAGTCTCCTGCCTCCGCCTCCCAAGTAGCTGGGACTACAGGCACCCGCCACAACGCCCGGCCATATTTTTGGTTGCAGCCATCATTGTTGTTTGGCGGGCCCAGGCTGGGGATTCGAACCTGCCACCTTAGGTGTATGTGGCTGGCGCCTTAGCCGTTTGAGCCATAGGCGCTGAGCCCATCCTCAGGTTCTTGCTGTCCATCCTGTGGAGCGGCCCTCTCTGTGTCCTCCTCAGATTCATAGCTTGGTGGATCTGGAGGAACAGAAGGGGAGCTTATATCTCAGGTCCAAACTCTTTCTAGGTCACATGGCTTGGCTGCCTCTTGTTGATAATGAAAATTTTGTTTCTGAATTGTTTTTTCTTCTCCAGCCCTTCCCTGCTTTTTTCTTTTGAGGCCAGGGGCTCACTGGGCCAGAGTCCTCAGATCACACCAAGAATGCAGGGAGGGGGAGGGGGGAAAATGGGGATGAGAAACTTGGGAACTTGTTCATTACCATATCCCTGTGATCTCATCACACCCCTCTGACCTGGTGCATTGACTTGTGAAGTAGGAAAAGTGCAGAATCCAGCCACCCGCCAATCCAGACAGCTGGGGTTCTTTATAGGGCAAGGAACAGTGCTAAATTAACTCATTTACAAGTTGCTCTGGTGGGGATATGGTCTCTACACTGTGTGTATATCTGTGCATGCTTCTGTGAGTCTGGGAGAGAAGAGGGAACTCTAATTACCTTCTGCCTGGGCTGCCTTCTAACAGTTACTCAAACCGATTGATCATTGCCAGTAGCCCGAGTGCAGGTGGCTGCATCTCTTTTCTAAAAACCCTGACAACTTCTTGTCTTCCTGGCCTCCCCCTCGCGTTCTTTCTCTGTATTGCAGCCAGAGTGAACCCAGATGATCCATTCCCATCCTAACAAAACCTATGAATTGGTTATTCAGTGGGGTGGTGTTTGACAACTGTAGAGATCAACTCTGTGTTGCCCCCTTTTCTTTTCTTTTCTTTTTTTTTTTTGAGACAGAGTCTCACTTTGTCACCCTTTCTAGAGTCCTCTGACATCACAGCTAACAGCAACCTCAAACTCTTGGGCTGGGCTCAAGCGATTCTCTTGTCTCAGCCTCCCGTACCTGGAACTACAGGCCACACTACAATGTTTTATATATATATATATGTATTTATTTATTTATTTATTTTAAGACAGAGTTTCACTTTGTTGCCCTCAGTAGAGTGCTGTGGCATGATAGCTCACAGCAATCTCAGACTCCTGGGCTCAAGTGATTCTCTTGCCTCAGCCTCCCAAGTAGCTGGGACTACGGGTGCCCGCAACATCTCACTATATATATATTTTTTTTTGAGACAATGCCTCAAGCTGTCCCCCCTGGGTAGAGTGCTGTGGCATCACAGCTCACAGCAACCTCCCAACTCCTGGGCCCAAGCGAGTCTCCTGCCTCAACCTCCCAAGTAGCTGGGACCACAGGCACCCGCCACAGAGCCCAGCTATTTTTTGGTTGCAGCCATCATTGTTGTTTGGCGGGCCTGGGCTGGATTCGAACCCGCCACCTTAGGTGTATGTGGCTGGCGCCTTAGCCACTTGAGCCACAGGTGCCAAGTCATATCTAGCTATTTTTAGAGGCAAGGTCTCTCTCTAGCTCGGGCTGATTTCGAACTCATGAGCTCAGATGAGTTCATGGGTGCTGGGATTACAGGTGTGAGCCACTGCACCCGGCCTACAACCTTATTTTTAGAGACAGGATCTCCCTCTTGCTTAAGCTGGTCTCAGACTTCTGAGCTCAAGTAATCTGCCCACCGCAGCCTCCCAGAGTGATAGGATTACAAGCATGAGCTACTGCACCTGGCCAGCTCTTATAAGTCTGTAACCATTATATTCTTCCTCCAAGTGAAAATTGCTACTAAGGCCAACCCTTGGGATGGAAATTCATTGAAGCCTGATAGTCTCCGGTCCCAGCTGGAGACATCACTGAAGAGGCTGCAGTGCCCCCGAGTGGACCTCTTCTACCTGCATGCCCCTGACCATGGCACCCCAATAGAAGAGACACTGCGTGCCTGCCACCAGCTCCATCAAGAGGTGAGGGTATGGTGAGGGCATGGCGTCACCTGAGGCTCAGTGGGTAGGGCGCTGGACCCATATACCGAGGTTAGAGGGTTCGAACCCCACCCCAGCCAAACTGCAACAACAACAACAAAATAGCCAGGCATTGTAGTGGGTGCCTATACTCTCAGCTGCTCAGGAGGCTGAGACAAGAGAATCATCTAAGCCCAGGAGTTGGAGTTTGTTGCTGTGAGCTGTGATGCTATGGCACTCTACTGAGGGCAATAAAGTAAAACTCTGTCTCTAAAAAAAAAGAGGTGAGGGCAGGCCTGCAGCAAGCTCCTGGAGTTGGCCTGGTGCTCTTCTCCTTATCCCTATATAGGATATGGCCTCATTCCTGGGATCCCCACCCTGGCATCCCCTTCCTGGTCTCTTGGGGTACAGAGGGTACTGACCACAGCCTCACCCCTGCAGGGCAAGTTTGTGGAGCTTGGCCTCTCCAATTATGCTGCCTGGCAGGTGGCCGAGATCTACACCCTCTGCAAGAACAACGGCTGGATCCTGCCAGCTGTGTACCAGGTGAGGGCCACAGCTACAGGGGCCTGGGTCTCCAGGGCTCTTGCTGATCTCAGGTTCTCTTTGTCCCTCTGACTGTCCCCTGGATGCTCTACCTATTAGCCACTCCCTGCTCGAAGCCTGCAGGATGACATCCGAGCTGCTTAGGCTGGCCCACCTCAGTTCCTTCCTTCCCTGGCTCCCTGTGCACTTCAGCCTGAAATACACCATCACCCTGGGAGACTTACCCAGGCTTCACTTTGGTGGCTCTTTCTCTGGAAGCCTTTCTGGAAAGCCTCAAAGGAGTCTCCAAACCTCATCTACACATATTTACCGAGTACTCTTGAGTTCCTACTATGACCATAGAACCTAACTTTATTGTGTTTATCTGTTTTCCTGTCTAGTTCCTTAACTTGAATATGACATCTCTTGAAGGCAGAGACCCTGTGAGATTTGCTGAATCCAGCGCCCAGCCTGGAGTTCATGCACAGAGATACTTAGATAAATCCAGTTCAGTTTCCTGTCTTGGGCCTAACCCCACTCCCCATCCACTACCAACACTAATGACTTTAGGACTATTGCTGATTTTAAAGAGGAAGGCTGAGGCCTCTTCCCCTGACCATCCACACCCTCCAGATGGCCCCTCTCCCTGCAGGGCATGTACAACGCCACCACCCGGCAGGTAGAAACGGAGCTCTTCCCCTGCCTCAGACACTTTGGACTGAGGTTCTACGCCTACAACCCTTTAGCCGGTAGGTGCTGCCATGGAGTGGGAGGGCATTCTTGGCCTGGTCTCTACCTACTCCTGACCCTGTACCTGCTGACCAGCAAGTATATGTATAAGGACAAAGGTGCCAAGCCCAGGAGCTGGTGGGGGTTTGACAAGAGGCTGGGCTGCATCCTCCATCCGTCCTTGTCCTGCCCCAGCTTCTAGTCTAGCACCTAGTCTAGAGGTGTGGAACCTCTCGAGCTTTTGGGGCCCTGGGATCTGAATTTAGCCTCCCTGCAGGGGGCCTGCTGACCGGCAAGTACAAATACGAAGACAAGGATGGGAAGCAACCAGTTGGCCGCTTCTTTGGGAATAACTGGGCTGAGACCTACAGGAATCGGTAAGCTAGGAATGTCTGCATCAGGATGCGTGATATGGGGGAATCCCCTTTATCCGAAATGAAATTTTAGGTTGCTTTCCAAGGGCATAAGGCCTTCCCTTGCTGTCTGTACCTAAATCTCCAGATTCCTACAGGAATTATGAAACTCTCTGCGGGGTTTCTTGTTTCTTTGGGACCTCCTGAGGAAATGAGGATCCCTGGACCTTATGGTCTCCAAGTCACAGCCCTTCCCTGAGAAATCACCTGCTAACAAAGAGAGAAAGAACCCAGGGTGGAGGCTCAGGAGGCCTGGGCAGAGTCCCGCCCCACCATAGCTGCCTTTGTGTCGCTAGGTTCAGGATCATCAAGAATAGACACATCTGAGAGGGCCCTGGCAAGGGACCCTCCTGTGTGTGTCTGGGTCTGATAAAGTAGGAGAACCCCCAGCTCGCCCCTAGGGCCTCAAGGGCTAGGGTGCAGCTGGCTGCCCTAGGGTGACCCCAAACAACTGAGCTCTGTGCCACTGTCCCACCTGCCCAGCTTCTGGAAAGAGCACCATTTCCAGGCCATTGCCCTGGTGGAGAAGGCCCTGAAGACCACTTACGGTGCCAGTGCCCCCAGCATGACCTCAGCCGCCCTGCGCTGGATGTACCACCACTCCCAGCTGCAGGTAAACAGCCGACCCTGGGCACTCAGCTGCTGCCCTTCCCTGGGAGCTACAATAACCTTTAGGGGACCTCTGAAGGGTTTGTTCTCTGTCCCTCTGAGGTCTCTGGCCCAGTTCTTGGGGGCATTTTGCCCATTGTCTGCTGGGGTTGTCTACATGGATTTCCTCCTTCCTTAGGCCTTCTGCAGTATGAGAATCCCAGTTTTATTGAGGAGAGAAGTGAGGTTCACACAGCTATTAACGGAACAGAAATTTAGGCATCAGACCACCTAGTCTCCCTGGTCCAGTGGGAGCTGGGTTTCCTCTTTCTTGATGTCTCCTGTCTTCCTGGGACAGACTTTCATCCAGTGTCAGCTTGGGAGGGTGGATAGTGTCTGACATTTAGAGTAGGTGCTCAGTAAGTGGGAGCTCAGTGCGTCACATGATTCTGCACACCCATGACCATGCTGAAAATTGAGACAGTGGAGTCTCAGGCTGAATAACTTACCCGTGGTTTCACAGCTTTTTGGGGGCAGAACTGGGCTATGAAGGTAGGTCCAGCTGGGTGAGCCAGGAGGCAACAGGGGAAAGGATAAAGGTTTTTGAGTCACCTTGTTACAACTGTCAGAGGCACCTACAATTCTTTCTGGATGTGTGAAGACAAGAGCCCAGACTCGGTGGGGCTGTAGCTGGGAAGGGACGTGAGAGTGGAGGCTTGTGCAAAAGTGTGCTGACCTCTGGCTGTGTCCCCTTGCAGGGAGCCCATGGGGACGGTGTCATCCTGGGCATGTCCAGCCTGGAGCAGCTGGAGCAGAACTTGGCAGCAACTGAGGAAGGGCCTCTGGAGCCGGCTGTTGTGGACGCCTTTGACCAAGCCTGGCACCTGGTTGCCCACGAGTGTCCCAACTACTTCCGCTAGCTCTGGTCCTGGCTCAAGCTGCCAAAGGCCTTTCTGCCCCCTCTTTTTCTCTCTCTGGCCAGTCCGTGCCTTAAGCTGACTTCACAGTCTTTCCTGACTGTCTGGATCTGCGCGTTGTTTTCCTAGATTCCTGCCTGGCTCCCTGTTTCCTTCACACCGTGGAAGGGCTGGGCTGAGTCCTGCTGGGTCCTTTGCTGTCTGAATAAAGTAGGCACTTGACCTGGCTGTAGTCGAGGCCTGTGGGGAACCCCCCAGACTCATCTCCTGTCATGCAACTTGTTTTACATCCTACCTGTAGACTGGGAAAAAGGGGCTGACCCATGGGCTGGAGTCTTCACATGGTGAAAGTAGTGGGGGGAGGGGGCGTCTGAGGAGCATACTGTTCTCTCCAGGGTCTCCTGGGTCCTAGTTCTGAATACCCTCCTGACCACTGCACCATGGGGCTGCAGGTACCTCTCACTCTTCTACACATAGTAGAACAAAAGAAAACTGCACACCTGGAGATTTTCTTGAGTTCAGAATTGCTTACTCAACACTTTAAAATGGAAGAATTTGAGCAGGCACTACCAGTAAAGTCCCTGAGAAGAAGATTAACACTTCCTGGGATCTGGGACCTTTTTTCTTTTGGCCGGGGCTGGGTTTGAACCTGCCACCTCTGGCATATGGAGCCGGCACCCTACTCCTTTGAGGTACAGGCGCCGCCCTGGAACCATTTTTAACATGCTGAATCTCAACAGTGGCTTTCCTTTTGTCTTAGCTAAAGCCTTCTGATATTTTATCTTTAAGATTCTTGACCTTGACTCTGGGCCTCTTTTTGTTGGGGGCCCCCATTTCCCTGTACAAACTCCTATTCCAAACTGGAGGCACTCAAGACTGTAGGAGAGGGCCGGGCATGGTGGCTAACGCCTGTAATCCCAGCATTCTGGGAGTCCGAAGCAGGTGGATTGCCTGAGCTCACAGGTTTGAGACCAACCTGAGCAAGAGCAAGACCTCATCTCTGAAAATAGCCTGGCATTGTGGTAGGCTCTTAGTCCCAGCTACTCAGGAGGCTGCGACAAGAGAATCTCTTGAGCCCAAGAGTTTGAGGTTGCTGTGAGCTGTGATGTAGGGCATTCTACTAAGGGTGACTAATAAGACTCATTCTGTGGGGAAAAAAAAAAAAAGTGTAGGAGAAAAAACAATTCCAGGTCCACTCAATGCTGTTTGACCTTTTCCAGTGCAGCAAAATCCCCTCAGTCTTGGGTAGCACATTGGGGAGTTGGTGCGGGCCGGGAAGGGCACAAGGCAGATGCAGCAGTGTGGGAAGCAGTCTGTTGTGATGAAAGGGCCCAACCTGGGAATCCGGACAACCCCACACTGATCAAATGACTGTTCTAGGAAAAGTTCCATTTGCTCTCTAGAGGGAGATACCCCACAAATAAATTTATATTTATTGAAAGAAGTCACCTTCCTTTATCCATTACAAAATAGTTGCTTCCCCTTACAGAGTGGCCTGTCATTTATCTTCATGCAAAAAACCACACTAAAACTGAATTGCTGAACATTATTAACTTCCAGCTGGGCATGGTGGCTCACGCTTGTAATCTTAGCACTCTGGGAGGCCGAGGTGGACAGATTGCTGGAGCTCAGGATTTCTAGACCAGGCTGAGCAAAAGTGAGACCCTGTCTCGACTAAAAACTGGCTCGGGGCCTGTAGCTCAGCGGCTAGGGCACCAGCGGCATAAACTGGGGCTGGAGGGTTAGAACCCGGCCTGGGGCCTGCCAAACAACAGCGACAACCACAACAAAAAAATAGCCAGGTGTTGTGGCAGGTGCTTGTAGTTCCAGCTACTTGGGAGGCTGAGCCAAGAGAATCAAGCCTAAGAGTTTGAGGTTGCTGTGAGCTGTGATGCCATGACACTCTACCAAGTATGACGTAGGGAGACTCTGTCTCAAAAACACACACACACACAAATAGAAAAACTGGCTGGGCATGGTGGTACATGCCTTATAGTCCTAGCTACTAGGAGGCTGAGGCAAGAGGATGGCTTAAGCCCAAGAGTTTGAGATTGCTGTGAGCTATGACACCCCAGCATACTACCCAAGGAGGACAAGAGTGAGACTCTTGTCTCAAAAAAAAATTTTTTTTAAATAATTAAAATTTCTAGACTGGGTACAGTGGCTCACACCTGTAATACTAACACTCTGGGAGGCTGAGATGGATGGATCCCTTGAACTCACAAGTTCGAGACAAACCTGAGCAAAAAGTGAGACCCTGTCTCTACTAAAAATAGAATAATTGAGGCAAGAGGATCGCTTGAGTCCAAGAGTTGGAGGTTGCTGTTAGGTATGACACCACAGCACTCATCCCAGGGGGACAGCTTGAGACTGTCTCAAAAAATAAAAATAAAATAAAAATATATATTCCCTGAACTAATCAAAAGGTTCCATAGAGTCCTTATCAAAATGCCAGCTGGCTTTTTTTGGGAGGAGGGGGGTGAGCTTAATACAGAAATTGACAAACAGATTCTAAAATGTATGTGGAAATTCAAGAAGAACCCAGGACTAGCCAAAACTTCAAAAAGAACAAGGCTGGAGGACTCACACTTCTGCCTTCAAAACTTACTATAAAGCTATAGTAATGAAAACCATGCTTGTGGCATAGGGAATGGAATTGAGAGTCCAGAAACAAACCCTTATACTCAGCCGGCCAGCGATTTTAGAGATGAGCACTAAGACAGTTCAATGGAGAACAGAACAGCCTTCAACAACATCTGAATATCCTGATGCCAAGGAATGAAGCTGGACCCCTTCCTTGCACCATACACAAAAATTTATCTCAACATGTATCAAATACCTAACTGTACGAGCTAAAGCTGTAAAACACTTAGAAGAAAATATTGTAATAAATCTTCATGACCTTGGGTTAGACGATGGTTTCTTAGATATGCCACCAAAAGCACGTAGAGGAATGTTAAAACCATATACTGTTTTCACTCACCCATTTCCTTTGTACTACTGTTTTCATGTATTGTATTGATAACTTAGTTATAAACTTTTAACTGTAAAATAACCCGTTGCTATTTTTGCTTTAAGTGGTCAATTTTGTCTTTCAGTTTGTTATTAGCATATCATTTATATACTATCAAGTGCATACCTTATAAAGTACAGTTCTGAAAGTTATGGCAGATGCATAGTCATGTAACCATCACCAGGATGAAGATGCAGAGCAGGTCCATCGCCCAATAAAACTTCCCATGATCCTTCCCTTCTCCTACCAGAAGCAACCTGGGAACCACTGATTTGATTTCTTTTTTCTTTTTTTGCAGTTTTTGGCCAGGGCCAGGTTTGAACCCACCACTTCTGGTATATGGGGCTGGCACCCTACTCTTTTGAGCCACAGGTGGTGCCCACTGATTTGATTTCTTTCTCTCTACTGTGATCTTTGAAGGAATGTCATAGAAAAGGAATCATGGCTCAGTGCCTGTGGCTCAAGTGGCTAAGGCGCCAGCCACATACACCTAAGGTGGTGGGTTTGAATCCAGCCTGGGCCTGCCAAACAACAATGATGGCTGCAACCAAAAAATAGCCAGGTGTTGTGGCGGGCGCCTGTGGTCCCAGCTACTTGGGAGGCAGAGGCAGGAGACTCGCTTGAGCCCAGGAGTTGGAGATTGCTGTGAGCTGTGATGCCACAGTACTCTACCCAGGGGGACAGCTTGAGGCTCTGTCTCCAAAAAAAAAAAAAGAAAGAAAGAAAGAAAGAAAGAAAAGGAATCACACAGCAGGCAGCTTTTTGAGTTTGACACCTTTCAGCAGTTGGGATTCATCCATGTTACCGGGTGTATTGACTGTGTGAATTGTGTCCGTGATTGTGTTCATTCCCTTGTATGAACAGACCATGGCATGTCTATTTGTCCATGTTCTGCAGTTCAGGAACATTTCCGGCTGTTGCCAGGTTCTGGCACTTATTATTTTATTTTGAGACAGAGTCTCACTATGTCACTCTAGGTAGAGTGTCCTGGTGTCACAGCTCACATCAACCCCAAACGCTTGGGCTTCAGCGGTTCCTCTTGCCTCAGCCTCCCAAGTAGCTGGGACTACAGGCACCAGCCGCAATGCCTGGCCAAGGTTCTGACACATATAAACAGTGTGTATCGAGTTTAGTGTGAACACACATTTCCATTTCACTTGTGTAAATACTTAGGAATGCGATTGCTAGGTCACGTGGTAAGTGTATGATTAACTTTATAAGAACTCAATTATGTTTTGAAAAGGTTAAAAATTGAGAAAAAGTTTCCGTATTTGCCCCCATGTTTACCATTTCCAGCACTCTTCCTTCCCTTCCCTCCCTCCCTCCTTCTTTTCTTTTCTTTCTTTCTTCCCCCTTTCTTGTCTTTTCCTTTCTTTCTCCTTCCTTCCCTACTTTCCTTTCCTTTCTTTCTTTTCTTTGAGGCCGGATCTCACTCTATCCCCGGGTTATAGTGCAGCAGCCTCATCATAACTCACTGGGCCCTCACACTCCCGGGCTCAAGAGATCCTTGTGCCTCCTGCCTTAGCTTCCCGAGTAGCTGGGAGAATTTTTTCAATTATTTCCTGTAGTAGAAGTTTGCTGTCTATGAATTCTCTCCATCTTTGTTGGTCTGTAACAAAGTCTTCATTTGGCC
>NW_003852404.1:5605160-5607613 GCF_000181295.1 Otolemur garnettii
AAAAGGTTTTTTTCACTTAGGTGAAAAAGCTGGCAGTTCAAAGCTGACAGTTTCTCTTCTGTAAACATTTTAAGCATCTATCTCCCTCCACAGGAGGAGGACTCCGGAGCTTTGAGCAAATTTTGCGTCTAGGACCCACGGTGAACGAGACAGACCTTGGGTCATCCACCCGCTAAGCTCCCAGCTGAAGCCGACAATGAACACGCCAGGACCGCTGCGGGGCGATGCCGACAGAGGTGGGGCGACGTGGCAGGGAAGCCTGTGGAGTTCGCACGCAGCCCTTGGATCAGGCTCAGCCTGGGGCACCTGCGCCCAAGCCACAGCCATCCCGCCCCTCACTCGGTCGAAGTGCAGACGGTCCCTAAGCTCTGCTGAGTCACGGTGGGGAGGGCCAAGCTCGGCAGAGTCACCGGGAAGGGGTGCGGCTCGGGTTCTGTAGCCCCTTAGGCTCGCCCCGCCCCCCGGTGCCCTTCCTTAAATTGGCATGGTGGTTCCTGGTTGCTGCACGACTCCTGGACAAACCCCGGCCACCGCCATCATGTCGCAGGTCCGGCCCGTCACGGTGCTGGGCGCCATGGAGATGGGGCGCCGCATGGACCCGCTTGCTAGTGCCGCGTCCGTGCGCGCCTTCCTGGAGCGCGGCCACGCGGAGATCGACACTGCCTTCGTGTACAGCGAAGGCCAGTCTGAGAGCATCCTAGGCGGCCTGGGGCTCGGGCTGGGCGGCAGCCACTGCAGAGGTAAGAGTCGCCCCTCACCTGCCCCTGCACCGTGAGCTGATAAAGTCTCTAGCCGTGCACGGCCTCTCAGTCCTCCCACACGATCCCTGACACCTCGCAGCTCTGCGAACCCCGAGCTCCTCAGACACGTCTAGACCCGGACACCCGGGCAGTGCTTTGCCCTAATTCCTTTCCTGCCCCTCTTCCCTTCCCGGAATGTAGCCCAGGACCCTCACTCCTAATAAATCCTGGTACGACTTGGCAAACCCCTCTCTGGGCTCTGTAAACGCTGGAATCTGGCACCGTGCAGCCCCGGCTCCTCCCCGCCCCAATACCCCCGCAGGTGCGGGCCTGATCTTCAGGAATCCTGTCCTTACCGCCCTGGCGCTCCCTGAGACAGCCCAGATCAAACTTTGGAACCAGCACGTGATCTGCTTTCTCCCTGGCTCATGCCAGCCTTGCTCTGGGTCCTAGACTTTGCTCTGGGTCCCTCCTCAGCATTCTGGCAGTGCAGGATGGGGATGGTGGTGATAACAGTGTCTACCTGCCCTCTCAGTGCCAGGGACTTTCCCCCGCACCGTGAGCTGATAAAGTCCCTAGCCGTGCACGGCCTCTCAGTCCTCCCACACGATCCCTGGCTATGGAGAGAGACTGTAGAGAGAAGAGATTCTGGAGATGGATGGGCACTCAGAGGGCGCCCTTCCTGTGCAGGAGCCAGGGAAGAAGGGATAGTGGGGAGATTTCCAGGAGTGCGGGTGTGCAGAGGCAGTGAGATGTGGCAACCCTGAAGGTGCTGGAGTAGCAGATGTGGCTCAAGGGGAGGATGTGTGAAGCCTTCAGTCTGATGCCATTTGCATTGCCTGGGATGGTGCCTGGCAGGGACAGAGTGAGGACTTGGAAATGCCACTTGTTACTTTCTTCTCCATACTACCATGTTTGCCTCCACTTGCTCTCCCCTGTGGTGGAGAGTCTTGCTCTGTTTCTCCTCTAGTTTAAGATCCAGAACAAAAGAAGACATGTGCATCTCAGTGCCCAGTCTGTCTAGACCCCTGGCTGACTCTTAGCTAGGACTCTGATCTTGATTCTGACTTTTTTTTTTTTTTTTTTGAGACAGTCTAACTCTGTCACCTGGGCTAAAGTGCTGTAGCATCAGCCTAGCTCACAACAAGCTCAAACTCCTGGATTCCAGCAATCCTCCTGCATCAGCCTCCCCGAGTAGCTGGGATTACAGGTGCCCACCAACACACCACGCAAATTTTTCTATTTTTAGTAGACATGGGGGTCTCACTCTTGCTCAGGCTGGTCTCAAATTCCTGACCACAAGGGATACTCCCCCCTCAGCCTCCCAGAGTGCTAGGATTATAGGTGTGAGCCACTGTGCCCAGCCCTAATTCTAATTTTTTTCTTCCTTCTCCAATTTCTCCTCTTCCATCTGTGAAGTAAGGGCTAGGCCAGCTCTTTGGCTCTCAGGCCTGAAGTTAAGTCATATCAAGAAGGGGAGGGATAGTGGTGAAATGGAAAAATTTCAAATTAGTAGCTCCTCAAACCTACTGTCTCCCAGGTCTCAAGGGCTCTAGTGACTGCCCTCCTGCCTTCCCAAGTGACTTCCTAGGAGTGAAAAATGAGAAAAGGACTCTCCCTCACCCATCAGTCCAGCCAACTAGAACTCTTAATAGGAAGGAGGCAGGGGCTCGGCGCCTGTGGCTCAAGTGGCTAAGGTGCCAGCCACATACA
>NW_003852404.1:5609317-5613124 GCF_000181295.1 Otolemur garnettii
ACCTCTAACTCCTGGGCTCAAGCGAGTCTCCTGCCTCAGCCTCCCAAGTAGCTGGGACCACAGGCGCCTGCCACAACGCCTGGCTATTTTTTTGGTTGCAGCCATCATTGTTTGGTGGGCCTGGGCTGGATTCGAACCTGCCACCTTAGGTGTATGTGGCTGGCGCTTTAGCCACTTGAGCCACAGGTGCTGAGCCACTTCTCCTGTTTTGGCCTCCCAAAGTGCTGGGATTATAGCTGTGAACCACTGTGCTTAGCCCAAATGAGCACTTTTATCCAAGTTCTGGTCAATCCTTAGGACCTCTCTACAAGGCAGCACCATTTTTTCTGTTATTACAGTTGAACCTCAGAGAGGTTAAAGTAACTTGGTCAAGGTCACAGAGCTAGCAATGGCAGAGCTGAGATTTAAACTCAGCTCTCTTAACCATTACACTAAACCCCTTCCAGTGTTTGATATACTGGCCTGAACCACTCATTCCTCTCCCCACAAAGTGAAAATTGCTACCAAGGCCAACCCATTGTATGGGAACTCACTGAAGCCTGACAGCCTCCGGTCCCAGCTGGAGACATCATTGAAGAGGCTGCAGTGCCCCCGGGTGGACCTCTTCTACCTGCACATGCCAGACCACAGTACCCCAGTGGAAACGACCTTGCAGGCCTGCCACCAGCTGCATCAGGAGGTGAGGGCAGCCTGAGAGCTCCGGGAGGTGGCCTGCTGCTCTTCTCCTTATCGTGATGTTACTCAGGGACGCACCAGGCAGGCCCCATGCTCTGGGAACAGCCTCACTCCCAGGATCCGTACCCTGGCATCCTCTTCCTGGTCTCTTGGGGTACAAAGGGTACTGACCACAGCCTCACCCCTGCAGGGCAAGTTTGTGGAGCTTGGCCTCTCCAATTATGCTGCCTGGCAGGTGGCCGAGATCTACACCCTCTGCAAAAACAACGGCTGGATTCTGCCGACTGTGTACCAGGTGAGGGCCACGGCTGCAGGGGCCTGGGTCTCCAGGGCTCTTGCTGATCTTGGGTTCTCTTTGTCCCCCCGACTGTCCCCTGTGCCCTCTGTATATTAGCCACTCCTTCATCAAAGCTGATAGGTGGTTCCTGGGTGCTCGCAGGATAACGTTTGAGCCAGTCTGGCCACCAGGCACCTGCCCACTTCTTACCTGAGTGGGCACCTTGGTCCCTTCATTCCCTGATTCCCTGCATGTGTCAGCCTGGAGTGGTCCTTCCCTCTTCTCCCTGGGGAAGCACTGAGGCCCCAATGGGATGTTGCTTCCTTGTATTCCTTTCTAGACAGCCCCAGAAGAGCCTGACATCTCAGGCTGTCCTTTCCCTCCTTATCATCCATTTATCTTCCACCAGGTACACATACCTGGTGCCTGGCACTGGTCATGGAACTGGATAGTGTACTGTGATTGCCTCTTCGTTCAACTATACTTGTTTACCTTAGTATATCTTTAAGAGGAGTGTTAAGGTGGAATTGTTAAGGTCTGAACTGAGGGTTCTACAAGGGTAAATGTGAGGAATGTGAGGTCCTTTCTCCTGACCATCCATGAGCTCCAGCTGGCCCCTCTCCCTGCAGGGCATGTACAACGCCACCACCCGGCAGGTGGAAACGGAGCTCTTCCCTTGCCTCAGGCACTTTGGACTGAGGTTCTATGCCTACAACCCTCTGGCTGGTAGGTGCTGCCATGGGGTGAGAGGGCATTCCTGGTCTCTGCCTATTCCTGACATTGTACCTGCTGACCGGCAAGTACAAGTATGAGGACAAAGGTGCCATGCCCAGGAGCTGGCAGGGGTTTGACAAGAGGCTGGGCTGCATCCTCCATCCCTCCTTAGTCCTGCCTCAGCTCCTGGTCTAGTACCT
Organism: Otolemur garnettii; assembly: GCF_000181295.1. Classification (NCBI taxonomy): domain Eukaryota; kingdom Metazoa; phylum Chordata; class Mammalia; order Primates; family Galagidae; genus Otolemur; species Otolemur garnettii. The sequence continues at coordinate 5,611,184 of NW_003852404.1, forward strand.
CCTGGGTGTGGTACCTCTGGGAGCATTTGGACCCAGGGATCTGAACGCAGCCTCCCTGCAGGGGGCCTGCTGACCGGCAAGTACAAGTATGAGGACAAGGACGGGAAGCAACCAGCTGGCCGCTTCTTTGGGAATAACTGGGCTGAGATCTACAGGAATCGGTGAGACGAGTGAGGGGGTTCGATGGGGGATCCCTTTTATCTGAAATGAAGTTTTAGGCTGCTTTCCTAGGGCATAAGGCCTTCCCTTGCTGTCTGTACCTAAATCTCCAGATTCCTACAGGAATTATGAAACTCTCTGCAGGGTTTCTTGTTTCTTTGGGACCTCCTGAGGAAATGAGGATCCCTGGACCTTATGGTCTCCAAGTCACAGCCCTTCCCTGAGAAATCACCTGCTAACAAAGAGAGAAAGAACCCAGGGTGGAGGCTCAGGAGGCCTGGGCAGAGTCCCACCCCATCATAGCTGCCTTTGTGTCACTAGGTTCAGGAGTCATCAAGAATAGACACATCTGGCTCAGCGCCCATAGCACAGTGGTTACGATGTCAGCCACATACACTGAGGCTGGCAGGTTTGAACCCAGCCCGGGCCATCTTAACAATGACAACTGCAACAAAAAATTGCTGGGTGTTGTGGCAGGTGCCTGAAGTTCCAGCTACTTGGGAGGCTGAAGCAAGATAATCGCTTAAGCCCAAGTTTGAGATTGTGAGCTGTGACACGACAGCACTCTAATGAAGGCAACATAGTGAGACTGTCTCATAAAAAAAGACACATCAGAGAAGGCCCTGGCAAGGGAGCCTCCTGTGTGTGTTTGGGTCTGATAAAGTAGAACCTCTAGCTGGCCCTGAGGGCCTCAAGGGCTAGGGTGCAGCTGGCTGCCCCAGGGTGACCTCAAAAGACTGAGCTCTGTGCCACTGTCCCACCTGTCCAGCTTCTGGAAAGAGCACCATTTCCAGGCCATTGCCCTGGTAGAGAAGGCTCTGAAGACCACTTACGGTGCCAGTGCCCCCAGCATGACCTCAGCGGCCCTGCGCTGGATGTACCACCATTCCCAGCTGCAGGTAAACAGCCGACCCTGGGAACTAAGCTGCTGCCCTTCCCTGGGAGCTGCAGTGACCTTTAGGGGACCTCTGAAGGGTTTGTTCTCTGTCCCTCTGAGTCTCTGGCCCAGTTCTTGGGGCATTCTGCCCATTGTCTGCTGGGGTTGGATTTCCTCCTTCCTTAGGCCTTCTGCAGTACAAGAATCCTTTTATTAAGAAGGGAAGTGGGGTTCACATAGCTATTAAGGGAACAGAAATTTAGGCATCAGACCACCTAGTCTCCCTGGTCCAGTGGGAGCTGGGTTTCCTCTTTCTTGATATCTCCTGTCTTCCTGGGACAGACTTTCATCCAGTGTCAGCTTGGGAGGGTGGATAGTGTCTGACATTTAGAGTAGGTGCTCAGTAAATGGGAGCTCAGTGCATCACATGATTCTGCACACCCATGGCCATGCTGAAAATTGAGACAGTGGAGTCTCAGGCTGAATAACTTACCCGTGGTTTCACAGCTTTTTGGGGGCAGAACTGGGCTATGAAGGTAGGTCCAGCTGGTGAGCCAGGAGGCAACAGGGGAAACTAAGGTTTTTGAGTCACCTTGTTACAACTGTCAGAGGCACCTACAGTTCTTTCTGGATGTGTGAAGACAAGAGCCCAGACTCGGTGGGGCTATGGCTCGGAGGGACATGAGTGGAGGCTTGTGCAAAAGTGTGCTGACCTCTGGCTGTGTCCCCTTGCAGGGAGCCCATGGGGACGGTGTCATCCTGGGCATGTCCAGCCTGGAGCAGCTGGAGCAGAACTTGGCAGCAACTGAGGAAGGGCCTCTGGAGCCGGCTGTTGTGGACGCCTTTGACCAAGCCTGGCACCTGGTTGCCCACGAGTGTCCCAACTACTTCCGCTAGCTCTGGTC
>NW_003852404.1:5613184-5615323 GCF_000181295.1 Otolemur garnettii
TCTCTCTGGCCAGTCCGTGCCTTAAGCTGACTTCACAGTCTTTCCTGACTGTCTGGATCTGCGCGTTGTTTTCCTAGATTCCTGCCTGGCTCCCTGTTTCCTTCACACCGTGGAAGGGCTGGGGCTGAGTCCTGCTGGGTCCTTTGCTGTCTGAATAAAGTAGGTACTTGACCTGAGTGTAGCTGAGGCCTGTGGTGAATCTCCTCCGCTCCCCCATTTATCCCTTCTCATGGTTGCAACTTGTTTCTCATACTCCCTTGGACTGGGAGAAAGGGGCTGACCCAGGGGCTGGAGTCTTCGAGGGCAAAGGTATTGGCTGGGCATTGTGGCTCATGCTATAATCCCACCACTCTGGGACGGTGAGGTGAGTGGATTAGAGACCAGCCTGAAACAGGGAGAAATCTCATCTCTAAAAACAGCTGGGTGTTATGGCAGGCACCTGTAGTCCCAGCTAGTTGGGAGGCTGAGGCAAGACAATCATGGGCCCAAGAGTTTGAGGTTGCTGTGAGCCATGATGCCACAGCACTCTACCAGGGGTGACAAAATAAGACTCTGTCTCCAAAAAGAGAGAAAAAAAAGGGCAAAGGTATTAAGAAGGTCTCAGGAGCACAATGCCCACCTTCCTAGGGTCTCCTGGGTCCCTTGTTCTGTTTCTTTGGCTTTTTTTGTTTTTGTTTTTTCTTTTTGTAGTTTTTAGCTGGGGCTGGCTTTGAACCTGCCACCTCTGGTATATGGGGTCAGTGCCCTACTCCTTTGAGCCACAGGCTCTACCCTGTTTCTGTTTTTTCTTGAGACAGAGTTTCATTTTGTTGTCACCCTTGGTTGAGTGCCATGGTGTCATAGCTCATGGCAACCTCAAAGTCTTTTGGGCTTTATGATTCTCTTGCCTCAGTCTCCTGAGTAGTTGGGACTATAGGCACCCGCCACAATGCCCAGATATTTAGAGACCGGTGTCTCACTCTTGCTTGGACTAGTCTTAAACCCATGAGCTCAGGCAATCTACCCACCTCAGCCTCCCAGAGTGCTAGGATTATAGGCCTTTTTTTTTTTTTTTAAAGCAGTTTTTGGCCAGGGCTGGGTTTGAACCTGCCACCTCTGTCATATGGGGCTGGTGCCTACTCCTTTGAGTCACAGGTGCCACCCAGATTACAGGCCTTTTTTCAATTTGAAGAGTCTCACTCTGTTTCCCTGGGTTAAGTGCCAATGGTGTTATAGCTCCTAGCAACCTTCAAACTCATGGGCTTGAGCAATCCTCTTGCCTCAGCTTCCTAGGTAGATGGGACTATAGGCACCTACCACAATGCCGGGCTAGTTTTTGTATTTTTAGTAGAGATGGCACCTCACTCTTGCCCAGGCTGGTGTTAAACTCTTGAGAGCAAGGGATCCTCCTGACTTGGCCTCCCAGAGAGCTCCACGCAGCCTAAATCTTGACGGGGGCATGGCTGGAAGGCATGTGTGGTGTCCTGTGTTGAAGCATGGCTCTCCTTTTTTGCAGACGTCTTTGACTAAGCCTGGCACCTGGTTGCCCACAAATGTCCCAACTACCCCTCTAAGCATAGGCTGGATTTGAGGTGCAGAAAGCGGTCATCTTTTTCACCCTTGCCCCCTTGCCAGTTTTGGCCTTAAGCTGATTCAGCCTATTCTTTCCGTCCTCATCCCAGTTTGTAGATTCTTTACACTTCCTGTTGAATATGGCTGGCATTTGACCTGGCTGCGGGCAAGGTCTGGGTGAACCTAGTACATGTGGCCTGCTTCCTGTGACTTTGGGGTAAAGGGGGCCAGAGTATGGACTAAAGGCTTCAAAGGCCAGTTGCAATAGAGGGTGTCTGGGGCACACTGCCTTCATGAAGCCCTCTCTCACCAGAGTCCTGCCCAACCTCTCAGCAGTGGGCCTGGAGGCAACCCTCACTCTTTTAGGCACCACAGAAAACAAAGATGACTGTATCCCCGAAGTAGGCTTTCTCTTGTTCAGAACTGCCTTCACTAAATACTTACAAATAGGCTGGGGGCAGTGGCTCATGCCTATAATCGTAGCACGCTGTGAGGCGTGTGCTCTCTGAACTCCTTGAGCTCAGGAGTTCAAGACCACCCCGAGCAAGAGTCAAACCCTATCTCTACTAGAAATATGAAATTAGCTGG
>NW_003852404.1:5616506-5617407 GCF_000181295.1 Otolemur garnettii
GAGGGGCAGTGGAAGTCCTGTGTGGCCCAGCACAATCCACACAGTGCAATCCAGGCAGTGCACGGAGGCCATTAGTCCTGACAGCCCATCAGTCCTCGCTGTCTGACTCTGATTCTTCTGTTGACTCAGATGCACTCTCTGGCAAGTCATCTCCCATCTGTTGGAATCTTCCCGATGCTGCATCCCACATGTATTTGATGGTCACCTTGAATTCAGCCATCTCATACCCAAAAAGCTTCTTCAAGGGAGGAATGAGGAAATCAGAAGTGCCAGGGGAGGTTTTCAGTAGGCAAGAGAAAGGCAGTCAGCCCCTCCACCCTCCACCACAGCCTCAAGAGGACAAACTTACCAGGACACGGGCCTGCTCTGGGGTCAGCACATCACCTTCCTTGCATACCTCATAGTCAGACAGTAGGGTCACCACACCTGTAGTTGGGATGTCCCAAAGTTACTTCTGGCCCAGAAACCTGCAGGGCCTCTCCACCCCTGCTGAGCTGGAAGAATCCAGGTTGCCACCTGCTCCCACAGCTCCAGCACACACAGGCAGTGGCATGTGCTCCCTGATGACCCTATGTGCTGTATGCTGGCTGTGAGCTACCATCCACTTTCACCCCAGCAATGAAGCTCTATTTTCACATGAGAAAGTGGAGGCTTGTAGAAATGACGTGCTCAGTCAGAAAGGGGAGTGCCTGGAAGCCTTTGCACTTGGGCTCTAGGCTGGTACTTTTCAGCTCAAGGACCGTCCATACCTCTCTTGAGGGCAGTAGGCAGGCCCAGCTGCCTCAGCTGTGGCTCCATGGAGTGGGGAAACTGCTCCAGGGGCCCTGGATCCAGGCTCACAGTGAAAGTGGCTTTGTTACCGGCGCGGGCATAGTCCATTTCTGTGTATTTTGTGAACCAC
>NW_003852404.1:5617694-5625794 GCF_000181295.1 Otolemur garnettii
ACTCATTTACTTCTTCCTTCGAGCGGTTGGTGAAAAGGAGACCAACTTCACCCCTTAACTTCTTGCTGACCTACAAAGCAAAAGTAAGGTCAGTATAGTCACTGGAGGAATGATTCTCTAGTGGGGACAATTTTGTCAACTGGGGAATATTTGGCATATGACATTTCTCACTGTCACAGCGGGAGGGGTTGGGGGTAAGAAGAGTGCCATTCCCTGGGTCTGGAGATCAAGGGAGAACTCAAGAAGTTTAAGCCAGGCCTTGGTCTCCCTGACCATAGGCTGGTCAGGTGGCTGCTAGGGGGTGTCATGCAGGAGAGGCAGGAGAGAAGGCAGCTTTGGTTCCCTTCCAGGAGGGCCAGTGGCGCACCTGATGCAGGTTGTCTTTGTACTCATCAGATGGGCTCCGACCCAAGGCCACCATCATCACTTTGTTTTTGCCAAAGAACATCCTATCAAGAAAGAAGGGTCTGTGAAGGAAGTGCCTCCCCCAACCCCTCCACTAAATGTAAACCACCTCTAGTCCCCAGCAGTCCACACGGCCAGAGGCGTCTACTTCTCTTACCCTGCACATCCACATTCTGTTCCCAGCCCAAGGGGCTTTCATCATTTCCCCATCCACAGATCCCAGATATTGTGAACATTTTGTCCAGCAGCACTATGAACATGTAACAATCCTCCCCAGATCATTCTATGAAGGAGGCACAATTAATGGTCTGAATCAGAACTGGTGTAGCAAGAGACCAACAGCCAGAGCCGTGTGGCTTCTGCAGCCTGCTTTCAGGTCATGGTCTTTGCCCGGTGCACATACTGATGTTCTAAACCTTATGATGCTCCTAATGAAAGGCCCAGACGCTGAGAGTGAGGGGCCACTTTCCCTGAACAGATCACTCCCTGAACATCCCCCTGAGTAACTACGAAGTCCTGCCCCTGGGAGCTGACACCACTTTGACAGTTAAAAAGAAGTGCTCTTCAAGGGGGATGGCACTTTGTCCTTATTAGAGTGCATGATGTGAGTACCCAAAAGGTTAGACACTGCTTCTGCGCCTTGAACATGGGCAGCCTGGCCCCTTCCCCACTGCTTGCTCACCGGCTGTGCTTCCAGGCATTCCGGATGTCCTTCAGTTTGCTGTTCCTCATGTTGGCCACAGAGAAGATAAAAAGGTACTTGTAGGTGTCCACACATTTCCGAAGCTGTGAGATAATTCATGAGGCTCTGGAGTTCAAGGGGCAGCATGGGTGGGGCACTACTCTGGCATCAGATGAGAAGATATCTGCTCTATCTGTGGCAACTGTGAGAGCTGGAGGCCTCTAATCTGCCTGTCTCCCTATCTCCATTACTGAAACCAGAACCACTAACTACAGAAAGTGGATCTAGACCCTGTACTATAGATACGCCAGGTTTCTGAACTATCCACTATCTGTGGCCAACAAACAATTGAACTGACCATCAATTGTTAACGGACCCTCATTATTTATAGATGGTGGGGGAGCTTACTGGCACTGCTCTGCCTGGTCGCTGCCAAAGGCATCACGAGCTGGTCTTAAGGAATGGAATCTGTGTTCACCCAGCCTATAGTCCAGGCTGGCAGGTCAGAGGCAGTACAGACAACAGGCTGGTGCACATCTGGTAAATTCTCTAGCCTTTTTTTACATCAGGCAGGTTAACAAATCTCTGGAAGCTTTGGTGACTCCAATTGCAAAACAGTGGTAATGGGCAGCGCCTACAGCTCAAGAAGTAGGGCATTGGTCCCATATACCAGAGGTGGCGGGTTCAAATCCAGCCCCAGCCAAAAACAAAACAAAACAAAACAAAACAAAACCCAAAACAGTGGTAACATCGCCTAGTACTGAACTCACAGGGATGTTATGAGGGTGAGGGGAACAACAGTCATGAAACACTAAGCACAGTGCCAGATGCAGAGTGAGAGTTCAGTCATGGCTGGAAACCACCACCCTGGGAGTTCTTACGGTGCTGCTGCTGGGGAAAAAAGGGCTGGATCAAGCAGCTTGATGTGTTTTGTTTTTTGTCTTTTTTAAAACAGTATGCCTCCCACAAACAGTCCTAAGCCTACCTTTATAAACCAAACAAACATAAGCTCTAGGAAAATGAAAATTTTCCTAAGCTCTTACCTCTTCTATCAGGTTCTGCTTCAGTTCCAAGCCTTTCTTGGCAGTTTTGGTTAAGGAAACTAATATAAAGAAGAAAAAGGAGAGAGATGACCAGAGATACGTCTGTATGCACTGCAGACTTACTTTCTTCCCCTCTTTGATAGCTCAGCAGGACCAAGTTAGTCTGAGGAAAGATAGGCACCAAAGACTTTGCTGCCATCACATTTGGCATGTGAAGCTATTCCCAGTGTCCAAAGAGTATCTACTCTGTAGCATTCCTGTGGCTAAAGTCTCTTGATACATTTCCTGTTACTTACATGAACCAGGTGTTCCTTAACCCTTTAGACTAATCCTACTGCAGTGTGGAGGTGGGGTTTTGTTCCAGCTGTTGGAACATTCTCAATGGCAGACTTTGCCTGTGCTATGGAATGTTCAGTCTGGGGACTGAATCTCTTCTGTTACATATCAGCACTTCTGTTTTGCAATAGTACTGCAATGCAGCAGTGCCTCTTTGGGGCCTGATCTGCCCCCTGCCCAGCAGAGTTTAACATTTGCCAGATTTGACTTGGGACCCCTCCACAGAATCAGATTGTCTCATCAACATTTAACAGAGCACAAACTAGGCTGCGTGCAATGGCTCCTGCCTGTAATCTACTTGGGAGGCCGAGAATGGAGGATTGCTTGTGGCCAGGAGTTTGGGACCAGCCTGGGCAACATCGTGAGGCCATCTTTAAGACAAACAAACAAAACCCCAAGAAATCCCACAGTATCAACTGCAAAGCCCTGGGTGCCCTCAGGAAGTGGCCTGGCCTCCTCTTTTTCACTCTGCCTGGCATTGACAGTCCCTCTTTACAAGGCATGCATAAAGGCAATCACACAAGTCAGTGGCAAGTGCAGCAAAGGATGCCAAACCAGATATAGCCAGCCACTCCCCATTGTCTCCACGGCTACATCTTTGGTCCAAGCCAGCACCACCCTCTTTTGGATTACTGCTGGCCACACTGCTTCCATGCTCGCCCTCTGCCCCTATCTTCTTCCCCAGGCTATTCGCAACAAAGTAACTGCAGTGACCCTTTAAAAGTAAAAGGAAATGACAGCAACCTTCTGCTTGAGCTCTAGGATGGCTACCTACCTCACCTGGGTGTGAAAGCCAATTCCACAGGAAGGCCTATGAAGCCCTTCTGCCCAACTTCCCTCCCCCAACTCTACTTGGCTTACTCTGGTCCAGCCACATTGCCCTCTTGTCTGAGAACATGTCAAATATGCGCTAGCTCTTCAGAGTCTTTGCACTTTGTGCTCCCACTACTTTGAACATCATTTGCCCAGAGAAGTCCACAGGAGGCTCACTTCCTTTCTTTAGGTTTCTGTTTGTCACATCAGCAAGGCCTTTCCTGACACCACTGTACAAAGCATCTCTTTCCCCTTCTCTTTACTTCACTTGACATACCTATATTTATGTGACTTTCGGTATTTGGGGGGATATATTTCTCCTGATTAAAATGTTAAGCTTGTTGGCCTGCTGTAACCCCCAACGCCTAGAAAATGCTGGCCCTTTAAATACGTATTTATCAAATATGCTAGGCAGCCAGTGTGAAAGAGATGTCACCTCCGTAAAGGCACCATGTGAACTGACAACTGAGAAGGAGACTGCCATAGAAAAAGCGGAGCGTAAACATGCCAGAGAGAAGCAACTGCAGATATGGAGCGCCAGACACGGAACAAGTCTATGCTCGCAGGAAGGAAAACAGAATTACGGCCAGGGTGGCGGTCGCGAAGGAAGAGCACGGGCAGAGACAGGAAAAGGGCCGAGGCGTCACGGAGGCACAACCTCATGGTAGGCTGTGGAGTCCACAACCTGGATAGGGTGGAGTCCAGGAGCTGTCTCCTGGCTTGGTCGGCCTGGTAAAAGCACTGGAGGGGGAACTAAGGAGTCTCCGCTCTTGCGTCCCAACCCGGCTCCACGTCCCTCTGGCAATTCTGCCGCCCCAAAGAGCCCATCCCAGCCCATCCCAGGTCGCAGCATGGCCGCGGACACCTCGCACAAGTCCTGGCCTGTCATTCTGTGCCTTAGCTTCTCTGAAGCCCCCATCGCAGGTTTGGCAGCCAGCCCGCGGAGCTCCCCGCCGGGTCCCGACGTCCCTTTCTCTCACCTTTCTTATCACGTTTGGATTTGGGCATCGCGCTGAAGACACGTGCGGGGGAAGGCGGTGCGCCCCGTTAGGCCCCTGCCACGCGGTGGCCTCTGGGACGGCCCTCGGGGGCTGCCCTCGCGTGTGCCTGACCCAACCTGTCCGGCAGCCAGTCTTTCTCTGCTGGGCCGCCGACTACACTTTCTTCCGTGCCTGCAAGGCGACTTCCCACGCGTCCAAGCGGCCTCTGAGACTCCAGCAACCCGCCGAGGGCTCCCTGCAGAGCTCTTTAAAGTTATGGTTCCGCGGAGGCGGAGTCTGAGGCCCGGTGCATGCCGGGCCGGCGGTGGGCGGTGCCTGTACTTCTGTCATGGCGGCGGCGTTGGCCTCCGGTTTCTGCCTGTGGGCTGCTCTGCTTTTTCCAGCAGTCGCGGTCTACGAAGACCAAGTCGGCAAATTTGACTGGTGAGTACGTGTGGGGCCTATTCAGAAAATCTGGTGACTGTTTTCCTACTACCTGTCTTCTACTTGCTGAAAGAAGGAGGTATACTGTGCAGCAGAACTGGCCACATAATTTGCGGGACCTAGTGCAAAATGAAAAGGTGGGGTTATCTGCTCAACAATTATCAAAGGTTTAATTTTTTATATATTTTTTGATTATCAAAGGTTTTAAGACGTCGGCAGCAGAGCTTGAAATCAAGCACTGGGGGTCATTCAAGCCTGTCCTTGTATGACTACAGGTTGTACGCCTGTGAAGCCAGCCCTGCCATCCTGACGTGCTTGGGGTTCGAGTTAGAGGTCACTGATTTCGACCTTCCCTGTCAGGCCCCATTTCTATAGCTCAAATTTTTGGTTTACCGGAACAACTAAGAGGTCTCTAACCCTCAGTGAACTTTCGTTCTTACTGGAATTGGTGTCTTATAGGCATATAAACAGGCTTTTCTTTCTTTCTTTCTTTTTTTTTTTTTTTTGGTGATAGAGTCTCACTTTATTGCCCTCGGTAGAGTGCTGTGGCGTCACAGCTCACAGCAACCTCCAACTCCTGGGCTCAGGCGATTCTCTTGCCTCAGCCTCCTGAGTAGCAGGGACTACAGGTGCCCGCCACAACGCCCAGCTATTTTTTGTTGCAGTTTGGCCGGGACCGGGTTTGAATCCGCCACCCTCTGTGTATGGGGCCGCTGCCTTACTCACTGAGCCTCAGGCGCTGCCCTTTTTCTTTTTTCTTTTTGTTTTTGAGGCAGAGTCGCCCTCGGTAGAGTGATGTCCTCACGGCAACCTCCAACTCCTGGGCTTAAGTGATTCTCTTGCCTCAGCCTCCCAAGTAGCTGGAACTACAGGCGCCCACCACAACGCCCAGTTATTTTTTGGTTGTAGTTGTCGTTGTTGGGCTGGCCCAGGCTGCTTCCAACCGGCTGCTCTAATATGTGTGACTGGCGTTCTAGCCGCTTGAGCTACAGGCGCCATGCTGGGGCTTTTGTCTTATAAGTCCTAAACTGAGTCCTCTTACCTTCTGCTCAGCCCTGCCCTAGGCTTAGAGCAGGGTTGTCCCAAATTCCAGCAAGCCAGGAGCTGCCAACCATACATTCATTCATTCACTCACCTATCTCTTCCTTAATGCCTGAAGTTAGCTTGCTTCTGTTTGAATCCCCATTTTGCCATTTATAGGTTGTGTGATCTTAGGAGATGCCTTGGTTTTCTTGTCTTTAGAATGGGTTTTCTAACAGTTGTCTCCCATAGCAGTTGGAGAATGAATGAAATAACCCTGTTAAATTACTTAGCATAATGCCTGGTTCATTAAGTGCAGTCACTGAATATTGCCTGTTATTATTGCTGTTTACCATAGCAATAACATCTGGGGCCAACTCAAATATCTCTTCTGTAATGTATTTTCTGTCCTGGAAAAATTGATTCACATATGTGTTGAATGTTTGCCAGACAGTGTAACAAATACATAGCACATTTTAAATGATATGCACAAATGTTCACAATGTCACATGTATATTACACATATATAGCAGGGGATATGTGTATTTAATTTAGAAGAATACACAGACATATGCAATTTTCATATTTAAAAATAAACAGAAGGGGCCAGGCATGATGTTTCATGCCTGTAATCTTAGCACTCTGAAAGGCCAAGGAGGGAGGATTGCTTGAGCTGAGGAGTTCGAGACCAGTCTGAGCAAGAGTGAAACCCTGTCGCTGCTAAAAATAGAGAAAATTAGCTAGGCTTTGTGGTGAGTGCCTATAGTTCCAGCTATGTGGTAGGAGGCAGGAGGGTTGCTTGAACCCAGGAGTCTGGGGTTGCTGTGAGCTAGGCTGATTTCAAAGCATTCTAGCCTGGGCAGCAGAGTTAGACTGTGTCTCAAAAAAAGGAAAAATAAACAGAAGGAGATACAGACGTGTTGTCTGATGACTTGTGCAAACATCATAGAGTATACTAATATAAACCTAGATGGTATATACAGCCTGCCTGCTACACACATATTGTGGCATAGGCCTAGGCTTTTATTCCTAGGCTATAGACCTATACAGCACATTACTGTACATTAACGCTAAGTGTTTATGTATCTAAACCTAGAAAAGGTACAGTTTTTATCCTGTATAAAGGATAAGAAATGGTACACTTGTGTAGGACACTTGCCACAAATGGAACTTGCAGGCGTGGAAGTTGTTCTAGGTCAGTAGTTCTCAACCTCCTGTTGCTGTAATGTATTTTCATTATTAGAAAGGGGTCGCCACCCACAGGTTGAGAACCGCTGTTCTGAGTGAATTGGTGAGGACATCACTGTGTGCTATTGCAGACTCTGTAAACATTGTATGTTTAGGCTACACTAAATTCATAAAAATATCTTTTCAATAATAAATCAACCTTGCCTTACTGTAACTTTTTTACTTTATAACTTTTAACTTTAAAAAATTTTTGACTCTTGTGATAACAGTTTAAAACGCACATACATTGTACATTTATACGAAAATATTTTCCTTCTTTATACCATGATTACCCTTATAAGCTTTTTTCTATAGCATTAAATTTTTTTTTCTTTTTTTAAACTTTTTATATTTTTTTGTTAAAAGTTAAGACACACACACACACACATTAGCCTACGCCTACACAGGATCAGTTTTTTCCACCTCCATATCTTGTCCGACTGGAAAGTCTTAGGGGAAATGTTGTGCATGGAACTGTCATCTCTTATGATAGCAATGTCTTCTTCTGAAATACCTCCTGGAGCACCTGCTTGAGGCTGATGTACAGTTAACTTTTTTTTGTATAGGGTTTCTCAAAAGTTGCCATACAGTGGCAGATTATAACAGCAGATCTCTTGGAACGCGTTCTCCATGAGTGGGAGGAAGACTTCGTGTGCATGTTTAGAAAGAGGGGGCCGAAGTAGAGAATATTTTGTAATTATTTTGTAAAATTTTGCGATGCATATTTTGTAAATTAAAGTACATTTAGCTACAATTTCCCATTTTCCCTCTGTGTGATGACTTTTGGGACACCCCATAGAAGGCATATACTCTGAAATTATATTTTAAAAATATAGCATAGTACCCATACAGTTATGATTTCATAAAACTAGAGTTAAAAAAATATAGCATAGTAAGTGCATAAACCAGTAACATGATCATTTATTATCATCATCTAGCATTATGTACCATACATAATTTATGTGCTATACTTTTTTTTTGTTTGTTTGTTTGTTTGGAGATGGAGCCTCAAGCTGTTGCCCTGGGTAGAGTGCTGTGATGTCACAGCTCACAGCAACCTCCAGCTCCTGGGCTTAAGTGATTCTCTTGCCTCAGCCTCCCAAGTAGCTGGGACTATAGGTGCTTGCCACAATGCCCAGCTATTTTTTTT
>NW_003852404.1:5626595-5627642 GCF_000181295.1 Otolemur garnettii
CATCATAGCTCACAGCAACCTCTAACTCTTGGGCTCAGATGATCCTCTTGCCTCAGTTTTTTCTATTTTTTGTAGAGACAAGGTCTCGCTTTTGCTCAGGCTGGTCTTGAACTGAGCTCAAGTAATCCACCTGTCCAGCTTCCCAGAGTGTTAGGATTACAGGCATGAGCCACCATGCCTGGTCATTTTTTTTTTTTTTTGAGACCCAATCTCACTCTGTTGCCCAGGCTAGAATGCTGTGTCTCAAGTCTAGCTTGCAGCAACCTCATAATCCTGGGTTCAAGTGATCCTCCTGCCTCAGCCTCCCAAGTAGCTGAGACCACAGCCATGTGCCACCACACCTGGCTATTTTTTTCCTATTTTTAGCAGAGGCAAGGGTCTCACTCTTGCTCAGGCTGGTCTCAAACTCCTGACCTCAAATGATCCTCCCACCTTGGCCTCCCAGAGTGCTAGGATTATAGGCATGAGCCACTATGCAGGGCTCCAACAAGTATCTCTTATACGTTCTAAGATGGGCGTGCGGTTGATAACCCTGTGGTTCTAATTTTTCCACAGCATTTTGTGCAGTGATGATTTTGGCCTCTTATATTCCCGCCCTCTTTTTCTTAGGAGACAGCAGTATGTTGGGAAGCTCAAGTTTGCCTCCTTGGAATTTTCCCCTGGATTCAAGAAATTGGTTGTGGCCACAGAGAAGAATGTGATTGCAGCATTAAATTCTCGCACTGGGGAGATCTGTGAGTGAGCTATGTAGATGGGTAGGCTTGGGAGTGTGAAGACTAACCAAAGTGACGCCGAGTGGCCTGTGGCTCGCCAATTCTGCTGGCTAGTTTCTAAGTTAGAGAAAAAGATTCTCTTTATGGCTTCTGATACTTTTTTCCCCCTAGTCTTTTTGAATATTTGATAGATTCTTATACTTGTCCTTTGCAGTTTATTCCTTCAACTTGAGTCCTGAATGTCCTTAAAAAAGATACTGGTGCAAAAACCACATTGTTCTGTTTTGCAGTAGAGGCTCAGATGCCCTTATTTAATTACCTATGTGGGCTGGAT
>NW_003852404.1:5628630-5646306 GCF_000181295.1 Otolemur garnettii
TCATTGTTGTTTGGCGGGTCCGGGCTGGGGATTCGAACCCGCCACCTTAGGTGTACGTGGCTGGCGCCTTAGCCGGTTGAGCCATAGGCGCCGAGCCAGAAGGGGTCCTCTTAGCAGTGAAGGTACCTGTTTAACATTTATTTCCTCCATAAATCAGAGGGAGGCCACCTCTCACAGATCCTAGGTGATGACAGAACAGGTTTGGGAAATGACTTCACCCTGGTCTTGTTTTTTCCAGATGCAATCACTGTATCCAATGGAGGGCGGATCATGCGTTCCTGGGAGACTAACATTGGGGGCCTGAACTGGGAGATAACCTTGGACAGTGGCAGGTAGGGGAAGAAATTGGATTTTATCTTGACTGAGTTTGCTAGAACACAGAAAGCAATTCTAGACATTGTGTTTTTTTCCGAGGGACCCTGAAAAGCCAACAGATACTAAATGTGAATATAAATTGCCCAGTTCTCAATGTGCCTGAGGTTATGGAACATATGTTTACTTAGCCAACATTTACTGAGCACCTATTAGGTGCAGCTCTGTGCCAGGTGCAGTGTTTGTTCTTGTACTTGAATGCTTTTCTTAATCTCAGCAGGCCTTGTGAGTTTCAAAATGTTTTAGATGTAAGAATATAATATAAAACTTTGAGTATTTCAGTTGTATGTTCAGAGAACAGTTTAAGCTGTTACATCCTTGCTATGGTTGTTTAAATGATAGGGCCATTTGCATTGGCGTCTACATCTTCTGATAGAATTAACTCAGTAAATACTTGGTGAGCCCCTAGGCAAGGGCAACAGATGTGAGTGTGAGACAGTTTCTGTCATCAAGGACGTCACTGTCTGCTGGGGAAGCAGGCATGCAGCCCAGTAATGAAGCACTGTCTTATGGGTGTGTGGGAGAGGGAGAGGGTTGGTCCAGTTGTTGTGAAGTCCCAGGGGAGGGAGGGAACAACCCTTAGGAGATTATGGGAATTTTAGGGAAGCAGTATGGCTGAATGGGTTACAAGTATAGACTCTTAAATTGGGTAATGAGAGACAGAGCCAGGATTAGGATCTAGGTATGTTTGACCCCAAAGCCTATTTCCTTACCCACCCAGCAACAGTGGTAGCATTCCAGACCATCTCCTGTAGTCCAGGGCTCTGCAGGGGTGAGCATCACTCAGCCTGTGCCTGTGCTCAGTTTCCAGGCACTTGGGCTAGTTGGTCTGCAGGAGTCAGTGAGGTACGTCGCAGTCCTGAAGAAGACAACTCTTGCCCTTCATCACCTCTCTAGCGGGCATCTCAAGTGGGTGGAACATCTCCCAGAAAGGTAAGGCTGCCTTCTCTTTTTTTTTTTTTTTTGAGACAGATCCTCAAGCTGTCCCCCTGGGTAGAGTGCCGTGGCATTACAGCTCACAGCAACCTCCAACTCCTGGGCTCAAGCGAGTCTCCTGCCTCAGCCTCCCAAGTAGCTGGGACCACAGGCGCCCGCCACAATGCCTGGCCATTTTTTGGTTGCAGCCATCATTGTTGTTTGGCGGGTCGGGCTGGGGATTTGAACCCGCCACCTTAGGTGTACGTGGCTGGCGCCTTAGCCGGTTGAGCTATAGGTGCCGAGCCAAGGCTGCCTTCTCATAGGCGACAGCTGCTTTGCCCTGCTCTCTACAGGACCCTCTTTTTCTGTTTCTTTTCTTTCTTTTTTTTTTTTTTTGAGATAGAGTCTCCCTTCGTTGCCCTTAGTAGAATGTAGTGGCGTCCTAGCTCATAGCAACCTCAAACTCTTAGGCTCAAGCAGTTCTCTTCTTGCCTTAGCCTCCCAAGTAGCTGGGACTACAGGCACCTGCCACAACACCTGGCTATTTTTAGAGACGAGGTCTTACTCTGGCTCAGGCTGGTATCAAACTTGTGAGCTCAGGCAGTCCACCCGCCTTGGCCTCCCAGAGTGATGGGATTACACGCTTGAGCCACCGTGCATGCCCCAGGACCCTCTTTTTCCTTGCTGGTCCTGTGATTGGTGCCCTTTAGGCCTCCTGGTGTTGCTACTTTAAGAATACATAGAAATCTGACTTTTTCTTTTCTTTTTTTTTTTTTTTTTTTTGAGATGGAGTCTCACTCTGTCATCCTGGGTAGAGTGCCATGGCATCATCATAGCCCACAGGAACCTCAGACTCCTGGGCTCAAGCAGTCCTCCTGCTTCAGCCTCCTGAGTATCTGGGACTTTAGGCATGTGCCACAACTCCCTGGTAGTTTTTAATAGAGAAGGGATCTCTTGCTCAGGCTAGTCTCGAACTCCTAAGCTCAAATGATCCTCCTGCCCTAGGATGACAGGTGTGAGCCACCACATCTGGCCTAGAAATCTGATTTTTAAGTATAATCTCAGTTCTAAATGTTGACAATTCAAATTTAAAACAAACAAACAAAATCCAAATTGTATGAAGGAAACCAGACCTACCGGGGGGATTGCTGGTTTGTGACATCTGGCTGAGGAGTGGCAGTCCGGTTTTGGGAGGCCCCTGAGGATACTCCTCTGCTGGGACTACAGCTGTTTCCCTCTCCTTTTTCTTCCCTCTCTTAGTGACAGCATCCACTACCAGATGGTGTATTCCTACGGCTCTGGGGTGGTGTGGGCCCTTGGAGTTGTTCCCTTCAGCCACGTGAACATTGTCAAGTTTAACGTGGAGGATGGAGAGATTGTTCAGCAGGTAAAGCAGGGCATCAGGGTCAAAGACCCTTGTGAACAGGGAGGGGAGTGGATAGAGGGCTTCGTACTGGGGGCCAGGGACCTTTCATGGGCAAATGCAAAAGCCATTTATGATCCTGATTCTGATCCTTTGCCAGCTGCCTTCTCATCAGGCATTTATTTAAGGCATTTGTATTTGCTTGTGATACTTTTCTGGGGTGGCTACACTTAAAATTATATAGACCTAGTCACTGCCTATAAGTATCTTCCAAGATAATGCTGTAAAATAATGGTAGGAAACCAGATATAACAAATACAGTGGAGAAATGTTTTTTTAAGTGTTAGGTATTTAGAATTATCTGGTGTATTTTTCCAGTGACCAGAAAGAAAATCCTGATTTTTTTCCTTCAGTTTTGGGGGTTCTTGGGAGTCTAGGGGTGTGGGGTTTGGGGGATAGGAAGAACTCCTATGGAACCAATGAGGAAGAACACCTAACGGACACCTAGCAGTATTCTGGCAGTGATATTGCTGGTGAGCTAAGAGGGAAATGTCAAGATCCTTCACGATCTCTTACAATGTCTTTCTCACAGGTCAGGGTTTCGACTCCATGGTTGCAACGTCTTGCTGGTGCCTGTGGCGTGGTGGATGAGGCTGTCCTGGTGTGTCCTGACCCAAGTTCTCGTTCCCTCCAAACTCTGGCCCTGGAGACAGAGTGGGAGTTGAGGCAGATCCCACTGCAGGTGAGAGGCTCCAGCTCCTTCTCCTGGCCTGAGGAATGATCTTCAAGGCTTAGAAAGGTCAGCCTCTGAAGGGTCTTTCTCCCAGTGTCACTGCTTCCTCCTGAGCTATGGCAGCTGGGGGGTGAAGTTCAGGTCTCTGGCTTAACTGGTGTAAAGGGAAATGGGGCACACTGTCCCCTTTGGAGAACTTGAACAGGAACTTCTGGAGTCACCTGCCATGGCCAAGTTACTTCCCCTGGCAAAGTGGGGCAGAGGATGTGAGCCTGGGTGGGTCAGTGACTTGTCAGCTTCTGTCTCTGATTCTCCTCCTTCTTGCCTCCTAGTCTCTCGACTTAGAATTTGGAAGTGGATTCCAACCCCGGATCCTCCCCACACAGCCCAACCCAGTGGATCCTTCTCGGGCCCAGTTCTTCTTGCAGTTGTCCCCAAACCACTACGCTCTACTGCATTACCATCATGGGGTCCTGAGTCTGCTTAAAAACTTCCCCCAGGTAACTATAGGCAGGATGGTTTCCTGGGATTCTGGAGGATCTAGCTGTGATGCGGATGCTAGAAGGCAGTGTCTTTGAATCTGGAGACATTTGCCCTTAAGCATGGGATATTTTTTTTTCTTTTTTTGAAACAGAGCCTCAAGCTGTCCCCCTGGGTAGAGTGCCATGGCTTCACTGCTCACAGCAGTCTCCAACTCCTGGGCTCAAGCGAGTCTCCTGCCTCAGCCTCCCAAGTAGCTGGGACCACAGGCGCCCGCCACAACGCCCGGCTATTTTTTGGTTGCAGCCATCATTGTTGTTTGGCGGGCCCGGGCTGGGGATTCGAACCCGCCACCTTAGGTGTATGTGGCTGGCGCCTTAGCCACTTGAGCCACAGGTGCCGAGCCGGGATTTTTTTTTTTGAGACAGACTTTCATTTTGTCACCCTCAGTAGAGTGCAGTGGCATCACAGCTCACAGCAACCTCCAGTTCTTGGGCTTAGGCAGTTCTCTTGCCTCAACCTTCCGAGGAGCTGGGACTACAGGTGCCCGCCCCAATGCCTGGCTATTTTTTTTGTTGCAGTTTGGCTGGGACTGGGTTTGAACCTGGCACCCTCAGTATATGGGGCCGGCGCCCTACTCACTGAGCCACAGGTGCCGCCCTTAAGCCTGGGGTTGATGGCACCTTCTCATAAGTGGTTTGAGAGGGGTACCTTATAGTGGAAATGGTGTACTTTTTCTTCTGAGTGTTACAAAGGACCTTTAGAGTAAAACTAGTGCCTTCCTTTGAGTTCACAGGAAAGTGGGGGATATAAATTAGATAGACACTAAGAGCAGCGTGGGATTTAGGACTGGGCTATGCCTGTGTGGGAGGTAGAGGAGAGCTCTGTGTTCACCTGTCACTGCATCTGGGGCCTCATTTGCTCTCAACTGCTCTGGCTAATATGCTCCATAGTGGGGAACACTTTCAACTCCAAGGCCCAGGGGCCTTCCCAGAGAAGCAACCCTGGAAGCAGCAAGGCTGCTGGCTACTACAGGTCCCACATAGGAGCTGACACCTTGCTTTTCCCCCAGACTGCCCTAGTGAGCTTTGCCACCACTGGAGAGAAGACGGTAGCTGCAGTCATGACCTGTCGAAATGAAGTCGTGAGTATTGAGAACAGTATTCCTGGAACACTGAGAATCAGAAGTCTGGGCACAGTTGCATGGTCAGCTTGAAGTGAGAAATGAGGTCTCACCTCATCTATAGAGCTTTCTGCACGTGCCTTTTCTCCCCAGGAATGAGATCCTAATATGATGGCCTCGTTTTCATGTGGGACGCTTAAGGGTTGCGTAGGCTTTGTGGGCAGGGTGAGAAATGAGATTTGCCTTCTCCCAAGAAAACATAGAAACAAAAGCCTCACTTTGATGATTGGGAAGTGACTCTTTGGCTGAATTTTCTCTTGTCCTTCTCTTTCTCATAGCAGAAACCTAGCCATTCTGAAGATGGGTCACTGGGGAGCTTTTCGGAGAAGTCTAGTCCAAAGGTAATGTATGGCATTGGACAGTGTGCCAGGCCTAGAGACACAGGCCGCTAGGGGAGGTGGGGAAGTAGTGTGGGCTAGGTGCAGGCCTCAGACTTCCCAGACTTCTCAGCTTCAGACAGGGCTTCCTGGCTCCTGCAGATTGAATGTTTCTCTCGATCCCTTTTCACTGGGAGATTAGAAGGCAGAATTCCTGTATCTGTCCCTAACTACTTCCTTGTCTGGACCTCAGTTTCTGCATTGCTTTGGGGATCCTGCTGGTAGAGTTGAGTGGTAATCAGTGAGTTGCCCTGAGGCAGGAGTATGAGACTGAGGCTGGTGGCTTCCTGTCCAGGCTCACAGTCTTTCCTCTCTTGGGGGGGTCACTGCTACATTGTACTGGCTTCTTTCCAAGATAAATATAGAAACTGTGGTTTATTTATTTATTTATTTTTTAGAGACAAAGTCTTGTTTTGTCGCCCTCGGTAGAGGGCTGTAGAGTCATAGCTCACAGCAACTTCCAACTCCTGGGCTTAGGTGATTCTCTTGCCTCAGCCTCCTGAGTAGCTGGGAGTACAGGTGCCCGCCACAACGCCCAGCTATTTTTTTGTTGCAGTTTGGCTGGGACAGGGTTTGAACCCACTACCCTCAGTATATGGGCCCGGCGCCCTACCCACTGAGCCACAGGCACTGCCCTATAGTTTCATTTATTAACCCAGGTATCTCATTTCTGCCTTAGGATTTAGCTTTCTTTTCTCCTTTATTTTCCTTGGAAATGTTTCTTCTTTTCAACTGGCTCCTTCTCTAGGGTATTTGTCTCCAATCCTTGGACTTCCTTTGGGGTGACCTTTGGAGAAATACCTGTAGTTTACTTACACTGTCTGTACTCCTAGGACTCACTGGCTTGCTTCAATCAGACCTACACCATTAACCTCTACTTAGTAGAGACAGGTCGGCGGCTCCTGGACACCACGATCACATTTAGCCTGGAACAGAGTGGAACTCGGCCTGAGCGGGTGAGTCAGAGCCTTTGTCTTCAGACTGTCTTTTGGGTTTCCTAGCATGGGGCTTCATTCCCCCAGGGCCAGACCATAGCCATGGGTTCTGGATTGGGGCTCTCTCTTGTTCTTACTGAGCCGCTGACTTCTCATAAATCATGGTCAAAGCAGTTAACATTTATGCCAAGTCGTCACTTTGTTCTTGGTCCTTTCCTAAGCTTTTCACTTACATGTTAATTGATTTAACCCTCTCAAGAGCCTGGTGAGTAGTTATTATTGCTGTGGTTTTACAAATGATACTGTGGTCTAGTAGGATTTATTACCCTCTCCAGAATCACAGAGCTAGTAAGAGGTGTTGCTGGGGTTCAGACTCAGGCCTGTCTAACGCCACAGCCTGCACGCTTAGTCACTACCCAGTATTGCCTCTGTGTTCAGTCATGCTCCCCAACTTCTTGGCTACTGGCTTCTTCAGATCTAAAATGGAAAGTCTAATCTTGACCTCCTGCTCGCTTTGTGAGGTGTGATTAGAGCACCGATAAATGGCATAGGTCCATGAGGTACTCAAGTTCCTCCATAGGAAGGCCCGAGAGAACCAGCATCAGTGTCGTGGTGGCTCCTTGGGATATGTATCTTCTCTGGCATCCCGATAATAGCTGTGTTATTTAGACATCAAGTGATTCCATAACCTGGACCTCTGCCAACTCCTCAAGCTTTGTATCATGGGATCTGGTGCCCTCAGAGGCATTTGGATTCTCCCCTCAGTAATCTTGACTGTTTGGCTTATAGCTGTACATCCAGGTGTTCTTGAAAAAGGATGACTCAGTGGGCTACCGGGCCTTGGTGCAGACGGAAGACCATCTGCTGCTTTTCCTGCAGCAGCTGGGTAAGTAGATCTTTCACCCCGGTTTATTCCCAAGCCTGCCTGTGAGCTCCTGTCAGGCAGTTTTTTGGAGGCTGTGGACAGGCTTCTGGGAAAGGTTCAAGTGGAGTGTGCCAAGCCACTTTTTCCAAGCCACATTTCGCCTGCTTTTGAATACTCCCTTAGCATTCTAGGGTGGGAGACAGAACTTTTCTTCCATAACCTGTTGTTTTTGACAAGCTGCAGTGATCCCTGAGTCGCCTAGAAGTCCCTTCAGAAGATCCGGTAGGCAGGCTTAGCTTTCGTAAACTGTTTCTGTAGCAGGCAAGACGGTGCTGTGGAGCCGCGAGGAGTCCCTGGCCGAGGTGGTGTGCCTGGAGATGGTGGACCTCCCCCTGACTGGGGCACAGGCTGAGCTAGAAGGAGAATTTGGCAAAAAGGCAGGTATGAACCTAAGGGGTTGGGAAGCAGAGTTGCTGGAGGGGCTGCTCTGGGGTAGGCTTGTTCGTGGGACCACGAGGGACCCTGTGTCATGGCGTCCTGAGCTCAGCAGGTTGCCAGTATGTTCTGAATGAGCTCTGACCAGTTTCTAGTGTGTCTCTGGCCATGTGGTGTATATATCCATTCTTTTGTGTGCAAGAGTAAACTGTGAATCCCTGTAGGAAAAGATCCTGAGGGAAAAACATCTTAGTATAGTAACAGCTACCACTGCCTGAGTACTGAAAATCTGTCGGGCACCAGGCCAGGCACTGTTCACTCATCGTCATCCCCAAAGCAACAGCCCACATCTGCTGAGACGTGGTTGGGTTGATCCGGTCATTGTGAAGTAGCCCAGTACCCTCCGTCTGAGGCAGCCACAGTCATCCCAGTCCCTGAGATGAGTTTGATTTATTCTTCTCTGATCAGTTCTCCCCGCCCTCCTGCCATGCGTTCATCCAGCTCACCAGCAGAGAGTTTTGGGGGTGATCAGTCTGGGCCAGGCACCCTAGGAGGCATTCTGGATTTTCTTAAGCTGAGGATTAATTTGACTCTACTATTTATTTTTGCGGCCTGGATCCAGCGATTCAAGGTAAAACCTGCTTCTTGCTGCCCTGTTGCTCATTGCCTGCCCACATGGCTAACTTTTAGTTAATTTTTGTTCTTCCTGACTTGCATCATTACGGTACATTCCACATGTGTGTGGACTGCCATGCTTGTGATGTGTCCTGTTTGCCTTTCACTTCTCTTCCTTGAGCTGAGGTTGGTGGAAAGTAAGATAAGCAGAGGTACTATTCCTTTTTAGTGAATGTACCATGTACAGCACACATGCTAAATCCTGTGTGTGTATCATGTGATGATGTGATCATTGCAACAGCCTTATGGGTTACGTACTATTTTATAGATGAGGAACCAGAAGCCAGGTTAAGTACTATTCCCAGGTTTGCATAGTAGTATGTAATGGAGCTGGGATTTTAATCCAGAGACTTTGCTCTTTATCTTGCTACCTTGCATCTGTCACCAAATCTGTGGTCTCTCCTGGAGGCGATTTAAAGGGCAGTGGCCTCATTGATAGACTCAGGGATAGAGTGAACGCAGGCCCTGGGAATTGGTTATAAGTAGGTCTGTTGGATGCAAGTTAAACAGTTGGCAAGGTAGGAGTGAAGCAGTAGGGAATGGAAGTACCCATAATGATACACATTCACTCGCACCCCTGAACCCCCACACCTGTACCTCTTCTGGCTTTGTCGTGGCACCTCTGACCATCCTGGATGTGGGGCTGTGGTGGAGACATTCACAGCATGGCTGCATCCTGCATGGCTGATCCCTGACAGCTTAGTCTCCTATTTAATGGTTTAGGCAGGTAAAGTCGTAAGGGCCAGGTAAGTAATTTTTGGAAGCTCTTGCATGGCTATACCTGAGTGTGAGACTGTGGGCCTCAGACACATGATTGGCCCTCGGGCTCGTGGTCTGGAGTGTGGACTTTAACACTCTTTAGGAAGCTGGAGCCCTAGTCTGATGCAGAGTGCTTTCCCTTTTCCTGATACCAGACGGCCTCCTGGGGATGTTCCTGAAGCGCCTTTCATCTCAGCTCATCCTGCTGCAAGCCTGGACTTCCCACCTCTGGAAAATGTTTTATGATGCTCGCAAGCCCCGAAGTCAGATCAAGAATGAGATCAACATCGATACTCTGGCCAGAGATGAATTCAACCTTCAGAAGATGATGGTGATGGTAACAGCCTCGGGCAAGGTGAGCAGTGTTTACACCTCAAGTCTGGAAGCTTTTGAAGTTTGGGGGTGGGAAACCAAAGGCCTTTGGTAGGGGGTAGTACTGGTTCTAACTTTCAAGGATAGAATCAGTTCTTTGGTTTTTCTTTCTGGTTGTGCACCAAGTATTTGTTTATCTTGCAGCTTTTTGGCATCGAGAGCAGCTCTGGCACCATCCTGTGGAAACAGTATCTACCCAATGTCAAGCCAGACTCCTCTTTCAAACTGATGGTCCAGAGAACTACCGCTCACTTCCCTCACCCCCCACAGTGCACCCTCCTGGTGAAGGACAAGGTGAGGCTGCCCCCCTCTGACTTGAGCCAGCATGTCTAATTCTTGGTCAGGTTTGGAGCCAGACAGTTTTTCTTTTTTCATTTTTTTTTTTGAGATTGAGTTTCATTTTGTCACCCTCAGTCGAGTGCTATGATGTCATAGCTCACAGTAACCTCAAACTCTTGGGTTCAAGAGATTCTCTTGCCTCAGCCTCCCAAGTAGCTGGGACTACAGGCACCTGCCACAACACCTGGCTATTTTTATAGATGGGGTCTCTCTGTTGCTCAGGCTGGTCTCAAACCAGTGAGCTCAGGCAATCCACCCGCCTCAGCCTCCCAGAGTGATGGGATTATAGGCATGAGCCTCCATGCCTGGCCTAGTTTGTCTTTTTTCTTTGAGCTTTTTTGCTCTTTTGCAACTGAAATTTCTTTTATCCCTTTGGAATTCTATGAGAGTTAAAGAGAAATATTCAGCAGTTAGAACTCTTTCTTTCTTTTTCGTTTTTTTTTTTTCTGAGACAGAGCCTCAAGCTATCGCCCTGGGTAGAATGCGTGGTGTCACAGTTCACAGCAACCTCAAACTCCTGGGCTTAAGTGATTCTCTTGCCTCCGCCTCCCAAGTAGCTGGGACTACCGGCACCCCCACAATGCCCGGCTATTTTCTGGTTGTAGTTGTCCTTGTCGTTTGGCAGGCCTGGGCTGGATTCGAACCCGCCAGCCCAGGTGTATGTGGCTGGTGCCTTAGCCACTTGAGCTACAAGCACCACCAGAACTCTTTTCTTCCAGTCTCGTACTGGGTGGCGGAAATGTCCGGCGCTGGTGAGGAATTGACTGTAAAGTGAGTGCGACTTCACTGCCTCCGTAGGAAGCCAGCTCTCTTCCTTTCTAAATGTAGGATGTGTTGGCAGCTGAGTGGCTGGTTTTTCTTCTTTCTATGAGGAAGAGCAGGACACTGTTATTTGTGTCCCTGCCTCCCAGCATCAGAATGGGTTTTTGTGGATTCATTGCAGAGGTGGGAAGGGGCCTTGGTAGACATGCTGCTGGAATGGCCACTCTGGGGTTGCTGAATTGGTACTTGACCTTTGGATTTGTTCTTCAGCATGTCTAGTTTTTGGTTAGGTTTGGAGCAAGTTGATCTTTTTTCTTTTGACACAAGAGTATTATTTGCCTAGGCGACCATTTACCTTCAGTCAGGAATTTATTTTCCACAAAGAGAGCCAAGACTAGGGAACCCCTTGCAGTTGAAGTCCCAGCTCCTCAGATTTGCTCTTAGGTTTGTTCTTTTTTTTTGAGACAGAGTCTCATTATGTGAGCCCCCAATAGAGTGCCGTGGTATCACAGCAGCCTCAAACTCCTGGGCTTAGGTGATTCTCTTGCCTCAGCCTCCAGAGTAGCTGGGACTACAGGCATGTGCCACAATTCCTGGCTGTTTTTTTTGTTGTTGTTATTGTTGTAGTTGTCATTGTTGTTTGACAGGCCCAGGCTAGATTTGAACCCACCAGCTCTGTGTATGTGGCTGGTGTCCTAGGCGCTGAGCCAGTTTGTTCATTCTTTTCATGTTGATGGAGCCTGACAGTCTGTCTATTTTAGGAAACGGGAATGAGTTCTCTGTATGTCTTCAATCCCATATTTGGGAAGTGGAGTCAGGTGGCTCCCCCAGTGCTGAAGCGCCCCATCTTGCAGTCCTTGCTTCTTCCAATCATGGATCAAGACTATGCCAAGGTGTTGCTGTTGATAGATGACGAGTACAAGGTAGGGCATCTGCAGTGGGGATGGAGAACATCCGAATGGAGCTGGGTGCAGGGCGGGGTGGTAAATCACAGTCTGCAAATCAGAGGTCCTGTGCTGTCTGCAGCCAGCACGTGTTTGGGCTCTGAGGCCATCCCTAAGAGACATTGCTGTTTCTGGACTTAACAACAATGCAGGGCTTTTATTTTTTTAATTTAATTTTTTATTAAATCATAACTATATACATTTACGGGGTCCAATGTGATGATTTGATATGCAACGTGGAATACTGAAATTAAACTGATTAACATAACTATTGCCTCACTTATTCTTTGTGGCAAGACATTTATAATTTACTCTTAGTTATTTTGAAATGTACCCTTGCATTATGCACATTAGACAAGATCCCACCAATTGCCCTCCTCCCTCTCCTCCCCCTTCCTCCTCTCACCTCCCTCTTGCTAGACTATATTTGTGTTTTATCATTTGTATGCATATGCAAGTGTTTATATATTGGTTTCATAATAGTATTGAGTACACTGGACACTTTTTTTCCTTTCTGGAGATATTTTACTAGGAAGAATATATTCCAGCTCCATCCAGGTAAACATAAAAGATGTAAATAGTATGCCATGGTATACATATACCACAATTTGTTAATCTATTCATGGATTAATGGACAGAAAATGCAGGTTTTTAATAGAATTAATGTAAGCTCTAAGCTGAGTTTAGTTTAGTTTAATTCTTTTTCAGGTTTAGTGTTTTATTCTTAAGATTGTCTTTAATGGGGAAATAGTAATGAGTCTTGGGAAACTGGGTTTACAGATTTCTTTCCATAAACCATTTCCTGGGGCTTTCTGGGCTTTTCTAGGTCACAGCTTTCCCAGCCACTCGGAATGTCTTGCGACAGCTCCATGAGCTTGCCCCTTCCATCTTCTTCTATCTGGTGGATGCAGAGCAGGGACGACTGAGTGGATATCGGCTTCGAAAGGTGAGGAAGGGGCAGCCTGGCCGGACCCTTTGTGGGGGGAGGTGGTTGTTTCCTGGTCATTTGGCTGAGTAGTGAACTATGCTCCTCATTCTACTGTAAACATAATCCTGATGTCTGATGGAAAGTCTGTCATTTTTTCATATTTATTAGGTAGTTACTACATTGCAGGCATAGTTCTAGGTGCTGTGGATGGATCAGTGCAGACTGGACCAAGTCTCTGCCCTCATAGAGTCTTCATTCACAGTTTTTTGTTTTAGGGGTTTTTTTTTGCAGTTTTTCACTGGGGCTGGGTTTGAACCCTCCACCTCTGGCATATGGGGCCGGCACCGTACCCCTTTGAGCCACAGGCGCCACCCAGTTTATTTTTTTTTGAGACAGAGTCTCTATGGCCCTAGGTAGAGTGCCGTGGTGTTGTAGCTCAGAGCAACCTCAAACTCTTGGGCTCAAGTGATCCTCTTGTCTCAGTCTCCCAAGTAGCTGGGACTATAGGCTCCCACCACAACATCTGGTCAGTTGTTTTCTGTTTTTAGTAGAGATGGGGTCTTGAACTTCTGAGTTCAAGCAATCTACCTGCTTTGGCCTCCCAGAGTGCTATGATTGGAGCCACTGTGCCAGCCCATATTCCTTTTCTACTGTAGAAAGGAGGAACTTTTTTTTATTCTTGGAGGAGGGGGGTTGGAAAGTAGGAATGGGTTTGAGTAATGAGTTGTACTTTTATACAAAAATGATGTTAATGACAGATTCTTGATAGAATGCATGCTTTGAATTTTTTTCTAGAATTGGGATCAGTTTGCTTTGACCCTGACATCCTTTAGCCCAACTCTTATAAATAGTGATACTCATTGGCTTTGAAGTCTAGCTCTGATTATAAGGGGCTGGCCTTGGCCTTGTTAACAGGACTGCATGGAGTGGAAAAGACCTTTGTGGTATGCACTCAGCAGAGAGGCTTCCCATTCTGTCTCATGAGCCTCTTGAGAGGTTAAACGCTTGGGCCTGTCTACCTGGATTTGAAGCTGAGTTTTATCACTTATTAACTTGATAACATTAGGCATATTATGTCTCTGGCCCTTTATTTTCTTGTCTATAAAATAAGTTGATAATAGCACCTACTTCGTAAAGTTGTTGTGAGGAATCAGTGAGTTAATACATGGAAATTACATAATATAATGCCTAGCACACGGGCAATGACATCTAAGTTTGAGTTTTTGCTGTTTTGAAAACGCAGTGCCCTTTCCTGGCATTTGGTAATAGCCGATCTTTAGTATAAACAGTGTTGGCAATAGTCTGCCCAGAAGACACATCCTTTACTCTTGTGGGTGAAAATAAACTTGTCCTTTCAAGTTGATAAAAAGGAACCTTGAAAGAGATGGTTCTGGGTGGCGCCCATGGCTCAGTGGGTAGGGCGCCAGCCCCATATACCGAGGGTAATGGGTTCAAACCCGGCCCCAGCCAAACTGCAACAAAAAAATAGCCGGACGTTGTGGCGGGCTCTTGTAGTCCCAGCTACTTGGGAGACCGAGGCAAGAGAATCGCCTAAGCGCAGGAGTTGGAGGTTGCTGTGAGCTGTGATGTTACAGCACTCTATGGAGAGGGAAAAGTGAGACTCTGTCTTATAAAAAAAAAAAAAAGACCTGTAATGTTATTTAAGCACAAATGTTGATCTCCTGCTTTCCTATGATCATAAAGAACTATACAGGAAATGTTTGGAGCTTCCTTTCTCCCTTAGTAATTCAGTGCTGGCCCCAGTGTACAGAGATCTTAGATTTTAGTATTGAATGGTACATTTTCTTGAGTATTTCCTCCTCAGACAAACAATGGGCTCCTATTCAGTATTCTCCTTTTTTACTGGCTATTAGTATCTTAATCAAAATCTAAAACTACTTTTTAAACTAGATTTTTTTTTCCCCTTAGATAAGATCTCACTCTATTGCCTGGGTTAGAATGCAGTGTTATTGTCATAGCTCACTGCAACCTCAAATTCCTGAGCTCAAGCTATTCTTCTGGCTTAGCCTCCCAAGTAACTGGTTACTTCTGGTGTGTGCCACCATGCCTGGCTAATTTTTCTATTGTTTGTAGAAACAGAGTTTTACTACAAAACCCTGCTTCAGCTGGTCTTAAAACCCTGGCCTCAAGCAATCTTCCCACCTGGCCTCCCAAAGTGCTGGGATTATAGGTGTGAGCTGCCACACCTGACGCATAAACTAGATCTTTATTGCCATTTTTCTAGTTCTAATCTCTCTTTCTTCCAGCATAAAGGCCTGTAATGAGCTGCAGGACATGCCCATTTTTCACAGTTGCAGTTCTAAGTGTGCTTTCCTGGTTATAGGCTCTTTTGCTCCTCTCCTAGGATCTTACCACTGAACTGAGTTGGGAGCTAACCATTCCCCCAGAAGTACAGCGGATCGTCACGGTGAAGGGGAAACGCAGCAGCGAGCACGTTCATTCCCAGGGCCGTGTGATGGGGGACCGCAGTGTGCTCTACAAGGTACAGCCAGCACGCTGGCATAGTGCAAGGGCTTTAGAATCAGGCACATAGGGCCTTGATGTCTGGCTGCAGGACTTGGTGTGTATATGACCTTTGGCAAGTTACTTAATCCCTTTGAGCCTTAATTTATTGTCTGTGAAATGGGCATAATACACCCTCCTCCTAGGGTTGTTGTGGTGATCACTCATGCTTAGTCCAGTGCCTAGCATATGGTCATACCCAGTAGGTGTTAGCTCTTATTTTTATTAGTGATAGTACTGATTTAGCATTATTCATTCTGAGATTAAACCTTAGGTGAGCCATCAGAAACTCCATCTTTTCTAGTTAGTGGTAAAGGGAGGGAGACAGAGGTGATGGTGGGCTACACAACTATTATGGGAGAGAGTATATCCATGGTAGTAATGAGCATTCATTACACCCTCTGGCACAGCAGGGACTGAGTTGGAGGAGGTGTGAGAGAATAGAACAGAGAGACCATGAACTCAACAGGGAAGTCCCTCACTAAGCATGAGGTAGTGCAGCAGAGCGGAAGCCTCAAGGTGGATTGTCAGTTTCACACTTGGCTCTGCTGTTGGCTGGCTGTTCATCTCTTATGCTACCTAAACCTTGATTTTCACCAATAGAATGGGGATGATATTGTAGTACTAACATCAGAGGATTTATTATAAATAGGTAGATTATATAGTATATTAGAAAGTGACCAGTTCTATAGAGATTAAGTCTGAGAGGAGCCCTGGATGAGAAGGGAATATAATTTAGAATAAGGTGGCTAAGGAAGGGCTCCTTGAGAAAGTGCAGTGAGAGAACACTTGAGTTGGGAAGTGAGTTGTGTGGATATCTGGGGGAACACCCTTCCAGGTGGAAAAGCTGGGGTATGCCTGCTGTGTTTAAGAAAGAAAAGGCAAAGAGGACTAGGTGATTAGAAGAGGGTGAGAAGGGAGCCTTGGGGCTGCTGGTTCAGAGGGCGATGGGGCCAGATTATAGGTCATCATTTGGAGCCAGGTGAGGAGCCACTAGGAAGTTTTGAGCAGAGAAGTAACATGAATGACTAAGATTCCACAGGCTCATTTGATCTAGACAAGGAGGAAAGCAGCCAGACAACCAGTTTGGCTGTTGTAACCCACAGTGGATGATGGCAGCTGAAACTTGGCTGGCAGCAGTGGGAAGGAGGGCTCAGAGTCTGGATACATTTGGAGGTCAAGTGAATAGGATACGTCAATGGGTATGTGTGTTAGAGAGAAAGGAGTCAAGGGCAACTCCAGGCTTTAGGTTTTTAGACACTAAAGCATGGAATTGCCTGACTGGGGAGGACTGAGGGAAGAGCAGGTTTCAGGCTAGAACAGTTGAGTTTGGGACATGTTAAGATGAGATACCTAAGAAGAAATAATGAGATGGTAGTTGGTTGGTAAAGTCTGGAGTTCAGAGGAAAGCCTGGCTTGGATATATAAACTTGAGCATTGCCAGCACCCATAAATAGTGTTAAAACCATGATTTTGGCTGAGATCACTGTGAGGGTGAATGTAGATGGAAATGGCCAAGGCTGGGCACAGTGGTATGCCCCTGTACTCCCAGCTACTTGGAAAGGTGGAAGAATCATTTGAGCCCTGGAGGTCAAGTCTAGCCTGGGCAATATAGCAAGACCCCATATCAGTCAGTCAATCAATCAGTCATTTTAAAAATAAAAGAAATGCCCAACGCCTGAGTGCTACCTAGTGTGTTTCATCCTAGAGGAGATATAGAGAGACTGGAAGAAGAGGCCAGGAAGGCAGAAGGAAAATCTGGGAGTGGGTGTTTGGAAGGGAGTGATCACTTGTGTTATGTGGTATCCGTAGGCTAAGGTGAAGGCCAAGACTCATCCACTGGACATAGCAATGGGGAGGGCTCTGGTGACCTTGAGAACAGTTTTGGTGGAGAGAAAGGACAATGCTGGGTTAGTGTTCTTTGGTCAGTGAGGGACAGACCTGGATTTTATTGTGGGTTACTATTTGCTATCTATGACTTGAAAAGTTGCTCAACTACTTTAGGACTTCTCCTTATCTGCAAAATGTGGATAATAATAGCTACCTTGCAAGTTTGTTTAAAGAGATTAAATGAAATCCAAGACACCTGGCCTGGCACCCAGTTCCCAGCAGACAAGTGCAGTGATGAGAAACTCTATTCCCAGTTTCTCTGCAGGGCTGAAAAGCTGCAGGTTGGCCTAATGGCATGGAGCTTGCATTGGGGTGGAGCACACGGTGTCCCATCATGGTTCTGAAGGAGCTTTTCTCTCTCTGTCCCCAGAGCCTGAATCCTAACCTGCTGGCTGTGGTGACCGAGAGCACAGATGTGCACCATGAGCGCACCTTTATCGGCATCTTCCTCATCGATGGCATCACGGGGCGCATTGTCCACTCCTCTGTGCAGAAGAAGGCCAAGGGCCCTGTCCATATCGTGCACTCAGAGAACTGGGTGGTGGTAAGCAGTCACCACCAGGGTTACAAGGGAGCTCTAGAGGTCTTCCTGCATCTTAAATCCTTTTCCGAAATCTGGTTGCTGCTTTGTGTTTTCTTTCTTTCTTTCTTTTTTTTTTTTAAGAGACAGAATCCTATTTTGTCGCCCCTGGTAAAGTGCTGTGGCGTCACAGCTCACAGCAACCCCTAGCTCTTGGGCTCAGGCAATTCTCTTGCCTCAGCCTCCCAAGTAGCTGGGACTACAGGTTCTTGCCATAACACCTGGCTATTTTTTTTTTTTTTT
>NW_003852404.1:5646950-5654284 GCF_000181295.1 Otolemur garnettii
GGGTCTGGGCTGGGGATTCGAACCCGCCACCTTAGATGTACGTGGCTGGCGCCTTAGCCGGTTGAGCTATAGGCGCTGAGCCTATCCTCTTCTATTTTTAACTACACAACCCCGAACTAGCTATGTAACCTTGCTGTGTTGTATCATTAGTGAAACAGGGATAATAAGAGTTCCCTTCAGTCTAGCTAAGAACAGTGCTAGGTACCTAAGAAGGACTGAGAGGAATATCTGATTTCAAATCAAAAGTTTATACTTTTTTTTTTTTGAGAGAGAGCCTTAAGCTGTCCCCCTGGGAAGAGTGCTGTGACATCACAGCTCACAGCAACCTCCAACTCCTGGGCTCAAGCGAGTCTCCTGCCTCAGGCTCCCAAGTAGCTGGGACTACAGGCGCCCACCACAACGCCTGGCTATTTTTTTGGTTGCAGCTGTCATTGTTGTTTGGTGGGTGCAGGCTGGATTCGAACCCGCCACCTTAGGTGTATGTGGCTGGCGCCTTAGCCTCTTGAGCCACAGGAGCCGAGCCTCAAAAGTTTATGCTTAAGAGATCCTCTTACCTCAGCCTTCCAAGTAGTTGGGACTACAGGCCACCACCACACAGGCTATTTTTTTCTATTTAGTAGAGATGGGGGTCTCGTTCTTGCTCGGTCTTGTTTAAGATATAAGTATAGTTTCTCAAAGTAAGTGTCTAACCTGTCCACATGGTTTTGCCATCTTCATGGTAGCTTTTTTATGCCAGCAGCAAAGAAGCCTACAGAGTGAATAGTAATGTTGAACCTTGCTGCTAACCCAGGTGTAGGTTGAGATGGATTTGCTTCCACTACAGCTTTCAGCTCATCCTTACCCACCTTGCGCTCAGGTTGCCCACGTGGCTTGTTTTCAAGGTTAAAATCACCAGAACAAATGTCTGAAACCGTCAACATACTGTGCCTTCCTTAGCTACAAATATCAAACACTTGTTGATATTTCAGCGGATAGTTTAGCTGTCTGTGCTGCAATGGTTCCAAGACAGAACCAGTATTTGAAATAATGTAAACTTTTTACTTATCCATGGTTTCACAAAAACTGCTTTAAAAAACATTTGAAGCCAGGCATGGTGGCTCATGTCTGGGATCCCAGCACTTGGGAGGCTGAAGTGGGTGGATTGCCTGAGCTGAGGAGTTCGAGACCAACCTGAGCAAGAGTGAGACCCCTGGTCTCTAATAAATAGCTGGGTGCTGTGGCAGGTGCCTGTAGTCCCAACTACCTGGGAGGCTGAGGTAAGAGAATCGCTTGAACCCAAGAGTTTGTTGCTGTGAGCTATTGACACCGGGGTACTCTACCAAGGGTGACAAAGGGAGATTGTCTCAAAAACAAAACAAAACAAAATAAAAAAAAATTTGTAAGACAGGTGAGGTGCAGTGACTCATGCCTATAAATCCTAGCACTCTGGGAGGCCGAGGTGGCTGGATTGCCTGAGCTTAGGAGTTCAAGAGCAAGATCCTGTGTCTACAAATAGGCGGGCATTGTGGTGGGTGCCTGTAGTCTCAGCTACTTGGGAGGCTGAGGCAAGAGAATCACTTCAGCCCAAGAGTTTGAGGTTGCTGTGAGCTATAACACTATGGCACTCTACCAAGGGCAACAAAGTGAGACTCTTTTTCAAAAAAAAAAAAAAATTTGAAAGAGGCCAGGTGTGGTGGCTCACACCTATAATCCTATCACTCTGGGAGGGTCAGATGGGTGGATTGCTTGAGCTCAGTAGGTCAAGACCATCTTGAGCAAGACCAAGACCCCATCTCTACTAAATAGAAAAAAAGCCTGGTGTAGTAGTGGCACCTGTAGTCCCAGCTACTTGAGAGGCTGAGGTAAGAGGATCTCTTGAGCATAAGAGTTTTAGGTTGCTGTGAGCTGTGATGCCATAGTACTCTACCCAGAGCAAAGGTATGAGATGTCTCAAAAGAAAAAAAAAAAAAAACTGAAAAATAATTACAAGCCAAAACATGCATTTGAAAGAATGAGGATGTACTGTCACAATAATAATAATAAACAAAAATAGAAACCAAACAAGAAGTGTTAAAAGTGAAATGTCAGAGATATCAAGTGTCAACTTGGCACTTAATACGAATGGAGATTTCATATTTAATAACCTAATATTATGATGCCCAGGAATCTTGAGAGTATCTTTGTCCTTTGGTGAACTTTGGATAGCCTAGATAAAACTGCCTTGAAAGTTAGAAAATTTGGTAGTAAGGAAAACTGAGGTGCTAGTGGTTCTTTCCCCTCCTGGATCTGTGCTGGATTGAGAAGTACCTGGCAGTGTAATTTCCCTTTCCTGCTAATCCAGCAGAAAAGCCCTGACCTGCCTCCTCCTATCTCTGCAGTACCAGTACTGGAATACCAAGGCTCGCCGCAATGAATTTACTGCACTAGAGCTCTACGAGGGCACTGAGCAATACAATGCCACAGCCTTCAGCTCCCTGGACCGTCCCCAGCTGCCTCAGGTCCTCCAGCAGTCCTACATCTTCCCTTCCTCCATCAGTGCCATGGAGGCTACCATCACTGAGCGGGGCATCACCAGCCGACACCTGCTGAGTGAGTGCCTGGAGGTCTCTGGGCTGACTGGGTTCCCAGAGCAGGAGATGCGTTGCTGGCAGAGCCTGTTTGACAACCCATAAGGGAAGGGTGCTGAGGTGGGCTGTATTTCAGTGGGAAAAGTTCCTTGGTTCAGCTTTAGCCACCTATAATAACATGAGCACTTCTCTCTGAGTCCTCATTTCTGTTGAACCACTACCCTTCTCTGTTTGGCATTTTTACCTACCCCAGAAAGTCAGTCCCTAGTAGCAGTCTTAACATAGCTAGACAGAAGCAAGCAAAAAAAAACAAAAACAAAAACAAAAACGTAGCTAGACAGGTTGTGTTGATGGACTGTAGAAATTGGCAGGGCTTAGGACCTTATCCTTGTGTAGCCCAAGTTCAGGATTTGGTGATTGTTTAATAGGCTTTTGTGCTTACTTGATGTTACCAAAAAGGTTTGGGACTCTTAGCTCTTACAGGCACTTGGTATTACTATTTTATCTCACATAGGAAGAAGACAGCCCTCTTGGCAGTTTACCAGCCTTCTTTTTTTTTTTTTGCAGTTTTTGGCTGGGGCTGGGTTTGAACCTGCCACCTCCGGCATATGGGGCCGAGGTCTTACTCCTTTGAGCCACAGGCGCCGCCCACAGTTTACCAGCCTTAATCACCGTTACTGAACCTGGTGATCTGATGATGCCTTGTCATCCAGCCCTCCCCAGCGTAGTACCCAGCTGAGCATGCAGCCTGTGTTTGCTTAATGGGGAAGAGACTCCTTGGTCTGGGAGGTGTTCTTGGAGGGAAAGGAGAAAAAGATAAGGAGATCCAAGTGGCCTTTCACGCTCTTGTCTTTCATCATTCCCTACATTACTGTGCTTCATTTTCTGATGTCTTAGGATGATACATGAAGGAAACCGTATCTTCAAAAGTATGAGCCTCATTCAGACCGATACATATTATTGAATTATTATTTTTGACTATTTAAGGGGGTCTGATTGACTTCTTTTTTTGTCTTTGTTTTATTTTGGGGGGGGGGTTTAAAAAACAAACTTTATTCCAAACCATTACCCCAAAAAGTAGTTAACTCTGAAACATTTAACAGATTTAATTCATATAGACACAATTCTGTTGTTGTTTTAAATTCTATTTTAAATTTCTGTGGTAATGGCATTTTTAACTGACCCTCATTTGAGATTGGATTGGTGTGAACAGTGATTTCTTCCCGTGCAGTTGGGCTACCTTCTGGAGCCATTCTTTCCCTTCCCAAGGCCTTGCTGGATCCCCGCCGTCCTGAGATCCCAACAGAACAAAGCAGGTGAGATCCTTGTGGAGAGTGCTGAAGGCTCTGGCCTTATGGTGGTCCTCAGTCCGCCACATGCCATCATGCTGGGCTGGGAACAAGTCAGTCCTCATGAGGTTACATTCTGGTGGGAGATAGACGAATAAATAAGTAAAATATATGTAGTAACACCTCTGTAAGTTGACTACCCAAGGGAGTGTAACAAACTGGTCAACATATGGAGGTGGTCAAGATAAGGAACTAGGCCTACTATACTGATACGTACATGTGGTGCATGTCCAGTCCATGAGAATTCAATAAACTTGAGGTGATCAATATAGGGAAGTCGTCAGCTATGGCGGTTCTACTGTACTATATGTGTATACTTAGGTACTTGAAAAGTACTAATGAGAAAAGAAAAATCAAAGACAGGCTATGAAAAGCAGGTGTGGGGGTGAAAATTGAGGTAGGGTGGCCTGGGAGAGCCCCCCTGAAAAGGTGACTTCTGAGTGAAGGCATGAAGGAAGTGAAGGAGCTAGCCATGAGCTATCTGAAGAGGAGCTGAACAGGCAGTGCACATGCCCTGGAATCAGGCCTGGTGAGTTTGGGAAGGGCAGGAGGCCCATGCGGATGGAGCAGTGAGTGGTGAGAGACACCAGGAATGAGATCATGGGGCTAATGGGGGCCAGATCGCGTGGGCAGGCCAACACCTTGTTCACTGTTGGTATTTTTGTGTTTCCAACCACATCTCTGCAAATTTTCTTACCTACATCCTGAATTCACTTCACGGTGTAAGGAACTGTCTTTGGCATGTGAAGAATGGAGAAGAGTGTAGTTGTTTGGAGAACTGTCTGAGAGAGAGGAGGTTGTGGCTGGGAAAAAACATGGGACGATAATCAGGTTTCAGAGGAGAAATGGGAACTGAGAGGCATTCTGGAGTGAAGAGCAGGAATTGGTCTATGTAGGATTTAAAATGGCCCTGACTTTGCTCCTCCAATGTGAAGTACCTGATTTAGAACCAGGTGTAATAACCAAGACCTCAATCTTGCTTTATAGACAGCTAGCTTTTTTGCAATCCTTCCTAACATTCTGCTGCTAAAATTTTAAGTACCTAATGCAAGCAGCTCTCCAAGGAGATTCGAAGCTAGATATGTAGCCTGAAAACCTCCTAGGACTCAGGAAGGGCAGCCAAGAGATCCCTTTGTAGCCATTTTCACAGTGCCTGTCCCTGCTGTTTTGCAGAGAGGAGAACCTAATTCCATATTCTCCAGATGTACAGATACATGCAGAGCGATTCATCAACTATAACCAGACAGTTTCTCGAATGCGAGGTATCTACACAGCTCCCTCAGGCCTGGAGTCCACTTGTTTGGTGAGTAGAGCCCACAGCCCAGCCTGTGCCATCTTCTCCACAGTCATCCCGCGTGATAGCCGGTTTTTACTTCACCCTTGGGAAAACAGCTGAGGATCCCATTTCCTCATCTGAGTTGAAGGTTATGGTGGATCATTGGCTGCTGCTTCTGTAATTCTTGTTCTCTCTGCCTTCCAGGTTGTAGCGTATGGTTTGGACATTTACCAAACTCGAGTCTACCCGTCCAAACAGTTTGATGTCCTGAAGGATGACTATGACTATGTGTTAATCAGCAGTGTCCTCTTTGGCCTGGTTTTTGCCACCATGATCACTAAGAGACTGGCACAGGTGAAACTCCTGAATCGTGCCTGGCGGTAAAGACCAAAGACTCTGCCAGAGAGTGGAGAGCTGAGGTGGAATGTGGATCAGATGAGAAGCTGCAGCTGCAGTTTGGCAGGTCGCTGGAGTATGTGTTGGGTGCTCATCTCAGTTGAGAGATGTGGGGAAGAACTTTTAGAACTTTGGGGATATACATGGTGCAGAATCCTACCATGGACAGAGGCTATACATGCTGCAGAATCCTACCAAGGTGGGAATCCTACCATGGACAGAGACAGAACTCATTCTCAGCCAAGCATCTCAGAGCGTCCTGATGGACTTTCCCGTGAAGTCTGGAGGCTGCTGGGCTGTTACCTTCCTTTGTTCATCCATGAATGTTCTGTTTTTGTTTTAAGACCTCCAACAGATTTTTCTCTTTTGTGAGGCCTGCTTCAGTTGGTCTAGTTTGCCTTCCATGTTTACCAGTTTTATCTAGAAATCTTTCTGACTTTTTCCCTGTGTCTTGCTTCAAAGTCAGAAGAGAACTCCCTCCTTGCCAACCCCACCTTAGTGGTGCATTTGCTATTTGACATTGGGAGAAATAGGATCCATCCTTAGCTAAGGTTTTTTCCTCCAGCGTAACTTAGGGGTGAGGAATCTGTACATGATGTCAAAACTAATTTTAACTAAACCTATGGTTTGCTGTCATTATTAGGCTGGGTCCCCCTCCATCTGTGTTTCAATTTATCAGAAGCCAAGTCCATAATAACATCTTGGTTTGTTGGTGATTGTTTATACTTTTTACCTGACATATATCAGGTCCAAGGCCTTTTAAAAACTACTGAATTATCTGAACCTTGAAGAGATTTCTAGGGAGGAGAGCTAATCTCATTTCGCCCACAGGCTGGTCTAGTCATAACCTAATTAACAAAGATGTCCTTGTTTAAGAACCCCATTATTTATTTTTAGTTTTAGATATAAATTAACATTTTGGGTCATTGTGTTTTTTAAATGAGGAAATTTTAAATCTAATCTTCAAAGCTTTAAAAAAGAGAACAGGGCAGGTGTAGTAGGAGGAATATGGGGATGTGGTATTGCTGACTGGCTGTGTCTCTGCCACCAATTAAAGAAATCCTTGGCTGGGTGAGGTAGCTAACGCCTGTAATCCTAGCACTCTGGGAGGCTGAGATAGGTGGATTGCTTGATCTCACAGGTTTGAGACCAGCCTGAGCAAGAGTGAGACCCTATCTCTACTAAAAATAGAAAAACTGAGGCAAGAGGATTGCTTGAGCCCAAGAGTTGGAGGTTGCTGTGAGCTATGACGACACAGTACTCTACCCAGGGCAACAGCTTGATACTGTCTCAAAAAAAGAAATCCTAAAAATTTTCACTTTCTCATGGATATGGGGAATGATGGTGTTTTTCTTTACTGTGAAGCATGAAATGTTCAGAGTAGATCCTCTCTAGCCCTGTGGTGCGAAAGGTATGCTCAAGTTTCTGAATAAAGATGTTCAAAGATACTGATTTGAGTCTTTTTGTGTGTGTGTGTATCTGAGGCAGATCACTCTGAGGCTTCTTTCATATTAGGGGAAAAAAGCAGTGCCAAAATGGAATTAGTAAGGAGGCATGCCAATTTAATCATATACAAATGAGTCTAGGTTATTTTATTTTATTATTTTATTTTTGAGACAGTTTTACTTTGTTGCCCTTTGTAGAGTGCTGTGGCATAATAGCTCTCAGCAATGTCTAACTCTTGGGCTCAAGGATTCTCTTGCCTCAGCCTCCCGAGTAGCTGGGACTACAGGTGTGTGTCACCACAGTGCTCAGCTGGTTTTTCTA
>NW_003852404.1:5656510-5656804 GCF_000181295.1 Otolemur garnettii
ATCTAAGTTTCGTTTTGTAGAAGTTGTGATTCAGGCACTTATTAATTCACATTGTCTATTACTGAACACCCTTACACATTTGGATGTTCACTTTACTATATTGATTTTAACCATTTCAATCTTGCTTTTTCCTTACTTGGTTTCCTATAAATCTTGCTTTCTGTTATTCTGTAAAATTGAGATTTGATTCTAGTCCTTGCATAATTACCAAAATTATTTTTTCTCTTAAAGCAAGAAGACTGGGAGGCACGTTTTCTTTTAAATTCATACCATATGAAATACAGTATTATGGGG
>NW_003852404.1:5657606-5683971 GCF_000181295.1 Otolemur garnettii
TGCAGCCATTTTAGAAAAAATAAGCAACTCTTCCCCAGACTCCCGGAATGTTTCAAAGCCAGAGCTCCTAGGAACACCCTACCCATATGTTCCCTGAACCAGGGATATGCCTGTAATCCTGATGGGCCCTAGAGGTGAGCCCTGGGCAGCAGCCCGGACACAAACATCAATCAGAAGAGAATGGTCACTTCCCCATTTCAACTATACTGATAAGGCTAAGAAAAGCCTTCTGCAACTCTGTGGGAGCGAGCTGACTCCTGGTTAGACTCTGTTCTCCTCTTCCCTCTAAAAACCTTTTTCTTATCCCAGGACTGGCCTCTTTCTTGTGGACACTCACCCCGTCTCTATGCTTAAACCTCTCTTAAATAAAGGATTTGGGTTTCTTTCTCCCAATCTATGAGCCAGAAATATTAAAAAATATATAATATATATATAATCTCTTCAAGAGAACATTTGCAGATTATTTTTGCCCTTTGGTTAAAATAAAATTAATGTGCCAAAGCCACTATAAAATTCTCAGTCTCCAGCCCTTCCTAGTTCAGTATCTTGAAATAGTGCAGTGTTTACCATGTTACCGAAAGTTTTTTTCCTTCCATTGTTTATTGGAATATTGTATATTTTTATTGTATATATATATATATTTTTTGATACAGAGTCTGAAGCTGTCCCCTGGGTAGAGTACCATGGCATCACAGCTCACAGCAACCTCCAACTCTTCGGCCCAAGCGATCCTTTTGCCTCAGTTTTTCTATGTTTAGTAGAGACGGGGTCTCGCTTTTTGCTCAGCCTGGTCTTGAACTCATGAGCTCACCTACCTTGGCCTCCCAGAGTGCTAAGATGGTTTATGTTTTTATATTTAAGAAGCTTGCTGTTATTATTATCACCTGGTAAGTAGATACTAAAGGAAAATCCCTACTGTTATCACTGAAGCCACATTTTCCTCCAAGACTGGCCTTGACTGAATTTTATTTCAAATGTAAAATAGCTCCCCCCAAACTAAAAGGGCAGATTACTCGGCAGGTACGGATTTATTTATCAGCCTTACAGCTGAGATCAAGACGACTTCCAAAACGTGTGAGAATTCAGGGCTTTGGGAATTCAAACCATCTCCACAGTTCTTGGGAAGATGTCTTTGGCTGACTGTAGGCCGGCCATACCTAGAACTTGAAGCTGTCCACCAAGATCGATCTCTCTCTCTCTCTCATACACACACACACACACACACACACACAAACTGTCCTCACCGCATGCATGACCCAAACAGCTTTTCCTTGACCCAAACAGCTTTTCGCTCTCAGTTTTTGTAGCCAGATCACTCTACTGGCAAAAATCCCAAGTATCATAAAAGCTTACATTCCTTCATTGCTAATCGAAGAACGAGGAAAAGCAACCTTATGGGGTAAATTGCAAAGCGGAATGCATAAGAGAGATGGTAAGATTATTAATGTGAGTAATCCAAACATATATGAGATTTGAGCGCGCAGAAAATCAGGATCAAAACAATAGAGAGAGGTGGTGTGAGGAGCAAGCTTTCTAAACTCTGATGAGCCACTGTTATTCAGTAAGGGAAAGAAGAAAGTGAGAGTGATTAAGCTTTGGTCTGCTGTTTTCGTCCTTAGCTGTCCCTGGCTGGGGCCATTGTATTCAACGATGCGTAGTCTAGTTTGCAGTCCTGGACTTGCCCACCAAACCCAAACTCACCTTTTCCGGACGCCGGGAAGCTACATAGCCATTGCCAGCAAGAGCGACAGACTCCCAGCGCGCAGGCGCGGAGGTTAACGCCCCCCCGCCCCGCCTCCGGCGAAGAGCTACGTTCTGCGCAGGCGCAGACCTCTGACCACCGCCCCCGCCCCCCCGCCGCCCCGCCTCTAATCTCTGGCTGTGAAAGCAAAGAAGCTGCTCAGTCGTCGCGTGTTTTTGACCCACGACCTCGTCGCGTTGTCTGACGCGACGATTACGTCACTTCCGCCCCCTCCTGGGAGGCGGCGCTGGGCCGGTGGCAAGCCCCCGGAGGGAGCCGCAGTAGTACGACGGAAGATGGCGACGAGCGGCGGTGAAGAGGCGGCGGCAGCTGCGCCGGCGCCTGGGGCCCCGGCGACGGGAGCAGACACGACCCCGGGCTGGGAGGTGGCGGTGCGGCCCCTGTTGTCCGCGTCCTACTCCGCCTTCGAGATGAAGGAGTTGCCGCAGCTGGTGGCCTCAGTCATCGAGAGGTACCGGGCGGCGGCTCCGGCGGGGCGGCGCAGTGGGGGGAAGGGGGAGAGGAGGTCTAGCCGGCTCATCTGGACCCGCTTCCTCGGTCTTCTGCTGCCTCTTGAGGACCCCTGCCTCAGCCACGGCTTCGGGGCTCCCGGGCCCTGAGAGACGAGGGCTTATCCGGGGTTCCTTCTGCCAACCTATAGAGATAATCTGTGCCTCAGTTTCCCCTCTCGAACAAAACTTTTGAGTCCGCCCTCTAAGGAGGGCGTGGCCAGACGCGTTTGAGAGTGACTTTGACATGCATCGCGCTCTTCAGGGAACGTTTGCAGGGCTGCCCCTTGTGTTAAGGTCAAGGCACAGATGAGTTTGCATTTCTCGCCCGCGCTCATCCCCGTAGCCCGGGCCTGAGCGGAGCCTGGGGTTTAAGTCGGAGACCTACCACATAATTTAGTAACGGTTTTTCACTGGGGGCACGTGCTGTTTCTGGGACTGAAGCCACTAGTTACTATTGATGACTTTCTTTTTATGTTGCATTCTTTGTACATTTCCCTCCTAAGGGGTCTTTGATTAAAAACATTTTAGTGCATGAGTCTGCGAGATCATTTTCCCAAAGGAGTGCGACCGCTCTCCTTCCCTCTCCCCTATTAAATAATCTTCACTCTTTTACAAACAAAACCATTGGTTTGCTGTTATATGATTTTGTGTCTTTGCACCCTAGGCTCATGAGAGTTGTGTGCATATGAAGGTGGTTATTTCAGAGCGCCTTTTCCTGACGTACTGTGTGCAGAGCAGTTTTTTATTAGTTTAACGGTAGTCTGTGGTTTTAAGCCAGTCTCACTTTCGTTTTTCTAGCGAAATCTTCAGCAGCTCCCTGCGCTTGACCTAGGTCGTTTCAGCTTCATGTCAACCAAAGTATATCTAAATGTTAACCAGAAGGTTAGAAATTATTACAGTATTTATTATTCAAGACAG
The DNA here is from genome assembly GCF_000181295.1 of Otolemur garnettii. Classification (NCBI taxonomy): domain Eukaryota; kingdom Metazoa; phylum Chordata; class Mammalia; order Primates; family Galagidae; genus Otolemur; species Otolemur garnettii. The sequence continues at coordinate 5,660,778 of NW_003852404.1, forward strand.
GCCCATGATTGGACACATGGTTTATTAGAGTGCTTTTTATTATTGTTAGGCTTTTGATACTTTGATGCAGAATTTTTATCAAATGACAATAAAATCATGGTTGGGTTTGGTAACTTCACAGTTAATGTTATAGATGGATTTTCCTATCTAATCATTAAGCCTAGAAGTTTCTGAAAATGTAAACAAGTATCAAAAATTATTACGTTCAAATTACATAACCTCTCTTTACTGTTTTAAAACATTTGGATTAGTGGTCTTTTTCTTGAATCATAGTCGTGATTTATAATCAACCGTGTTCCACTGTTTTTAGAACATGCTTTTATGTTCTTACGGAAGTGAGCTGAGTAGGTTGTAAAGTCATTTTTGGACACTCTTCCCATACATCCTGTATTCTGGGACCATGCCTTTTAAAGTATAATGGTCAAGTAACACCCTCCAGCTTCTGGAAGGAACCAAAACCAAATTCAAACAATGTTTCATTTTGCCATATAAGTGTTAGTGGCCCCTGCCACACCCTGTCTTTGAAAGTCTGTTATGTGTCCTCTGTGGGCTCTCTGAGAGAAGTATAAGCTTAAGAATTTCCAGGAGAAATGTCTGGCTTCCAAGTTCCTTACGGTGAGAACAAAGAGCTAAATGCAACATGTTCAGTTTGGTGTAGAGCTGGGGTAAGAAACTTCCTATAAAGGGCTAGATAAATAATTGTGGGGCATGTGGTCTCTGTGGACTGCTTAACCCTGCCATTGTAGTGTGAAAGTAGCCATACATAGTAGATAAGTGAATAGATGTGGCTGTGTTCAAAATCTTACCTATGTTCAATGAAGTTTGACTTTTATGTGATATTTATTTATTTTATTTTATTTTTTAGAGACAAGAGTCTCCCTTTGTCACCCTGGGTAGGCATCACAGCTCACAGCAACCTCCAGTTCCTTCCTGGGCTTAGGCAATTCTCTTGCTTCAGCCGCCCAAGTAACTGGGACTACAGGTGCCCACCACAATGCCCAGCTATTTTTGTTGTTGTTGCAGTTTGGCTAGGGCTGAGTTTGAACTCGCCACCCGCAGTATATGGGGCCAGAGCCCTACTCACTGAGCCACAGGCACTGCCCTTTATGTCATATTTAGATGCCCCAAAATATTCTTTTGATTTTTTTAACCATAAAAAATTTAAAAAACATTCTTAGCTTTGAGCCATATAGAAAATGGTTTGTCCTGTAGGCCATCGTTTGCCAACCCCTAGCTTGGAGTACACAAGTCATACCCTCCTATCAGTATTTTGTTTCTCAAAAGTTTTATTTATTTGGTGTTCCAAAAAATGAAATAAAAATCTCAGAATTGTAGAAGTCTTTCTTGCATGTTGAGTTCTGGCCACAGAATACAATGCCAGATCAAAGTAGCATTATATAGATGATGAGGTAGGCTTTGTTTTCTAGTTAACCAAAGATTTAAATACCTGTGCTGCTACTTTACTTCTGTGGTTGTCACTTCCGACCTCTGCAGTTCCCTTGACTCTTTTTTTTGAGACGGAGTCTCACTGTCGTTCTCGGTAGAGTGCTGTGGCGTCACAGCTCACAGCAACCTCAAACTCTTGGGCTCACGTGATTCTCTTGACTCAGCCTCTCAAGAAGCTGGGACTTCAGGCACCCGCCACAATGCCTGGCTATTTTTGTTTTTGTTGTTATTGTTGTTTAGCAGGCTGGGCCTGGGTTTGAACCCACCAGCCCTGGTGCGTGTGGCCTGCGCCCTAACTACTGAGCAATGATTCTTTTTTTTTTATTATGCCTGCTATGTTTTTCTTCCTGTCTCCAAGGACTGTCTATTTTTCTATTGCAGTCTTACTTTCTGATTCCCTTTTTGATGTCCTGGCTCCATCATGCCAGCTCTTATTTCCTGTCTGGCAGTCTATTCATCCATTGAATTCCTCTCTTTTGACTGTTGGGATTGATAACATATACTCTAGGAGACTCCCCAGTACACATTCTGTCTCTGTCCTTCCCTACTTTTATAGTTTGAACTGACTTTTTAAAGAAAAGGCAGATAATAAATTCTTATGTCTGGAGCCTATTAAGTTTGACTTTGTAACCAAACTCCGAAACGAAGGAGGAATCCATCAGCATGGATAAATTAGGGAGTGGACTCTCAAAAGTCATTCGATTTTTTTTTTTTTTTTTAAGATAGAATCTCACTGTGATGCCCAGGCTAGAGTACAGTGGCATCAGCCTAACTCACAGCAACCTCAAATTCCTGGGTTCAAGTAATCCTCCTGCTTTAGCCTCCTGAGTAGCTGGAACTGCAGGCACTTGCCACAACACTCAGCTAGTTTTTCTATTTTTAGTAGAGATGGGGTCTCACTCTTGCTCAGGCTGGTCTCAAACTCCTGAGCTTAAGTAATAGATTCCTTCCTCAGCCTCCCAGAGTGCTAGGATTATATCTGTGAGTCACTATGCCTGGCCTGTCATGTGATTTTTTTTTTTTTTTTTAAAGAAAAAGAGATCTGAGTTTATTTAAAAGGGAGTTCATTTTCATTTCTTTTGCTTCTAGTGCTAGCATATCTTTTAGTAGTAGAGATCACAAAATCTCTTTAACGCTATAATTTAATACATAGTTTAAAAAAAATCTTTTTAACATGATTATTTTCCCAGGCCAGAAATGGAACTAGAACTAGTTCAATGGAGCACATACGTATTTGGGATTAATTAGTATAATTGTGGAATGTAGCTTTCCGTGTTAAGGTAATGAGAATTCTTTCCTTAAGTCTGTGAAAGATATACTGGTGAGCATGGTCATTGAACAAGTGGGTTGACTCTTTGTACATAAAAAAATACACATGCCCCTTCCCTAATCTAGTCCTTCCTGGCTGGACCTGGCCTCTTTAAGAGTCTCTACTCTCAGATATTTGATAGAATTTAGGGCAGAGAGACCTACTTGGGAAGTGGAGAGAGGCTGTTAAACATTTCCATTAGATAATGCGCAGTCACATCCTAAAAATCTTAAAAAGGAGAAGGGGATACATGAATACTATGATTTTTAAAATTTATTTGCTGCCAGACATAAACTGATAATTGATCTACCAGGGGTGTGGGGGTGGGGAGAAGCTCATCACCAAAAGATAGAGTATAATTGTGAGATTAGTTCATTAATGTTTCCATATGTTCGTGTCACACGCACCACAGGTTTGCCAGGAGCATGAGGGAAGTATCTGAAAGAAAGTTTTCAGCTCTTTGGTTAACACAGATGACTTTGTACATGTATGAATAAGTGTAATGGATTCTATATACCTGGGAGTTCATGAACCGGATGAAGGGAGAGGGGCTGGTGGAATTTCTACCATTTAATAGTATGTTCTCTAAGAGGGAGAAGGAAAGTGAATCCTTAGTCTTTTATTATATTCCCCTGTCACTTTTCCATTTCTTCCTGAAAAAACCTAGATATTTCCAGACCCTGCCAGTTCTTTTTTCACTTACACATCAAATTGGATTCTCTGACCTGGCTGCTTAGCTGCTGTTTGCCTTTGTACTCTGCATCACGTTTATTTAGCATGGAATATAAAAGCTTCAGATTCTACGTCTATCAGCAGTGTTTCAAGCTCAGTGGTGCTGTTGTTGAAAAGTTTCTTAGAAGCAGCAGCTATTTCAGGAAGATAGCTTGACTAGTTAGAGCAAAGACATACATACTTTCTTTTAGTCTCCTTATTTTTCTTCCTCTGTGTAATATTTGCCTTCAGTTTCTTCATTCTTCCCTTTCCTACCTAACTTTTTGCCCTTTGTTCCATTTTTTTCATTTTTTAGCATCCTTTAGTGTCTTGATGTCTTTTACTAGTATCTTGGGGAGTAAGGGTAGGGTAGGGAATTATGGCCCCACATCCCTTTTAGCTCACTTATGCACACTGTTCTCAAAAGTCAAGAGATGTGACAATGTCCATTGCTTCTCTTTTGCCTCCTTCAAGTCTTTATAAAACTATCTTTTCCCAGGTTTATCCATAGTTGACTTAATCAGATTGTAAGTGGAGCCAAGTCTGCTTCACCTCCCCAAGTTCATTCTTGTTTCTTTGTTGGAAAAAGGCTGTTGTGTATTTTTAGGGGAGGAAATCAAGTTCATTAAATTACAATCAAGTTACGTTGAACCAGGCAATTAGATGAATCTATTTCTATGTTTTGGATATATTTCATTATCAGAATGAGAATGAAAGCAACACAATAAGTTCATTCTTGGGGGGGGGCACTTTTTTGTTTAGATTTGGTAAACCTGTTTAGCTGAAAGGGGGGTGGCATGTAGGTCTGAACTTTTTTTTTTTTTTGAGACGGAGCCTCAAGCTGTCCCCCTGGGTAGAGTGCCATGGCTTCACTGCTCACAGCAACCTCCAACTCCTGGGCTCAAGCGAGTCTCCTGTCTCCGCCTCCCAAGTAGCTGGGACCACAGGCACCCGCCACAACGCCCGGCTATTTTTTGGTTGAAGCCATCATTGTTGTTTTGGCGGGTCCGGGCTGGGGATTCGAACCCGCCACCTTAGGTGTACGTGGCTGGCGCCTTAGCCGGTTGAGCTATAGGCGCCGAGCCGGTCTGAACTTTTGAAATAAATTAGATAAAGTGAATTCAGTAAAATCCATCCAATTACAGAGGGAGACTGTCTCAAAAAAAATTTTTTTTTTAATGAATGGAAAAGTTTTAGAACAATGTATAAGAAAGCATGAGGATGGAAGTGAGGGGAAAACTAAGTATATGAGGTAGAAACAGGGGGATTTAGGTAATTTTCTGCTGAATATTCTGAGCCTTACAACTATGTTGGTTACCTGGACCTTTTGAGTGCTGCTTGGTGTTTAAAGGTCCTCCTTTTATCATCTTGTTAAGTAGGTAAAAGTGATCCTTGGTGGAAGGAAGATCGTTACACATGATAGGTGCTCTGTAAATATTTCTTTTTAGTGAAGGTGTTATTCCAAGATAAGGGACTGATCTTCAGTATGTACCCATTTATCCTTGATAAATCTCCAAATAGCAAAGTGCTTGCAGTGCCAGAGTCTTAAATGTTGTTTGAGGTGACTCATCACTGACATTGACACCTTACAAACATTGACTTGTCTTTGGCTCTCCTGTTCATTTGGCAAGGGAATAGTATTGCTGGGAATGAATGGAGTCCTCACTCTGTTTACATTTCTCTTTCCAGACTGATACTTCTTGACAGGGAATTAACTCACTAAGGAAACTAGCCAGGTCTCTGCTCTTTTCATTTAATAAGATACATTGTAGTCTTTTCTTTGCCTTGCTGTTTCATCACTTATGGATTAGTATCTGATCTGATAGAATGACTTAAATGTATCCAGCCTTTAGACCTAGCTGGGTTCCAGATTTTTTTTTTTTTTTGAGACAGAGTCTCACTTTGTCACCCTTGGTAGAGTGTTGAAGCGTCACAGCTTACAGCAACCTCAAACTTGGGTTTAATGATTCTCTTGCCTCAGCCTCCCAAGTGACTGGGACTACAGGTGTCTACCACAACACCCAGCTACTTTTTTTTTTTTTTTTAGAGATGAGTTCTTGTTGTAGCTTAGGCTGGTCTCCAACCTCTGAGCTCAGATAATCCACCCGTCTTGGCCTCACAGGGTGCTAGGATTACAGGCATGAGCCACCTTGCCCAGCAGATATTTTTTGAAAGAATGCATTTTCTCAGCTAAAGATAAGGGATGTAGTTAAAGAAAAAAAAAATCACTGTTGTGATCTAGCTTTAGGTAGAGTGGGGACACAACTGGAACATGGTGAATTTTGGGTTTAGCAAAGATGACATGATTGCTTACCTTGAGTTGCTGATTCTTTTTAAGTTACTTACCGGTTTGCCTTGTTTGGTCTTCGGAATGGGTTATGTTAATCTGTATTCCCACTATAGTATTTTTTGAGTGCTCTGGTGTTCTCCCTTTTGGCCATCAATAATGAAGGCATTGTTAGCTTTTGTTTTTGCCAATCAGTAAAATAGAACAAATTGGTATCCCATTATGTTTTTAGTTGCAGTTCCACATGAGTTGAAATTATTTTCTGTTCGTTAGCTTCTGCTTCTTATTAAGCCTGATAACCTTGAACAAGGTATTTCATTTTAATTCTCTATGCTTTACTTTACCAATCTTGAATATAGGGGCACCAAGTAGGGTTGCTGAAAGTATTAAATAAGGTAATGTTCATAAAAGGCTGTCTGGCACATAGTAAACACTAAGTAAATCTGATTTTTTTTTTTTTTTTGGCAGTGAGTCAGAAATCCTGCACCATGAGAAGCAGTATGAGCCATTCTACTCATCTTTTGTTGCACTTTCCACACACTATATTACAACAGTTTGCAGCCTCAGTAAGTATTCCACTCTTGTCACTCCCTTTTGAAGGCTTGTGAATAGGGAGATTGTTTATCTTCTTGTTAGAGCATCTGAACAAGTTGTTAATGAAGTCTATGTTTTAGCACTCCTAAGTTGCTCACCCAGGAATGGAGACAGCTGTCAGCTAGGATGAGGCCCCCAAGGATCCCTTATCTAGACCAACCAAGTGGAATTTAAAAACTACTGGGCTTAGACACCTGCTTCATAACCATTGTCCTCCTCCCTTCCCGTCTTGATCAAAAGCATTTTATTGAATTCATACACGTAATTACTAGTGTGTTAATTTCTTGGGGGTGGGAGGAGGTAGATAGTAACTTCTGGAGTTAGTGGCCACTAACTAAAGCTCTGTTGCTTACTTGGTTTGAGGGAGAATGTGAATTCTTCTTTTGTGTTCTCTGACATATGAAGTTGATTTTTACTTCAGTTTGCCATTTTCTTCATTTTTTTGGCCTAAAAAGTGATTCAGCTCTATTTTACATTATTTCTGAATTTTTACATTTTCAGTCGTTTGAAATACTCACATAATTCTGAAGAATTCTAATGGCTTGTTTATTTGAATAGTTTGCTAAACAACTGAATTGAAAAAGAAACTATAGAATTGCTAACTAATCTTTCACTATCCAGTACTATTTATTAGAGGCACTGGCTAAAAGAATTACTTTTAGCTTGAAGAAACTTTGTGTAGGAAGCCCCTTTGTAAAAAGTCATTTTGGAATCTGGGAAAGAAGAAGTAGGGTAGTCTAGAGTCTTAAAAGCATGACCTCTAAAGGCAGACTGCCTGGATTTGAATTTTATTTTATTTTATTTTATTTTTTTGAGACAGAGTCTCAAGCTGTCACTCTTGGTAGAGTGCTATGGCATCACTGTTCACAGCAACCTTAAACTCTTGGGCTTGGCTTGGCGCTTATGGCTCAAGTGGCTAAGGCTCCAGCCACATACACCTGAGGTGGCGGGTTCGAATCCAGTCCAGCCCGCCAAACAACAATGATAGCTGCAAACAAACAAACAAAAAAAAATAGCAGACGTTGTGGACCCAGCTACTTGGGAGGCAGAGGCAGGAGACTCACTTGAGCCCAGGAGCTGAAGGTTGCTGTGATCTGTGATGCCACAGCACTCTACCCAGGGTACTAGCTTGAGCCTCTGTCTCAAAAAAAAAACAAACTCTTGGGCTTAAGTGACTGTCTTGTTGCAGTTGTCATTGTTGATTAGCTGGCCTAGGCCAGGTTCGAATCTGCCAGCTTTGGTGTATGTGGCTGGCGCTGTAACCACTGTGCTAAGGGCGCCAAGCCCTGGATTTGAATCTTAACTCTGACTTTAGGCAAGTCATTTAATTTCGCTGTGCTTTCATTTGCTCATTTATTAAAAATAGGGAGAGGGTTTAATAATAATATCTGCCTCATTGAAGTGTTTGAAGGATTAAATGAGTTAATACATTTGCAGTGCTTGGCACTTAGGTGTGATAAACTACATAATTTTATTATAGTTATCTTAATTTCCAGTAAGTTCAAAATAAATTCATCTATATACAGTTAGCATTATCAGTGCCAAAATACCTTTGTTTGCCCCCTGGGGTTTTTGATTCTGAATAATTATCATAGAATGCGATTGGGAATGTTGGACATAGAGCACAATGCTCCTTTTGCTTGCTTGATTGCCTGTGAGGCTGAGTAGTTGGAGATTAAAGTTTATTGCTTCCTCAGTTCCCAGGAATCAACTTCAGTCGGTGGCAGCAGCCTGTAAAGTTCTAATTGAGTTTTCTCTCCTGCGTCTGGAGAACCCAGATGAGGCTTGTGCTGTGTCTCAGGTGAGAGTGATGGACCCATTTCTGGCTCTTACTTTGAAATAAAACTGTGACTAATGAGTGGAATTGATGGAGAGAGGGTGGCATAGAGCAGAGGTCAGTAAACTTTTTCTTTAATGGACCAGATAGGAAATCATTTGCAGGCCACATGTTATCTGTTGCATTAGTTAATTCTGTCTTCGTAGTCTGAAAGCAGCCTGTATGCTACGTAAATTAATGAACATGGTTGTGTTCCAGTAAACTTTATTTACAAAAATAGATAATGGGCTGAATTGGAGCTGTCGTTTGCCACCCTCGGGTATATAGGCTATAGAGCAGCGGTTCTCAACCCATAGGAACTGTGTTAAAGGGTCATGGCATTAGGAAGATTGAGAACCACTGCTATAGAGTCTTTTTCAAGAATTGCAAATTTACGTACACACAGGAGCCAGGCAGATTAACAGAAAATGAGCTAGTTGAGAAGGTTGCGGGCCCCAGCTAAAGGGGCCAATCACTATTTGGCTCTAGTTGCTTATTGCTATAGAGAAATGGAGGTGCGTATTTGCTGGATTTTGTGAATTATTGAGAAATGTAAGCGACATGGATTTGTTTATGAATCCTTCCATTTTTAAAAGGTTAGCCATAACTTTGAATATTAAAAAAATACTATGAGCCAATAAGCCAAATCTGCAAGGTAGATATGGTCTAAGGACCATCAACTTTTGATCTTTGCTTTAGTGTTTTTCCCCCAAATTGTAGATCCTTATATGAACCTAAATTTGGCCCTGTGTAGGATTCCCAGAAGAGTAGAGTCTTCTGAAAGATATATTTGAATTTGTTTTCCTTCCAGAAACACTTGATTCTCCTAATCAAGGGCCTGTGCACTGGCTGTAGCCGACTAGATAGAACTGAAATTATCACATTTACAGCAATGATGAAATCTGCCAAGCTGCCACAAACAGTGAAGACACTTTCAGATGGTGGGTGTTCTATTGACAGACCTGATTATGTGGCTACCCTCATGGTTGATGTTCTCCCTTTTTTCCTGCCAGTGGCACTCTGCTCAGCACTTTTTTTGGTTTTGCCTTTACAGTGGAAGATCAGAAAGAGCTGGCCTCACCAGTAAGCCCTGAGCTGAGGCAGAAGGAGGTACAGATGAATTTTTTGAACCAGCTGACCTCAGTGTTCAACCCTAGAACTGTTGCGTCACAACCTATCAGTCCACAGACTCTGGTGAGTTCCTTCAGCTCTATGTCCTTCTCTCCCTGGGGTTTGTTTAGAAGATAACACAAAAGGAGAAAAGCAGTGTATTTTGTTTGTGATGTAAAACGATATATGTGCCTATGGAAGAAAAAAACTGAAGAATGTAAAATGAGTAAGTAAAATTCATCCAACCCTTTTAGTGCACAGTTAGTGCTATTTTAATGACCATTCTTCAGAGCTTTTCTCAGTGCAAATGAGCAAAGAACATGTACAGTTTTCCATAAGAGGGACCACTCTATACTAATTATAGAGTACATACATTTTAAAGCTATGTGGTTTTTTTCTCCTCTTGCAAATTTAACCTATATATTTTTTTTTAACATTTGGTGAGGAATTTTCCCTTTATTAACTGGGAAGCCTGAAGAATATCCATGGAGCTACTGCTTACTTTTGACAGATGGTCTGATTCTGAACTTTAGGGCAGCGGGCAGCGGTCAGATGATAGTGTCTTTTTTTTTTGAGACAGAGTCTCATTTTGTCACCCTTGGTAGAGTCTCATGGCGGCATAGCTCACAGCAACCTCCAACTCTTGGGCTTAAGTGATTCCCTTGCCTCAGCCTCCTGGGTAGGTGGGACTATAGGCGCCTGCCACAATGCCCAGCTAAGATGATAGCGTCTTAATAGACACCGTGTTTCTTTTCAGGTGGAAGGAGAAAATGACGAGCAATCATCTACAGATCAAGCTTCTGCTATCAAAACCAAAAATGTGTTCATAGCTCAGAATGTAGCTAGTCTTCAGGAGCTTGGTAAGATTCCCAGCTATTGTCAGAAAGCTGGTTTCTCTGCTTACCAAGAGTCTTTAATTGTTTTTCTTTCTTTTTCTTACTTATGTATTTATTTATATATTTTTTGAGACACAATCTCTGTTCCCCTGGGTAGAGTGACATGGTGTCATCACAGCTCATAGCAGTCCTCTTGCCTCAGCCTCCTGAGTAGCTGGGACTACAGGCGATCACCATAACACCCGGCTAATTTTTTCTGTTTTGTAGAGACAGGGTGTCACTCTTGCTTAGGCTGGTCTCGGATTCCTGAACTCAGGCAGTCCACCTGCCTTGGCCTCCCAAAGTGCTAGGATTACAGGCGTGAACCACTAGGCCCAATAAGTATGCTTCCTTCATATGTAGGAGAATAAAACAGCAGAGAGACCTGTTTGTAAATTGTACCTTTTCATTAATGTAGGTGGCTCAGAAAAGCTGCTACGTGTGTGTTTGAACTTGCCATATTTTCTACGCTACATCAATCGGTTCCAAGATGCAGTGTTAGCTAATTCCTTCTTCATCATGCCTGCAACAGTAGCAGATGCCACTGCCGTTCGTAATGGGTAAGGTGCTCCACGGTGCATATACTTTACATTCTAATCTAAAAAGAGATAACTGGTTAATTATCTGGTACACTGATTTTCTTTAACTATAACTTTATAGAAACAAGTCATTCTAAGATATACTTGTTGTTATAGTTCTAGTTTTCTCTGTTCTAGTTTTCATTCACTGGTGATTGACGTAACCATGGCATTGGATACCCTTTCTCTACCTGTGCTAGAACCTCTAAATCCTTCTCGTCTACAAGACGTGACAGTCCTCAGCCTAAGTTGTCTGTATGCAGGTGAGAAGTTATTATGTCTGGTCTCATTTTCTCAGTCAAGCGTGAATATACTTTGAGGAAATCATGAGAATTCTTCTGATTATCCTACTCTCTCCCTCTTTACTTGCTTCCTTCCCCCACGGGTCATCTAATATTGTATCTAGGTAAAATAAGGTTTCAGTAGGAATCACTGTAAATGGTCCTATTGTTATAACTGTTGGCATTGTGTCACATGTGTATTTATTTCACAATATGTGCAGATATTAAGTATCTACTATATGAAAAATAAGATGCCAAGGACTAATAGAATGTTGAGATGAATGACATGTAGTCCCTACCCTGAAAGAGCCTACACCTGAGCAGTGGTGGACAGGGCTAAATAGTTTAACATAAAACTGGACGATGAAGGCAATAAGAGAAATATAGAATATTTTTGGTATGCAAAGAAGAGAGAGGTTGAATCTTGCTGTGGGGGCAGATTTGAAGAAGACTTCATGGAACAGATGGTATCTGTTTATATTGATAAATATGAAGAATGTTATTTTGCAAGATCCCAAAAAATCCCCCTTCTTCCTGTTGTTTTAGTAGTGGGGCCTGGCAGCTGGTGTTTTCTCTTTTTTAAGTTACTGTTAAAATGACTTTTTAATCCAAGTCACTGATGCTTGGTTCAAATTCCAAGACATACTACATTCTTGGTATGTCTTGGAAGGAAGTTATATAGCAATTTCACAAGTTCACTTGGTGTTTACTTGGTTTACAAGTGAGGGTTTTTTTTTTTTTTTAATTTTTTAAATTTTTTTGAGACAGAGTCTTACTTTGTTGCCCTTGGTAGAGTGCCGTGGTGTCACAGCTCACAGCAACCTCAAATTCTTGGGCTAGGGCGATTCTCTTGCCTCAGCCTCCCGAGTTGCTAGGACTACAGGTTCCCGCCACAACGCCTGGCTGTTTTTTTTTTGTTGCAGTTGCCACTGCTGTTTTAGCTGGCTGGGGCAGGTTCAAACCTGTCACCCTAGGTATATGGGGCCAGCACCACTGAGCCACAGACACCGCCACAAGTGAGGGTTTTAAACAGGCAGTCTTGGAAACCTTACCTTGGGAGCACCAAGAAATTGCTGAGGTTGGTTTATCTCCCTATGTTGTTTGAACATCTATGTGTAAATAGGAATATAAAGATAAAGGCATCTGTGCTTTCAAGGACCTTATTGTCTTTTAGAGGATATTAGTGAATAACGTATGTAAAGAAACTGAATGATAGGTAAGGAAAAAATGCTATGGAAGTTTAGAGAGGTCACTATCAGTTAGGAAAGGCAGCAGTCACACAAGACTTCTTCAGGTTTTTTGTTTGTTTTTTTCTTTTTTCACCACCTTCCCCCCTCCCTCCACAAGAAGGATGTATCTTATAAGACAGGTAGGAACACATGGTGGCTGGTGCCTTTACTCCCGGCTACTCCTGAGCCAGGAGGATTGCTTTAAGACCAGCCTGAGCGGAATAGTGCGACTCCCATCTCTTAAATAAATAAATGACTAAATAGTAAAAAATAATTATATGGGGCATGGTGGCTCATTCCTGCAGTCCCAGCTGAGGCAGGGAGATTGCTTGAGCCCAGGAATTTAGGTTATAATGAGCTATGATTCCACTACTGTGTTCCAGCCTGGGCAACACAGTGAGACTCCATCTCTTAAGAAAAAGATAAGTAGTTGTGTTTTATCTTTCATATGAAAGTGTGGGTGATTATAAATTGGTTTCGTAACAGTACTGAGTACATTGGATACTTTTCTTCCATTCTTGAGTTACTTTACTAAGGATGAAGGAAGAGGAGGAGCATGGGAGGGGAAGGGGAGATTGGAGGGAGGGAGGGTAAACAGTGGGACCACACCTATGGTGCATATTGCAAGGATACATGTCAAATCTATTAAGTGTAGAGTATAAATGTCTTAACACAATAATTAAGTAGGTGAGGTGAAGGTTATGTTAACCAGTTTGATGTAAGCATTCCAAATTGTATATAAAATCAGTACATTGTGCCCCATAAGTGCATTAATGTATACATGATTTATGTATTTATGACTTAATAAAATAAATAAACATGGTAAAAAAGATGTGCACAACAGAAAGTCTCTCACAGTTATATAGCTTTTGGGGTTACTGATTTTTTAAAAATTATTTTGTTGACGTTAGTTATTTCTAGGACATTTTCATTTCTTTTTGAAATGATTACATTATTTGCTTCGTGTAATATATTTGCACTTGAGACTTCTTTTGTTCTAAAATTCCCAGAAATCTCCAAAACTAAGATTTTCCAAACTTGATTGAGATCCATTGTCTGTCTTATTTGCATTTTAAGTCTATTAATTGCTTCAAATACTTTTGAGAAAGAACAAAGATGCATAAATTTCAAGAGATTAAAAGCACTATGGTTTAATTTCCAAAAAATCAGCTTGGTTATTTCTAGGCAGAGAAAAAAGCAGTACCAAAAGTATCCTAGAGTTTGGTGGAACTGTGTGAATGTGTTTGTGTGTAAGTCTGTAGGTTTTATAGATATTCATGGGTGTCGTATAATTGGACAGAAAATAGGACTCAGAGGTGCTGACTGAGTCATTTGGATCATATCCTGTACAATAGAGACCATTAAATGTTCTGAAGTATGACAGGATCTGAGTTATATCTGGGAAGAACATTCAGGCACTCGTGAGCAGGATAGTTTGGGGTAAGGGGGAGATATTAGAGGTAGGAGACTAGTGAGGAGGAATTTAGGGCCTGAGCTAGAGCTGCAGCATTTAGAAAGTTGAGGACACATGGGGATGTGCTCTCCGCAGGCCAGTTTTCAGGGCTTAGTTTCCTACTGCTCTACCTTTGATCTTGCATTTTTAAATTAGAGGTTTATTAATTTTGATTTTCAGGGAATTTTGTGACCCTCGTGAATCTCAGTGTACTCAGGCAATAAGTGATTAAAATGAATAAGGATTAAAGATTCCTTAAAAATTCATAGTTTGACAATCCTAAGTCTGCTTTCTTTTTGAAATTTGATAACTTGGGATTTGATTTAAAGAAACTAATTTGACTTTGATGTCTTTGAGAAATGCCAGGTATGGGATTTTTTTTTTATAATCTTAAAATTAAAATTTTTAAAAAAAATTATTAGATTTGATTTTTAAGGCAGTTTTATGGGCGGTGCCCATAGCTTAGTAGGTAGGGTGCTGGCCACATACACCAAGGCTGGTGGGATCAAATACAGCCAGGGCCATCAAAAACAACAATAACAACTGCAACAACAACAAAAAAAAATAGCTGGGCTTTGTGGTGAGCACCTGTAGTTTCAGCTACTTGGGAGGCTGAGGCAAGAGAATTAAGCACGGGAGTTGGAGGTTGCTGTGAGTTGTGATGCCAGGGCACTCTACCCAGGGTGACAGCTTGAGACTCTGTCTCAAAAAAAAAAAAGCAGTTTTATGTTTACAGAAAAATAGAGTAGATGGTATAGCTCTCCTCTTTTATAAAAAATTATATATACTTCCTCTCCATGCAGTTTCCCCTGTTAGTAATATCTCGAATTAGTGTAGTGTATCTTTTATCATTGATGAACCAATGTTAGTACATTATTATTAACTAAAGTCTATAGTTTATTTGGGGTTCCCTTTTCATGTTTTTGTAATTCTGTTGGTTTTGACAAATGTATAATGTCATGTATCCGCCACTACCAAGTCAACACAAAATAGTTTCGCTGTCCTACAGATCCTTTGTGCTCCACCTGCTCCTCCCTTAACCCTTGGCAGCCACTTTTCTTTTTACTGTTTCTGTACTATAGTTTTACATTTCCTGCAGTACTGGAGTCAGATGGTAAGCTGGCTTTTCAGATTGACTCTTTTCACTTTGCATTTAAGGTTCCTCCATGTCTTTTCTGGTTTGATTACTCATCTCTTTTTTTTTTTTTTTTTTGAGACAGAGTCTCACTTTGTCACCCTTGGTAGAATGCTGTGGCGTCACAGCTCACAGCAACCTCAAACTCTTCGGCTAAAGCGACTCTCCTGCCTCAGCCTCCCAAGTAGCTGCGACCACAGGCACCCATCACAATGCCCAGCTATGTTTTGCAACTGTTGTGTTGTTTTGGGTTCAAACCTGCCAGCCTTGGTGTATGTGGCTGGCACCATAACCACTGAGCTACAGGCACTGCCTGCTCATCTCTTTTTATTGTTGAGTACTATTCTGTTGTATGGATTATCTATTAACCTATCGAAGGACATCTTGTTTGCTTCTAATTTCTGGCAATTACAAATAAAGTTGCAGTACATATATATAGGCAGTTTTTTGTGTGGACTTAAGTTTTCAGCTCATTGTATGGTAAGACTGTATTTAGTCTTGTTTTTATTTATTTTCTGTAATCAAACCATGGAATCCTCTGTAAGTGGGATATGGTTTTGTTTCAGTTTTGGTGGGTTCTTGGGAGTACATCATGGTTGGTTGATCTTATTTTTCAGGTGTGAGTGTAGCAACCTGCATGGCCATCCTGCATGTGGGTAGTGCCCAGCAAGTGCGGACAGGGTCCACCAGCTCCAAAGAAGAAGACTATGAAAGTGATGCAGCTACGATTGTCCAGAAATGTGTAAGCCAATTGTCTGGGAATGAGGGAGCCTTGATTCCCAGGGAATGAGGGAATATGGCCATTTGCACTTTCTTCCTTGATGGAGGAGAGATCTTAGACTAAGTATTCTCCATACTCCTTTGCCTGGGTAGGAGGTCTGAGGGGTGGGTATTTAGCTTGTGTTTTTGGCATATTGGTTTGCATAGGTGCTTATCTTTATCTTTTGGCTCTGTGAAAACATTACAACTTGGCAGTGGCAGCGGACTTTATGAAAGATTAGTCATTCATTTAAAAATATATTTGAAGGCTTTATATCAGTATACTTTTAAAGGAGACATACAGTGGGCAGGATAATTTCAGATAATGATAAATGCATAGAAACTATAAATTATGATTGAATATGATGTAATATAGGGCCGAACCTGCTGCTTCTGATTGGGTGGAGGGATCACTCTGAGAAGCTGATATTTGAACTGAATAAAAAGGAGGCTGGGATGGTTCTTGCTTATAGTCCTGGCACTCTGAGAGGCCAAGGTATATGGGTGGCTTGAGCTTAGGAGTTTGAGACCAGCCTGAATAAAAGCCTCATCTCTATGAAAAATTAGCTGGGCATGGTGGTGAGCACCTGTACTTGCTACTACTTGGGAGGCTGAGGCAGGAGGATTGCTTGAAACCAGGAGTTGGAGGCTATAGTGAGCTGTTATGATGCCACCCACTCGGAGTGGTCTGTCTCTAAAAGAAAAAGAAAGGAAAAAGGTCAGCTCCTTATGAAGTTGAAGGAAAGTATATGGAATGTGATTGATCATTGAAAAGTGACCTGAGGATACTTAATTCTTCATGTTATATTATTTTGGGTTGGATTTAGCACTTATAATGTAATATTTCAACTTGTTCAAATTTTTTTGTCTGACATTGGACAGCTGGAAATCTATGACATGATTGGACAAGCAATCAGCAATTCCCGCCGGGCTGGTGGTGAGGTGAGAAGCATGTCTCTGCTGTTCTCTTCCTGTCTTGTCATCTCTAAGATGGGAATGTCCCTGTTGACATCTTTTATTTATGCCTTTTACCACAGCACTACCAGAATTTCCAACTGCTGGGGGCCTGGTGCTTGTTAAACAGCCTTTTCCTCATATTGAACCTCAGTCCTACTGCCTTGGCTGATAAGGGGAAAGAGAAAGATCCACTGGCTGCCCTCCGAGTCAGAGACATACTTTCTCGCACAAAAGAGGGTGTCGGCTCTCCCAAACTGGGGCCTGGAAAAGGGTATGTGTCTACTTGATTGCCACTCCTGTTGTATTTTGTTTCCCTGCCATACCGTATTGATGAGGAGGTAGTGTAACTCCGTTTTTCTCTGTATCAATAGAAAAATTTGCCTTCCTACCTGATTTGAATTTAACAACTAAGATAATGGTCATGCTCTATTATCGTCACAAGATAGCTTTGTGATTTTATATAGTCACTACCATTGTCTCTTATCTCATTTCCTCATCTATCCAAAGGAGAAAATATCTGTGTAATATGTAGTTTAGGATTTTTATGAAGTTCAGATCAGAAAAAAATGCTTCTAGCTGGGTGTGGTAGCTCAGACCTATAATCCTAGCACTCTTGGAGGCCAAGACAAATGGATTGTTTGAGCTCAGAAGTTCGAGACCAGCAAGAGCAAGACCTTGTCTCTACAAAAATTGAAAAATTAGACAGGTGCTGTGGTGGGTGCCTGGAGTCCCAGCTACTTGGGAGGCTGAGGCAAGAGGATTGTGGGGGCCCAAGAGACTGAAGTTGCTGTGAGTTATGATGACACCATGGTACTCTACCCAGGGTGACAGAGTTGAGACTCTGATTCCAAAAAAAAAGAATAAATTCTTCTGTCTCCCAACGTGGACTTATTTGATTTGGACTTGAGTATTCACTTGTATGTATAACCTTCAAGGTGAGGATATTGTCATATCCTCTTTGTTTGCTTCCTAAAATACTTGTTATTGTTTTGCTGAAGTCTAGGCAATAAGACCAGCTTACTAGGAAAAAGAGATAATGACTGCTGTGCTGTGCCAGGTTTTGTTTTCTAAGTGCAGGCATTTCTCCAATTACATTGATTCATTCAGTCCCTACCATGTACTAGGCTCTATTCTAGGCATTGAGGATATAGCATTAAACAAAGGAACATTCTTCCCTTTATGGAGTTTATTTTATATCTGGAGAAACAGTGAACAAATATACTAACAAGTACATTATAGATTATCATCATCCATAAGGGTAAGAAAGAAAAAGAAGCCGGAGGAAGGGGTGATAGAGCTAGTGGGGCTGTTATTTTCACAGGGGGGTGGTCCTGAAAGGGCTTTGAAGACAGGATGTGATGACCATATGTGAGGTGACAGAGCAAGCCATGGGTATGTTTGGGGTAAAATTGATCAGGTTTGAGGTGAAAGGGTGATTGGGATTTTTGAGGATCAGGTCAGCGTCGCTAAAGAAATCAAGGCAGGAGAGTGGTAGAAAATTAGGTCAGGGAGATCTCGGGCCAAGTATAGTCAGTGACTGGTAATAGGCTTTTCAACAGGGGAAAGATGTGACTTTTTTTTTTTTTTGTAACCTGAGAGTAGACTGCAGGGGCATAAGACAGGAAGGAGGGAGGACAGTTAGGAGCTAACTCCAAAGGAGAGACGAACGTGACTTGGGATAAAATAGTCGTGACAAAGCAGAGAAAAGAGGACAGATTGGGGTGTGTTGGGTGCATACAACTGACAGGATTTGCCAGTGGCTTGGATGTTGAGTGTAAAAAGGGTGCCATCAGACTTTTTTGGCCTTGAGCAACCGGACTGTGTAATTTACTGATAGAGGGGATGCTGGTTTGAGAGTAGGCTGAGTGGGACAAAGGGGAAGAAACAAAAAACTTAACCTTGACCATGAGGAATTTGGAAAGAATGTCAGGCTTCCATATGAAATGTTTATTTTATTTTTATTTTTATTTATTTATTTTTTGAGATAGAATCTTATTTTGTTACCCTTGATAGAGTGCCATGCTGTCGTAGCTCACAACAACCTCAAACTCTTGGGCTGAAGTAATCCTCTTGCCTTAGTTTTTCATTTTTAGTAGAGATGATTTTTTACCCTAGGTCAGGTTGGTCTCAAACTCCTGAGCTTAAGCACTTTACCTGCCTTGGCCTCCCAGAATGTTAGGATTACAGGCGTGAGCCACGGTACTTGACCCATATAAGATGTTGAGTAGGCAGTTGGACATGTGAATCTAGAGGGTTTTTTTGTTTGTTTTGAGACAGAGTTTCACTATGTCATCCTCAGTAGAGTGCTGTGGAATCATAGCTCACAACAACCTCAAACTCTTAGGCAATCTACCTGCCTGAGCTCAGGCAATCTACCTGCCTCGCCTCTCAGAATGCTAGGATTACAGGCATGACCCATGGCACCCAGCCCTTGAGTCTGGAGTTTTTAAGAGGCTGTCAAATTCTGGGTTGCATCTACTCAGAAGATATCCACTGAGTGTTTTCTGTGTCCCAAGCTCGTTGTTTGTTTTGGAATGCTGTGATGAACAACAAAAGTGGACATATTTCCAAGACACACATAGTACATATTCATCAACTGTATTTCAGATTATATCTAAAGAGTATCATAGTAGAGGCATTTGACCTAGCCAGGGAAATCAAGGAAGGCTTCCCTGAGGAGATGCTGATTAAGGTGAAATCTGAAGTAGGCATAGAGATGGTAGACAGTAGCTACTAGGCAAAGTAAGGAGGTAAGTGTTTTCCAGGGCAAACATGGTTTGTGACTTATGGGTGGCGTTCTTCATTCTTGGCATTATAAAGGGAAAAGGGTGAATGCCAAAAATTGTATCCTTAGAAGTAGCAGTTACACTTTTAAAATGGCTGTTGTTTCTTCAGATTTTTTTTTTTTTTTAGAGACAGAGTCTTACTCTGTCATCTCAGTAGAGTGCTATGATGTCACAGTTCACAGCAACCTCCAGCTCTTGGGCCCAGGCAATCCTCTTGCCTCAGCCTCCCTAGCAGCTGGGGGTATAGGTGCCTGCCACAACGCCTGGCTATTTTTTTGTTGCAGTTTGGCTGGGGCTGGGGCTGGGTTTGAACCTGCCATCCTTGGTATATGGGGCCGGCGCCCTGTTTCTTCAGTATATGGAGGCTGGTGCCCTATTCCTTTGAGCCACAGGTGAACCCAAGATCCTGTCTTTATTTTATTTATTTATTTTTTTTTTGAGACAGAGCCTCAAGCTATCCCCCTGGGTAGAATGCTGTGGCATCACAGCTCACAGCAACCTCCAATTCCTGGGCTCAAGCGAGTCTCCTCCCTCAGCCTCCCAAGTAGCTGGGACCACAGGTGCCCGCCACAACACCTGGCTATTTTTTTTTGGTTGCAGCCATCGTTGTTTGGCGAGCCCGGGCTGGATTCGAACCCGCTACCTTAGGTGTATGTGGCTGGAGCCTTAGCCACTTGAGCCACAGGCTCTGAGCCAGAACTTTTTTTTTTTTTAAGACAGGGTCTCTATAACCCTGAGTAGAGTACCGTGGTGTCATAACTCACAGCAATCTCAAACTCCTGGCTTCAAGGTATCCTCTAATTCAGCTTCCCAAGTAGCTGGGACTACAGACACCTGCCCAATACTCAGCTATTAATTTTTAGTAGAGGTGGAGTCTCGTTCTTGCTTAGGTTGGTCTTGAACTCTTGAGCTCAGTCCATCCACCTGCCTCAACCTCCCAGAGTGGTAGGATTACCGGCATGAGCCACTGCGCCTGGCTTTCAGAACTTATTTAAGTGTCCTCTTGGGGACAGATTCCTAAAAGTACAATTGTTGTGACAAAAGGCACACATATTCGAAAGTATGTTTTGTCAAACTGCTTTTCCAAAAAGTTATGCTAATTTGTGTCCCCACCTGCTGTGTGTGCACATGCCCCATTCCCTGTGTTCTCTTTCTCACTGGGTATCATTAATCTTACGTTTGCTACGCTTTGAGGAGAAAAATGCAGTTATATTGCACTTATTTGGATATCTTTCATTGCTAGTATGATTGCATTTCATTTCATATATCATTGGTCATTTGTGTTTATTCTTTTGTAAACTGCCTTATATTCTCTGTCTCAGTTTTCTCTTTGGTGTTTGTCCTTTTTTCTTATTGATTTATATGAACTTGTTTATTTCATATATTAACCCTCTGTCATGTGGACATTTGGACAGAAAGAAAACATTTTACTTAAAATGTAAAACTTTCTGTTTTTATTCTCTTAGCTTTGTTCCCAGATATCATATAGAAGTTGGTAATTTTAATCTTTGCTTCTCAAAAGATTGATGCTTTAAAAGTTCAACCAGGATTTATATATATCTGCACTTTCACATGACCCACTAGCTTTGACTTAATAGCTTAAATTCCGAGAAACCATGGATTTGGATGAATTTTTTCTAGTCCAGGACTTCTTAACCTGAAGCTGGCAGATTAGCAGGCAGTCCATGGATGTGTTCTAGGGAGATTGTGAATTTTAGAAATTACATGTAGATTTTGTGTGTATGTGCAACAATTTTGGGGGGGAAATGTCCACAGATTCTCAAAAGGATCTAAGACCCCCAAATGGCAAGATCCACTATTTCAGAGGCTGTAAATGATTGTTAATTATGTTAAGGTTTGTGTTTTTCTTTTTCTTTGTGTAGGCATCAGGGATTTGGGGTACTCTCAGTAATATTGGCAAACCATGCCATCAAGCTGTTAACATCTCTCTTTCAAGACCTGCAAGTGGAGGCCCTTCACAAGGTGAGGAGATTATACTTACAGGAATCAGCATGTTGATTGCTGGGCCCACTTTCGGGTGAGCTAGCTTAATCCGTCATCTGAATGGATTAGCTGATGGATGAGTGGTATCATTAATTTCCCTTTGATATTATTGTCTTCAGGGCTGGGAAACAGATGGTCCACCTGCAGCTCTGAGCATTATGGCCCAGAGCACCTCCATACAGAGGATTCAACGGCTGATTGACTCTGTCCCCCTGACAAACCTGCTCTTGACTTTACTTTCAACTTCCTACAGAAAAGTGAGTGGGAATCAAGCCATTGAGGATTTGGAAGAACTTTTTATGTATACAACCTTCTTGAAATAAGCAAGTCTGGCCACATATTATGTCTTTTATAACCACAAATTTATAGTAAGAAGAGCAAAATTCTTAACTGTTTGAATGTATCCAAACATTTGCATCACTTTTTGATAGTGAACATTGTGATATGTGTAGCTACTTGGTGAGTTGTGATGGTTGGCATACTGAAGCAGAAACATAGAGGATACTATAGAAATGTTCCTTTTTTCAATTCTTGTTCATATCTGTAGTTGGTAGTGTTTTTGCAGGATAAAGTGCTGCTGGAGGGAGTACTGTATATTAGAAGAAATACTTTGGGTTTGGAAAAAAAAATGAGATATCAGTAAAACTTTTCATGTGATGGATGTGATTAACTAGGATGGCTCTGTTTTTGTAATTGTCGTTTTCCTAGGCATGTGTCCTACAGCGGCAGAGGAAGGGTTCCATGAGTAGCGATGCCAGCGCCTCCACTGACTCAAACACCTACTATGAGGATGATTTCAGTAGCACAGAGGAGGACAGCAGTCAAGGTAGAGGCTGTTCTTTTCTCTTTCTCAAAGATTAGTTGCAGAGTGCAACAGGAGGGTTGCCAGTAGGGTCCTTTAGTTTCCTTTTTATTATTTTGTTTTCATCTGCCTAGCCTAGACCTTGATTGTTTGCACTCAAAGATGACGTGTTATGTAAGAGCAAATTGAGCTGTTGATGACTGAATGAAGGACACAACTTCTAGCCATGCTCAGATTACTTTTTCTTCTTTTCTCTCCAAAAATCAAAATATATCTCACTTGTTCATATATCTTTCTATTTTTTTGAGACAGAATCTCACTCTGTTACCCTGGATAGAGAGCCATGTGGGTCATAGCTCACAGCAACTCAAACTCTTGGGATCATGTGATCCTCTTTCCTCAGCCTCTTGAGTGGCTGGGACCACATGCTCTTGCCACAATGCCTGGCTGATTTTTCTGTTTTTAGTAGAGATGGGGTCTTGCTCTTGCTGTTCTCAAACTCCTGAACTCAAGTGACCTCCTGCCTTGGCCTCCCAGAGTGCTAGGATTACAGGCATGAGCCACCACCCCCCAGCCTCAGTTGTTCATATTTCTTCATATGTTGACTCCTTTTGTGGGCTCTACTTGGAGCTTTCTCTGTGAAACTCAAAAGGTTACATCTGAGGCGTTTGGTTTGGATGTTCTCATAGAGTCATGTTTTAGGGATATGTTTTTAGCATAAAGGAGAGAAACTCAAGATTGTTGTAGTGAACAACAGGGCCAAATTAACATTTCCTCATACCTTAGTTTGGAGAGAGAGTAAATTTCTCAGATTCTTCGTAATCAGATTTGTGGGAGCAATGTGAAATATTGAGAGAAGTATGCTTGTTATCCTCCTTGGATTTATACTTGATAAGACAAGATAAATTTGCTCTTGATAATGTTTAGAGCCAGGCACGGTGGCTCACACCTATGCATGCACTTTGGATGGCCGAGGTGGGAGGATTACTTGAGGCTAGCAGTTTGCGACCAGCCTCAGCAAATATAGTGAGACCCCATCTCTCTTTTTTTTTTTTTTTTTTT
>NW_003852404.1:5684485-5727693 GCF_000181295.1 Otolemur garnettii
GTCTCAAAAAAAAAAAAAAAAAAAAAGAAAAAACATTAGACATGGTGACATGTGCCTGTAGTCCCAGCTATTCAGCAGTATGAGGCAGAAGGATTGCTTGAAGGGAGGACTTTAAAGGTTTCCGTTAGCTATGATGGCATTGCTGCATTCTAGCCAAGTGATAGAACAATACCTGTTTCTAAAAAAATAATAATACAAAAATAAATAAAGCAATGTTGTTTCTCTTCCTTTGTTGAGCTCCTTTAAAAATAATCAGCTTTATTGAGGTATAATGTATATGTAATAAAATGTTTTCATATATGCATTTAAGTGAATTTTGACAAATGTGTGCAACCATGTAACCAGCCACTGTCACCACCACCATCAAGTTTTATCTTCCTTCTGACTTTGGCACTTTTAGAAAGCAGATTCTCCAAAATGTTTTTTTTTTTTTAATTTATTTTGTTACTTTCTCTTTCTCTATTCAGATGATGACAGTGAGCCTATTTTAGGGCAATGGTTTGAGGAGACCATCTCCCCCAGCAAAGAGAAAGTGGCACCTCCGCCACCTCCTCCACCTCCTCCGTTGGAGAGCTCTCCTCGGGTTAAAAGCCCCAGTAAGCAGGCCCCTGGTGAGAAGGGCAACATTTTGGCTAGTCGCAAGGATCCTGAGTTGGTAAGAGTGGGTTTCTAAGTTTTAGGGGAAGTGGAAATGGAGGATTGGGGGAATAAGGAACATATCATTTGAATTAAAACATTTTGTAGGTTGGATAAATGTGATGCTTAAAGATGTTTTTGCTGTGTATTGATTATATTGCAATAAATCATTTGTATTGCTGATATTGTTTCTTTGATGGCCTTCAGAATTAGACAGAAGCTTGAATCCTTCTAATCACTTCCGGGCTTTGTGAAGTTGGACAAGAATCTGTACTTCACAAAGCCTCACTTTTGTCTCCTGTTATATGGGACTGATTGGACATGCTTCTGAAGGTGTTGTGAAGACTTTGTTTAAAGCACTTAGCATAGGTCTGGTATATCCTAAGTGCTTGCAGTGAATGAACCAGATACAGTTGTTGTTTTCTTTTTTTTTTTTGAGACAGAGTCTCTCAATATTGCCCTCAGTAGAGTGCTGTGGCGTCACAGCTTAAGCAATCTCAAACTATTGGGCTTAAGCAATTCTTTTGCCTTAGCCTCCCAAGTAGCTGAGACTATGGGTGCCTGCCACAATGCTTGGCTATTTCTTGGTCATAGTTGTCATTGTTTGGCAGGCCTGGGCTGGGTTTGAACCTGCCAGCTCCAGTGTATGTGGCTGGGACCCTAGCCGCTGAACTACAGGTGCCGAGCCACAGTTGTTGTTTTGATATAGCTTACAGTCTAGTCAAGGATGTACATATAAAACATTCACACAGTACTGCAATTTAATTTTATTAGAGAAGAGCTGAGAATGCTGTATACGTGTAATCATAAATATAGGCTTCAGAACTGAATATACCAATATAATATCCTACACCTGGACCAAGACAGAACCTTAGGGGAAGAAAAGAAATGGGTCAGTTCATTTAAAGTCCTATTTCTTAATATACTATTTGATGATGTCTGTTGTATTAAACTGGTAGAATTACATGGGAAAGACTCATGTAATTAAGCTTAGTTTCACTGTAAATGACTTAAAATTTGATTCTTTAATTTGCTGTGTTTGTATAAGACCTTTGAGTATATATAATTTCAGTTTGTATTCAGGGTTTTTAGGAGCTCTGGGCTTATGATCCTGATATGAGCTATTTTGTGTTCCTTTTAGTTCTTAGGTCTGGCTTCCAACATTTTGAACTTCATCACCTCTTCCATGCTGAACTCCCGGAACAATTTTATCCGAAACTACCTGAGTGTATCTCTTTCAGAGCACCATATGGCCACCCTGGCCAGTATAATCAAAGAAGTAGACAAGGATGGACTCAAGGGTCAGTAGACAGGATATGTGCCTGGTGGACTTATTGTAGTGGATTGTGGCTACTGGCAGGGTGGGGTGGTGCACCACATACTCTGTAGCTACTTGAATGAGTGATGTTTCCATTTGTCTTCAAGGGTCATCAGATGAAGAGTTTGCTGCTGCTCTCTATCATTTCAACCACTCTCTGGTAACCTCTGACCTTCAGTCACCTAACCTGCAGGTTTGTGTGCACTGCGACTGTCCAGGGCCAAGAGCTCTTGGTACCAGCTCCCATCACCCCCAATTCTTCTCTTATTGAGGACCAGTTTTTGTTTATTTATTTATTTATTTTTGTAGAGACAGAATCTCATTTTATTGCCCTCAGTAGAGTGCCGTGGCATCACACAGCTCACAGCAACCTCCAGCTGGGCTTAGGTGGTTCTTTTGCCTCAGCCTCCCAATCAGCTGGGACAATAAGTGCCTCCCACAACACCTGGCTATTTTTTTGTTGCCGTTTGGCCAGGGCTGGTTTTGAATCCACCACCCTCCGTATATTGGGTCAGCGCCCTACCCACTGAGCCACAGGCGCTGCCCAAAACCAGTTTTTATTGAGTCACCTCATGGGAAAGAGGGTTGAGAGATTATTCTAACTTGTCTTTTGTGCCTAAATTAAGATGACTTTAAGAAAAAGATAATGTATTCTTTATTTCCAAGTCAATAAGTGTAAAGAAAAGGAAAAACTACAATCTCCCAATGATCAGACTAGTAGAAAAGTGGGCAAAATACTAAAGAGGGCAAATTATAAAAAAGAGAATATAGGCTCAGCCTGTAGCACGGTGGTTATGGCACCAGCCACAGGTACTGAGGGTGGCTGGTTCGAACCTGGTCTGGGCCAGCTAAACAACAATGACAACCACAGCAAAAAAATAGCTAGGCATTGTGGTAGGTGTCTGTAGTCCCAGCTACTCGGGAGGCTGAGGCAAGAGAATCACTTAAGCCCAAGAGTTTGAGGTTGCTTTGAGCTGTGATGCTATGGCACTCTACTGAGGGTGACATAGTGAGACTGTCTCAAAAACAGACCAAAAAAAGATAAGAAAAAAGGAATATAAATGGCAAAAAAAAAAAAGGAAAAATATATCATTAGTAATTGAAGAAATACAAATTAAAATATGTTTGAAATGAATCACATTATAGGAGATAGATGCTCTCACATGCTCCTTGCAAACTCACCACCAAAACAAAGTCTAAGACCTTGACTGTGAACTTCTAATCTTTTGGTTTTCTCTCCTCACTGAAGTAGCTGACACCTTGAATCTTAAATCTCAAGGTTTCATACATATATGAAAGTTCATAGTCAAGGTCTTAAACTTTGTTTTGGTAGTGGATTTGCAAGGAGTTTATAAGAGTATCTATGTACTCTAATATGATATCTGTATCTATATATATCCATATATCTGTATCTGACTTTTAAACAATGGAATGGTTGGGGCACTGACCCTGTTGGTAGCTAGAAATACACTTAAGACTTTTAACTCTACCAAAACTGAACTATTAATAGGCTGCTGTCAACCAGAAGTCTTAACTGATGAGATAAACGGTTGATTAACACATATCTTGTATATTATAGGTATTATATATTGTATCCTTATAATAAAGCAAGCTAGAGAAAAGAAAATATTATTAAGATAATCCTAAGGAAGAGAAAATATATTTATTCTCTATTGAGTGGAAGTAGATTGTCATAAAGATCTTCATGCTCATTGGGAAGAAGGGGAAGAGGAGGGTCTGGACTTGCTATGTCAGGTCGGGGGGCAGAGGTGAAAGAGAATCTGTGTATGAGTGGATCCCTGCAGTTCAAACTCATATGTTGTTCAAGGGCCAACTGTATATATTATCTATATTTTTAAAATTAAAAATGTTTATTTGTTTACCACTTTAATGCAAACGATGTGCTCCGTGTAATCTTATCAGATACTCTTTTTTCACTTAATATTATATAGTACTATATTTTCAAGATTTATCATCTAAATATTTCTGTAGTTCTGTCTGGATTGTTGTTACCCGTTTTTGCTTTTTTTTTTTTTTGAGACAAAGTCTTTCTCTGTGCCCCTGGTAGAGTGCATTGGTGTCATAGCTCACCACAACCTCAATCTGTTGGACTTAAGCAATTCTCTTGCCTAAGCCTCCCAAGTATCTGGCACTACAGGTGCCTGCCACAACACCTGGCTGTTTTTAGAAATGAAGTCTCGCGCTTGTTCAGGCTGATCTCGAACTCCTGAGCTCAGGTGATCCACCCGCCTCGGCCTTCCTGAGTGCTGGGATTACAGGCGTGAGCCACTGTGCCTGGCCTTTAGATTGTTGTTATATTCCTTTGCGTTTATGACTGTACACATTTACTCATCTCCTTCCCTTTCCTATTTGTGGTCGTTTGAATTGTATCCAGGATTTTATTGCTATTCCAGATGTCGCTATGATCTTCCTTGGCCGTGTCCCCTCTGACACGAGGATACGTGATTCTCTATAATATAACTAGGACTTAAATTGCCAGGTTATAGAGTCTATGATCTTAAACAATGTCGAAGTGCTCTCTAAAGTAGATGCACCAATTTTTACTCCCACTAGCCGTATGCCAGTATGTGGATTTTATATCTTCTCGCCACATTTGGTGATCTTATATTTTGATAATTATTTTATGAACATGGTCAAAGTTAGTCATTTTCAGTCTTTAATGTGCACAAGGATTCCTGGGGAATTTGTCAAAAATGTAGTTTTCTAATTTCCCTCAATAATCTCTTTGCTCAGGAATTTGCCCTGAGAATATTTCAAAAATGTTTTATTACACTTTAGATTATTTCAGTGGATTCTCAGAAGCAAGCTATAATTTAAGGACTTGTCACTTGCCTCCAGAGGACTAAAATCCAAAAAGCGATTTCAAGAGATTAAAACGGATTTATTTTAATTTTTTTTTTTTTTTTTTTTTTTTTTTGAGACAGAGCCTCAAGCTGTCCCCCTGGGCAGAGTGCCGTGGCATTACAGCTCACAGCAACCTCCAACTCCTGGGCTCAAGCGAGTCTCCTGCCTCTGCCTCCCAAGTAGCTGGGACCACAGGCGCCCGCCACAACGCCCGGCTATTTTTTGGTTGCAGCCATCATAGTTGTTTGGCGGGTCCGGGCTGGGGATTCGAACCCACCACCTTAGGTGTACGTGGCTGGCGCCTTAGCCGGTTGAGCTATAGGCGCCGAGCCGATTTATTTTAATTTTTGAGACAGGTATTGCTTTATGGCCAGGGCTAGAGTGCAGTGGTGTTGTCATAGCTCACTGCCACCTCAAACTCCTGGCTTCAAGCAAGTCTTATATCTCAGCTTCCCCAAATGCTAAGAATACAGGCATGTGCTACCATGCCTGGCCTGAAATTGATTCTCATAATCTAATCCCAAGCTGTTTGAGGAGTTTCTTAACAATTTTTTCAATTTTTTAAAAAGGTGATTGTAAAACTCATTTATCCCTACTTTTAAATGAAAACTTTTATTTTGACAGAAAAGAATATAAATTGAATAGAAAAGTTGTTGACCTAAGATAAAGAAAAGGAAATGCTTCAGTTAGTATATAGCCCTATAATACCCTTTTGGACCATGTATGGTCAGAGTGTCCTGCTGAAGTTGTTAGCTTCTTTCTTAGATCCAAACTTATTTAGAGAATTTTATAGTTCATGGACTTGGCCTTTTTTGGCCTAAACTTGTCCAAAGAACAGGAAAGAAATATTTTCCTCTAGACAATAGGAGTCCTTAAGACTTCTATAATGATGTTACCATCTTAGTATTTAAAAAATAGTTACAGACCTTGTGTGGGCATGCAGCTTAGTTGCCTTTAACTACTGATATTATGGCAAAGGAAATCCTCAAATCTCCTTCTTCATTTCCTCTCCACAATAGGACTTTAATTCTTCCCCCAAATTTCTCTGCTGTGATGAAAGAAGGTGAAGGATAGTCCATGTAATCTATCTGTCATTGAATTCCCTCACCTTGGATATTGTTTGTTTGGAATAATGTACAAAGCCTCTTTACCTATGTACTTGACTTATGTGGCAACACACATACACACAGTAATCCTCTAAGGCAGGTGTCCTCAAACTATGGCCCGTGGCCACATGCAGCCTGCTGAGGACATTTATCTGGCCCGCCAGGTGTTTTTGCCGCCACTGCCTGTCCTGCTTAGCAGCCGACTTGTCCTGGGGGCCCACAGTCCGGTCCTCCAACGGTCTGAGGGGCAGTGAACCGGCCCCCTGTTTAAAAAGT
This sequence comes from Otolemur garnettii, assembly GCF_000181295.1. NCBI lineage: Eukaryota > Metazoa > Chordata > Mammalia > Primates > Galagidae > Otolemur > Otolemur garnettii. Next base: position 5,690,687 of record NW_003852404.1, read on the forward strand.
TTGAGGACCCCCGCAAAGGGAACTTGAAAAAGGGTATCTCAATATATGTAAGTTGACAGCTAGAGAAGTTATGTCTCAAACATTGTTTTCAATTGTCAGGGCAATAAAATATTGCCTGAGGTTCTGAGTAAAACCAGGTCTATTTACTACTTAGAGAAGAAATTGAAAGGTGCTTATTGAGATATTGCCAAGTGGACTTTCTACTAAAAGTCTGTAGAAAAAAATGTTCTGTTAAATTTGTCTAATAAAGCAGCCTATTAAAGTGGGCAGGCAGCTGAGGTATTCTTTTTGGGATCAGTAGATTCTAGAATGTTCTTTGTTGGAAGTCTGTTTTCCTAGACTCTTTCTTTCTTTCCTTTATTTCTTTGACAGGATCTTGCTCTGCTAATGGAATACATTGATAACATCCTAGCTTACTACAACCTCAGATTCCTGGGCTCAAGCAATCTTTCTGCCTTAGCCTTCTGAGTAGCTGAAACTATAGTATGAGCTACCCTGCCTGGCTAAGATGTTTTTGTAGAGATAGCGTCTAACTATTGACCAGGTTAAATCTAGACTCTTTATTTCATAAGTCATAGCATATAGTAAGAGCAAAGAACATTACTGAGGCAATCAAAGGTGAAACAAAGTCCCTATTGTCTGAGAATAGAGCTTGGTAGATACGTAGACAGCTAATTTAACAGAATCTGTGCAGTGTCCAAGTGGAGAGAGTAGAGTGGAGGTTGGAAGAAGAGAGAGAATGCTTTTTGTGTGATTGGCAGGGAGAGGGGAATGGGAAGCTGGGACTTCAGAGAAGCTGTGGCAGGTGTGTAAGGTTAGGATGCCAGTAGGGAACGAAAGGCAACAGCAAAGAAGGGAAGGTGCTTAAGGGGCTGCATGTAGAGGGCGCACAGAGTAGCTCACTTTAGTTGAGAGAGATCGCCACATTGTTTGGGACAAAACATTAAGGAGTCTTAAAAATCCATATGAAAGATTTAAAAAAGCAGAGAGCCACTTGACTGTGTTTTTATAGTAGTAAGATGGGCCTTGGAGAAAATGGAAGTCCAGAGCATCAGTGGCTATTAAGTGAATTAGGACATGACAAGTCTATAAAGTAGTGCCTAGCTCCAAATCACAGGGAGATATTACTTGACACCTATTAGGATGGCTGTTATCAAAGAAATGGAAATGTTGGTGAGGATGTGGAGAAAGTGGAAGCCTTCTGCATTGGTGGTGGGAATGTGAAATGGGTGTAGTAGCTGTGGAAAATGGTATGGCAATTTCACAAAAGTTACACATAGAATGACCATGTGGTACACACCCACAGTCCCAGCTGAGAAGAGCCCAGGAATTTGGGGCTGTGGTGCACTGTGATTGTGCCTGTGAATAGCCATTGCACTCCAGCTTAGGCAACATAGTGAGACCCTATCTCAAAAAAAGGAAGAATTACCATATAATGCAGCAATCATATACTCCCCCCAAAATGAAAACTGGCACTTGAACAGATAGATATTTGTATGCCCATGTTTATAGTATTCTGTTTTTCACAATAACCAAAAGGGTGGAAACAGCCTAAGTATGTACTGATCCCTTATCTGTTTATTCTTAAGGATAAAGTGGGATACATCCAGACAGTGGATAAAGGAAGGAAATTCTGACTCTTGGTACAACATGGGGGAACTTTGAAAACATTATGCTAATTGAAACAAGTTAGTCTGAATGGGATAAATCTAGTACTATATGATTCCACTTAAGAAGTATTTAGAGGAGTCAAATTCATAGAGACAGAAAGTTGAATGTGGCTGCCAGGAGTTGGGCAGAAGGGAGAATGAGGACTTAGTGTTTCATGGCTATAGTGTTTCAGTTGGAAAAGATAAACACTCTGCAGATGAATGGTGGTAAATGTTGCATAAAAATATGTATATACTTAATGGCACAGAACTGTATATGTAAAATGGAAAATTTTTGTTAATGATATTTAACCCTCCCCAAATAGTGCTTGGTGCATGGTAGTAGTAGCTGCTAGATGTCAGCTGCTATCCTTTTATTATTATTTAATATTATTTTTATTGCATCATCTAGGTTCATTCATGAAATGTTCACTGAACACCTCCTATGTGCCATGTACTTTTGTAAGCACTGAAAAAATAAAAATAACTTGAATTAGCATGGGATCATGAAAAAGGAGGGCGTTATAGTGTAGATAAAGGCCATATTGCAGAGATCTTGGGAGATTATTTGAATGGGCTGAAAGGCATGGAAAGGAAGGAGTCTTAGAGCTGGGCCTATGGTACTGCCCAGTGCATGTGCACTGCTGTTGAGGTTGGCAGCATTTTGAATAAAAGTCATTTCCAAGGAATAGGGTCCTTGAGGATATATGTATTATAGGAATATAATTTAACTTGGCAGATGTAGAAATTTGTCCTACATCCTGCAGTAACCACAGTTTGTGTCTTCTGGAGCCAAATGAGAAAACAGGCATTTGTCTGGTTTTCCACTGGCATCCTGCTCAGTTTGTGTGTGTGTATTTGAGAAGATAAGTTGCAGCTTAGATAACCGAGCTGAAAATGAATCTCATTTGAAAGACATGTTACAACTGCAGGCAAGAACCTTGATTGGTTCTAGGGACCTTATAGGCACAATTTCTCTACCGATACTGTTAATACAAGTTGTTGGATCTATAAGTTGTTTGATCTTTCCTTTTGGGTGTTATTTTAATTACATAACTGGTTATGAAAGAAAAACTGTTAGCTATTACAGTTGTTCAAGAACTTTTCTTTCAAAGGGACCAACTTTTCATGTCCATTTAGAAAATTATCCCAATTCTGCTATCTCAATGCTTTTGTCCTTTGTTAAGGATGCCATCTCTGACTCTAGTTAACTATAGATTTTAATGGGGTGGGATCAGTAAGTTTACATTTACATTTTTCTGTTTGTCGAAGTAAATAATCTTTTAAAAACTACTTCTAAGTTTGAATCTTGGGTTCTTCTATCTTTGAAGTACTCTGTCTAGTATTGAACAAACAGAGAGCATGAGTAACCTTTTGGCCTTATCCTTTGTTTTTATCCTAATGGTTTCTTGTATGTCTGTCTTGTCAGAACACACTGTTGCAGCAGCTGGGAGTCGCTCCTTTTTCTGAGGGCCCGTGGCCCCTGTACATTCACCCTCAAAGCCTCTCTGTGCTTTCACGCCTCCTGCTAATCTGGCAGCACAAAGCTGGCGCTCAAGGTGATCCTGATGTCCCTGAATGCCTTAAAGTTTGGGACAGGTAAGATACCTCCAAAAGAAGACCTCTAGAGAGGTTATTCCTTTTTTTAATTTGACTTCTTCGGAGTTAAGATGTGGTTTGAGAAGTTACTGTGATGACAGTATTTAGAGTGGGAAGGGTAGAAGAGTGGTAGGGAGTTGGAGGAAGTGTGCTGCTGAAAAAACAAATATGCAAACTGTGGCCTAGAAACGGTCTTCCTGTAGCACATGGGGGATTTGGTTATAATTATTTGCTAGAAATCCTGCACATAACCACTTTTATCTTGACCTGGTTTTTTGAAAGTTGGAACAGAGAAGCCAATTCTGTCCTTCGTTGTTTTGCCTTCAACATGAAACCACTTAGAATGACTTGTGGTCTTTTTGGACAAATTTTAGAGAATTTTTTTCCTTGGGGGAAGCTCAGATTAATCATCTAAATCCTCTTCAGATGGACCTGTATTTGCCATTTTTGTTTACATGGTTAGAAGTCTTCAAAGCAGTTTGTTTTCCTAAAAGGCTTTGCTTTCTATTCCCCATTCTAGGATCAAATAACTAATGCTGGATTTGAGAAAGCATAAACCTCCTTGAATGCCAAAGACCCACTATGTATTTCCTGGTGGAATCTTGCAAAAAGCCTGGGAGGGTATGTGGGGGGAGCGGTGCAGTGAGGGAAACCCTTATTAAAACACAAATCTCTTTCCTCATAGCCAAAGGCACTGGAAACAGTTGGCTATATTAATTCCTTTTTTGCATAGAAGCTCTACTGACAAGTTCTCTGAATAGTATTTCTTTTTTTTTATTGCCTTGTAGTCAGTATTTTGAGTGATTTTTGACTGCATCATGTAATGATTTTAACCTGTAGTATAAACTCTCAAAATTAGGATTAAATTATAGAATTCAAGTTTAGAGAAAAGTAATTGAATTGGTGTTTACCTGCCCAGGTTTATTAATTAAATAGCAACAATAGCAGCACTTCCCAAGGGAGCTTGTAGTTCATTCTATTGTCACAAATGGCAAGGTGGGCACTAATACTACTGTGGACACAGTGGAGAGAACTGAAGGGTTTTTAGAAATGTCTTTTGTGACTGAGTCTGACCTCTTTTTGTAGCCAAAATTTAGTTTTTATCTTTTCTTTACTATGTTGCTTTTTTCCTTCCTTAATTTATTATCTTAATGCATGGGTTTAAAAAGTTTAACTCAGTCGGTGCCTATGGCTCAAATGAATAGGGTGCTGGCCCCATATGCTGGAGTTGGTAGGTTCAAACCCAGCCCCGGCCAAAAACTAAAAAGTTTAACTCTTCCAGTGCTTGACTTTGTAACTCTTGGGGGATGTCTGACTTTTTTCCACAAGACATATTCTTCTTTTCTCTATGCTAGGTTTTTGTCTACAATGAAGCAGAATGCCTTGCAAGGGGTGGTACCCAATGAGACAGAAGATTTGAACATTGAACACCTGCAACTGCTTCTTCTCATCTTCCACAACTTCACTGAGAAAGGCCGGCGGGCCATATTGACCCTTTTTGTCCAGATCATGCAGGAGTTGAGTGTCAACATGGATGCTCAGATGCGCTTTGTGCCCCTCATCCTGGCTCGCCTACTTCTCATCTTTGATTATCTGCTTCATCAGTACTCCAAAGCCCCTATGTATCTGTTTGAACAGGTACAGAGCAGATATCTTTATGGTTATTAGGAACTTTATTCTTCTTAGGAGTTATAATCCAAAGCCAAAATGACCTGCTCTTTTTAGATTTCAGTTGTTTGTTGTGGTAGGTTCCTGGGTAGAATTAGGAGAACCACTGGGACTTGCGTGCATGCACTTGTACTTTATGTTTAGCCAGAAGTGAGAAGTGTAGATAAATTGGTTTGGTGCATTTGTTAAAATTGGCTTATAGGCTCTGTTCACAGGAGGTATTCCTTGCATTACCTTGCTCTACCTGGGTCTGAGAAACAATGAGGTATGTGGAGGATAGCAAGGACACTGAAGGCTGAGGCTAAACCCTCAGGAATGCTGACATTTAAAGAGGGGTGGAGCCTTGGCCACCAGTTTGTGTTTGTTAGTGGTTCAATGGTGGTCAAGCTGTAAATTGTATAGATTGGTAAATGCCTTTATGGAAGGATCCAGACTGAGGATAGGAGGGTCAGTTGAGTGTTACTATGTTCAGTGTTGCTTAAAGTGTTTCACTGAGCACTATTCCCTTTGTGCTCTGTCAAAAAAAGCTTTCCAAAAACAAGTTACAGAATTTGGTTTAAGTTGCCCAGGCTTGGGTATACTAAGCCATTATTATAGATGTATCTGAGTGAAAAGATGTACCTAATATTATAGATGTAGCTGAGTGACTGTATATCTTTCTTAATTTGAAGGGGGTTTTTTTATTTGTTTTAAAAGGTGCAACATAATCTACTAAGTCCTCCTTTTGGATGGGCAAGTGGATCCCAAGACAGCAATGGCCGCCGGGCTACCACCCCTCTCTATCATGGGTTCAAAGAAGTAGAAGAAAACTGGTCTAAGCATTTCTCATCAGGTCAGAAGGAAGATTATCCCTAAGAAACTGATCTACTGATTCTCTTTTCTCTCTCTTTCTCTTTTATTTTTTTTTGAGACAAGAGCCTTACTCTTTTGCCCAGGCTAGCATGCCCTGGTGTCAGCCTAACTTATAGTAACCTCAAACTCCCAAGTTCAAGTTATCTTCCTGTGTCAGACTCCCACATAGTTGGGACTATAGGTGCTCACTGTAATGCCTGGCTAAATTTTTCTGGTTTTATTTTATTTTTTATTTATTTTTTTTAACCAGAGATGAGGTCTCACTCTTGTTCAGGATAGTCTTGCACTCCTGAGCTCAGGGGATCCACCTGCCTTGGCCTCCCAGAGTGCTAGATTACAGGTGTGAGCCACTGCACCCAGCAGACATACTGATTCTCATTGGCAAGGTTGAATTGGATGCTGGGAGATTCCAAGAGGATCTTTGGTCATTTCATTTAGTCTGCTCCCTATGGGTGGCAAATTACCTATGATTCAAAACAATTTTAGAAATACACTCACGTATATCCGGCATTTATTTGTTTTGTAAATTAAGACACAAGAATTAGAAATCCTTGTGTCTGGCCTAGGGTATAGTATATAGATTCTTGCCACTCTGAGTGATTAAATTTAATTTTTCTCATTTTCTCTTAGGGATATCATTCTATCCCACAAGCTAAATTTCCTTTTGAGTCTTGGTGGCATACTGTTCAGAAATAATTCTCTCATATGTTAATCGTCAGGGTTTTTTTGTTTGTTTGTTTGTTTTTTTATTGTTGTTGCAGTTGTCATTGTTGTTTTAGCTGGCCCGGGCTGGGTTCAAACTAACCAGCCTCAGTGTATGTGGCTGGTGCCCTACCCACTGAGCTATGGGCACTACCCACTTGTCAGTTCTTTTGATGAGGTATTTCTTGTGTTTTTATTTTTTTTTCCTGAGACAAGAGTCTCACTGTGCTGCTCTTGGTAGAATGCTGTGGTGTCATAGCTCATAGCAACGTCAAACTCTTGGGTTTAAAAGATTCTCTTGCCTCAGCCTCCCAAGTAGCTAGACTACAGGCGCCCGCTACAATGCCCAGCTATCTAGTGTTCATTTTTTTTTTTTGAGACAGGAGCCTCAAGCTGTCACCCTGGGTAGAGTGCTGTGGCATCACAGCTCACAGCAACCTCCAACTCCTGGGCTCAAGCGAGTCTCCTGCCTTAGCCTCCCAAGTAGCTGGGACCACAGGTGCTCGCCACAACACCCGGCCATTTTTTGGTTGCAGCTGTCATTGTTGTTTGGTGGGCCTGGGCTGGATTTGAACACGCCACCTTTGGTGTATGTGGCCTTAGCCAGTTGAGCCACAGGCGCTGAGCCTCTCGTGCTCATTTTTAATGTGTGCTTGCACATCATTATCTAAGAATTATTAGATGTTAAGTGTATTTTGTGGAAACTTTCATGAAGCCTTAGTATAAGTTTATTATTATCATCTCGTTATTAGTTAATCCCTTTGATATTGGGGAAATAGCATTTGAGTTTATGTGTGGTAAGTCTAATGATATAATTTGTTGATTAATTTGATTGTAAAATGCCTTATTTAACTTCTAGAGCAATGCTTCTCAACTAAGGTGATTTTGCACCCCCCCAAGGGACATTTAGCAATTTCTAGAAACATTTTTGGTTGTTACAACTCTGGAATGCTACTGGCAGTTAGTGGGTAGAGGCCAGGATAGCTGTTAAATTTCCTATAGTGTACAGGATAACATCTCACAGAAAAGAATTATCTGGGCCCAAATGTCAGTAGTACTAAAGTTGAGAAACCTCGTTCTAATGTATTTTCTTAGTTTTTACATTTTACATCTGTTAGACAGAGTTGAGAATGAGACCATTCTTGTAATAAGTACATTACTTTTCAGATGCTGTACCACAACCCAGATTCTACTGTGTCCTGTCCCCAGAAGCCTCAGAGGATGATTTGAACCGACTTGATTCTGTGGTATGAGGAATTTTAAAACCCCATTTACTTGTGGGTCAGATGGTCTCCATAAAAGTCAGCCTGCCAGGGGGAAAGGGAATGACTTACTTTTTGTAATGAGGGAACTTGGTCTCTATTAAGATTTGAACTTATTCTAAAAGGAAAATGTTATTTTGAGATTTCTTTGCTGGGCTGCACTTCTGCTACAAAAGTCGTCGTTTCTGGTGGTTGGCACTTCTGACTTGTTATTTCTAAAGACTCTCTTTGTTGGCATTTGTCACATGCAAATATTGTAATGGACCAAAAAAGTTGCCTTACAGTAACTTGTAAACCAAGTGAGGTCTCAGAATGGGAATTTGTTGTGAGGAGAGTTAACAAGTATAACTTGATGGTATATTTTATCAATCATGCAGTTAAGCAATAATGCCTGGGCAATAGGAAAAAATATTTCAAAAAGTAAATGATTGTCTGTTTTTCTTGATGTTAGGCATGTGACGTTCTTTTCTCCAAGCTTGTCAAGTATGATGAGCTTTATACTGCATTGACAGCCCTGCTTGCAGCTGGATCCCAGCTTGACACAGTCAGGAGGAAGGAAAACAAGAACATAACAGCCCTGGTAAGCTCAGGGAAGCCTAAGACTTGGGGCTGTATTTGATAATTTCTCCCAGATATTCCGTTCTGCGATCTAATCATTGTATTGAACATCTGTTTACAAACTGATTGATCCTTGTTATTTTCGGGTGATTTGAGTGGTTATGTTTACCTTTGAGGTAATGTTGTCATTTTTGCATATTTTTGGTTCCCATTGAGAGAAGTGTGACTTTGAGAGTTACTCGCTCTCTTGAGTGCTGTACATACCTCCTCTGAATGCTGGTTCATGCATGATATTGACACTTAAGATTTTTCTGTGGTCCTGTGAATGTGTCTCTGTACTTTTAGAAGCCATAATAGCTATTCCATGCCATAGAAAGGACTGGCTGATTGTGGGCCTGCTAAGCAGAATCTCCCCCATCTCCTTTGGTTAATTGGTAAATTATTGGGGAGCCAAAGTTGTTTTAGGACAGCCTTTTTGACCTGTGAAATGTGCAGAATATTGAACGACTTATGTGTATTTGTGTTTTATGATGTTTTGTTTTATTATTGGATTTGTTTTCTAGAAAGGTCTGGAGAGCAGACTCGAGGGACAAATCTCAGTTGAAAATCGAGACTTTACTTTAAAAAGTTGTATTTGGGGCAGTTCTTTCTGCTGGGGAGATCTCAAAGTAATACCAAGTTCTATTTCAATGTTTCTTTTTCTTCTACCAGGAAGCCTGTGCCCTTCAATATTACTTCTTGATTCTGTGGAGGATCCTGGGGATTTTACCACCATCAAAAACTTACATGAACCAGCTGGCCATGAACTCGCCTGAGATGAGTGAATGTGACATCTTACATACTCTGCGATGGTCTTCCCGCCTCCGGATCAGCTCCTATGTCAACTGGATAAAGGTACCACAGTGGAACATAGAGTTTGCTGCTAAGGATATTCAAAGCCAATGTAATGTGTTCTGTCCTTATAGGAAATTTAAAGATAGCGAAAGTTTTGAACTCTGTCTGTATTGGTCTCCTAAAAATTTTTTTTTGCTGTCCATATAGGATCACCTTGTCAAACAGGGAATGAAGGCTGAACATGCTGGCTCTCTCATAGAACTGGCATCCACCAAGTGTAGCTCAGTGAAATACGATGTTGAGATTGTAGAAGAATACTTTGCTCGACAGGTATGTTAGTGTTTACTCAACCACAGAACTTGCTTCCCACCCATAGCCTTTTGTCACAACTAATTAATGTCTTGGATGTTTTTAAAGATCTCATCCTTCTGTAGTATTGACTGCACCACCATCTTGCAACTCCATGAAATCCCTAGTCTGCAGTCCATCTACACCCTTGATGCTGCTATCTCGAAGGTCCAGGTCTCTTTGGATGAGCATTTTTCTAAGATGGCTGCTGAGACTGATCCTCATAAGTCATCAGAGATCACCAAAAACCTGCTCCCAGCCACGCTACAACTTATTGATACTTACGCGTCGTGCACTAGGTATGATGCTCTGCCTGCCCAGGGATGTCCAAGCACTGTTCACTTTGTGCAGATCCCCCGTGACACAGAATTTTACATTTTTCATTTGCATTAGCTTAAGTTTTTCTCCCCTTGGTACAATGTTTTCTTCTTTAGTATGGGGGGTGCTTGAGGAAGGAATTTTCAAGAGGTACAGGAGGATAAGGCTTGGTGCCTGTAGCTCAGCAGCTACAGTGTCAGCCACATACACTGGAGCTGTTGGAATCCAGCCTGGGCCTGCCAAACAACAAGGACAACTACAACCAAAAAGTAGCTGGGCGTTGTGGTGGGCACCTGTGTCCCAGCTACTTGGGAGGCTGAGGCAAGAGAATCGCTTAAGCCCAAGAGTTGGAGGTTGCTGTGAGCTGTGATGTCACGGCACTCTGTGTAAGGCTACAGCTTGAGACTCTGTCTCAAAAAAAGAGAAAAGAGGTACAGGAGGAGTCAGGAAGTTTAATTTCTATAATTCTTTAAGTATTTTTAGCATTTTACTTGTAGGTACAAAGAAACATAATGCAATCTTTCTAAATACTGTCATTTCTTTATTAACTGAGTTGAAATTCTTTAAATGCTTTTTACATTTTATGATAAGTAATTAGAGAAAAAAATTCTGAATGAGTTAAAAATTATTTTGAAATTCAACTCTTTCTGAAATAGGCATTGCAAATTGCATGCTCTGTAGACTTTGGTCTATATCATGTTTAAGTGTTTTATAACTTAGTAAGTGGGAGATTATTCACAAGTGGAGATTTCCCACTTTTCTTAAATTGAAAAAACTGGCAAAACTGGGCCCAACTTCCCATGACAGTGATGGACTGGGCTGAGAGGTAGCTTCCCCTTGCAGCAGCTCTCACATGCCCTCTTAAACTTACTTATCTGGTCCCCATAGGAACTCACGGTTTAGCTCCTGTTCTGTGGGGCTTTTATGCTGCAAGGGGCCTGGAACTTTGTAAAACATAACTAATGCCTTGCACTAGAGAAAGGGCTATGCTTGAGGCAAATCTTGGAGCAAATATGAGTGGTAAATAACTAATATGAATGCCTGCTATGTGCCAGGTACTTTTTCTTGATCCTAAGGTTATAGAAGTAGCCCAAGCAGACCAAGTCATTGCCTGTAGGGATTTTGTAGGCTCTAATCTGCCTATTAAGCCAGGGCTTTCTAAACTGAACTGTTAATAGATGTTCTTGGGCAATTAAGTGTGAGAAATGTTGGATAAATTATATATTTTTTTTTTTTTTTTTTTTTGAGACAGAGTCTCGCTTTTTTACTTTTTCGCCCTCAGTAGAATGCCATGGCGTTGTAGCTCATAGCAGCATCATACTCTTGGGCTCAAGTGACCCTCTTGCCTCAGTTTTTCATTTTTAGTAGAGACAGGGTCTCACTCTTGCTCAGGCCTGTCTCGAACTCCTCAGCTCAAGCAATCCACCCGCCTTGGCCTCCCAAGGTGCTAGGATTATATGCGTGAGCCACTGTGTCCGGCCCTAAATATTTTTTTTTGTCTGTTTGTTACATTTAAAAATATATAGTACTTTGCAGAGCCTTTGCTATATACGTGCTAATTTTGTGAGGTGGGAGAAGGGAGATAGATGGAATATTTACTGTTTCCCAAACTTGTCATGGAATCATGTTTGGGGAACAGTTTCAGAGAATGGGCTGTTCTTTAGGAAATAATTACCCATTGGAATTCTTATTAGACCAGGAAGGGGCTAGCACTGTCAAATTAGATTTAATAGATTAGGAAAATAGTGTAGGGTTAGTTTTCTTTAGTGATGGGATTAGATTCCTGTGGCTTCACCTGTCCCCCCTATCTTTTCTCTCAGAGCCTATTTGCTACAGAACTTTAATGAAGAGGGAACAACTGATAAACCTTCCAAGGAGAAACTGCAAGGCTTTGCTGCTGTTTTGGCTATTGGCTCTAGTAGGTGCAAGGCAAACACTCTGGGTGAGTGAATGGATGTGCTCTTGAATAATACTAATTACTCCTGGTACTTGTACCTCCCTCCCTCTCTACCTGTCTATTGGCATTTGCCATTTATTGAAGCCTTTCTGTATGTTAAGCATATACATAGGTTTATTTGTTTTGAATTTTGTAATAACCCTATGAAGTGTTACTACTATGATCCCCCTTTTAGTCATTAGAGAACTGAGGTGTAGGAAGTTATTTGTTCAAAATCGTACATATTATAAGAGATGGAGCTGGGATCTAAACTAGGATCACTTGGTTCTAAGTAAAGCATTAGGCTGTTAATGGGGGGCCAGTTCACTGTCCCTCAGTCCATTGAAGGGCTGGACTGCAGGCCCCGCGACAAGTCGGCTGCTAAGCAGGACAGGCAGCGGTGGCAAAAACACCCAGCAGGCCAGATAAGTGTCCTTGGTGGGTTGCATGTGGCCTGTGGGCTATAGTTTGAGGACGCCTGGATTAGAAAGGCTAGCAAGCTGCTACTTTGTGCTTGAAAAAATATCTTTCTTAGGTTAGGAATGATCTGGTAGAAATTTAGTAGAGAAAACCAAAAGCCTTGAGTAGGATTGGAGTTAAGTGCAATAGTTACTTTTAAAATTTATACCTATTTGTGTTTTCCTTAATTTTATAGTTTAAATACTCATTTACTGTTCAGGTAGTCTCACTTAGTACTACCTCATTGAATAATGAGCATTTAAAACTTTTAATCATCACATCCCAGTATTTAACAGGTGAAGAAACTAAGGCTCACAGAAATAAAGTGAGCACATCTTAATGTGCATTGTGATCCTTGCCCTCAAGATTTGTCTTATGGAGAAAAAAGATCAAAGTAATACCTATTCATAGAAGGGGAGCAGATGTTTAATGGTGATTTTAGCCTGACTTGCAATGACACAACCTCACTTTGCATCTTATTTTCAGTTGTCTTCTTTACTCGCAAGATTAGAAAGTGAATATGATGGGAAATGAAAACCTTACAATTGAGATTGTTAGCTATTAAGCAATTAGCTGGTTCTTTGACATAGTACTGCTATTGAAATATCCATCTAAGCTATTTTAATAATTATTTTGACAGCTTTGGCTATAGTGTTTCTTTATGCATTTGGGCTTGGCTTTTTTTTTCTCTGTAAAGTCTTTTTTTTTTTTTTTTAGAGACAGAGTCTCACTTCAGGGCCCTCAGTAGGGTGCCATGGCGTCACACAGCTCACAGCAACCCCCAACTCCTGGGCTTAGGTGATTCTCTTGCCTCAGCCTCCCAAGTAGCTGGGACTACAGGCGCCCGCCACAATGCCCGGCTGTTTTTGGTTGCAGTTTGGCCGGGGCCGGGTTTGAACCCGTCACCCTCGGTATATGGGGCCGGCACCGTACCCACTGAGCCACAGGTGCCGCCCGGGCTTGGCTTTTAAAATGCTCTCTTTTTCCTTCTTTCTTGTGGTGATTCCTTGTCCTTTCTGTCGCCTCCAGGTCCGACACTGGTTCAGAATTTGCCATCATCGGTTCAGGCTGTTTGTGAGTCCTGGAACAACATCAATACCAATGAGTTTCCCAACATTGGATCCTGGGTGAGTCTCTGGAGTAGAAATGCTGAGCACTAGCCCTTCTGTATGTGTTCTTAAGCCAAAAGAATTAGGCTTAACCTTGCTACCAAGAGGTCCTCATATACCCGCCCCAGTAGTATTGCTATGGCTGAATTAGTAATAAGTGCATTTAATTACCTAAGTGGTTCTCATGTGGTCTTTTTGCTTAAAAGTTTGTATTACCGGAGGACAGACCACTTTATTTCTGTGAGCCTTAGTTTCTTCACCTGTTAAATACTGGGATGTGATGATTAAAAGTTTTAAATGCAAAGGCCGGGTGTGGTGGCTCATGCCTGTAATCCTAACACTCTGAAAGACCACAGTGGAAAGATCTCTTGAACTCAGGAGTTCAAGACTAGCCTGAGCAAGCCTGAGACCTGTCTCTAAAAATGACCGGGTGTTGTGGTGGGCACCTGTAGTCCCAATTAGTGGGAAGGCCAAGGCAAAAAGGATCACTTGAGGGCAGCACCTAGGGCTCAAAGGAGTAGGGTGCCAACCCCAGCCAAAAACTGCAAAAAAAATATCACTTGAGCCCAGGAGTTTGAGGTTACTATGAGCTGTGATGCCATGACACTCTACCAAGGGTGACAAAATGAGACTCTGTCTCAAAAAAGAAAAAAGAAGTATTAAATGTAAAGTGCCAGCACAATATCTGGCAGGTGAATTCTCAGTGCAGGTTTACTCTGTTTCCTTTCCTTCGTAGATTATAGGTCAGGAAACTGCTCCTTCTGTTGTAATTTTATGGGGTAGCTTTTAGAAACTATTGAGTCTTCTGTCAGTTTATTTGATCTTTGTGTGTGCTCTACTCAAACTACCTCTATTAACAGATTAATCTGTTACTAAAAATTTCCTTGGAAAAGCTAACTGTTATAATGTTGTTATCCTGCTTTATAGTCATGACCTCTCTGTACACCACCCTGAGCTAGAGTACAAGGATAATTATGATCTTTATAATGGAGACTAGGTGCATTGTAAAATCCAGATCATTCATTACAGATGAACAATGGTTTTACTGTTAAATATAGTATATTATATTCTAATCATTTGTATTGGACATTTTTTGTATTTAACGATTAATTTTGTGCTAACTAAAGTTTCTTAATTGCTTCCTTGCCCCCACTCCACTTTCCCTCACATGATAAATAACAATGTATACTGAATAGAGGGCATTGGGATCTCAGTTTATGTCATTTTTTTTTTCCCGTGTGAGAATTTTGTCCAGGGAAGATGATCTGTCCATTCACATCTAATTTGTTTCCTTTCAGCGCAATGCCTTTGCCAATGACACCATCCCTTCAGAGAGCTATATCAGTGCTGTGCAGGCTGCCCACTTGGGGACTCTTTGTGGCCAAAGTCTGCCGCTGGCTGCTTCCCTGAAGCATACCCTCCTCTCATTGGTCAGGTTAACTGGAGATCTTATTGTGTAAGTACCTATACTAGAATCCAGGCTCTCTACCTCTGTATTCTATTGTAGCTAACAGAGGGACAATGAGAATTTTTGTAACTATGCTTTTCTTGTATGCTTCATTAGGAAATAGAACCTGTTGCTTTAGAGTAAAGTACAAGCACTTCCCTAGAATAATTCTTTTTTCAAAGACAGTGTCTTATTCTGTCACGTGGGCAGTGGCATAATCTTAGTTCATTGTAACTTCAAAATTGTGGGCTCAAGTGACTCTACCATATCAGCTTCTGAGTAGTTGAGACTATAGGTGCTTGCCACCACACTTGGGTAATTTTTAACTTTTTTCTGGAGATGCTTTCTGGCTCTGTTGCCCAGTCTTATCTCTTAACTCCTGGCCTTGAATGATCTTCCTGCCTTGGCCTTCCAAGAAGCTGAGACTATAGATGTGAGCCACTGCCCCCAGCTTAGAATGGTTTCTAACTCTGATGCAAAGGGCACGAGAGTACCTCCTTCGCTCTGTGTGGTATTATTTTTCTCTGTGTAGTAATATTTTTCAGAAAAAAACATGCTGGCTTTAAATCATACTGTGACTTGAAGGTACTTTGAGTTTAAAATTTAAAGTGGTAAGGACAGATTATTTGATAATGCTTCTGCAGAATCATGTGGGAATTAGACTCTACCATTGTCGGGAGTAGGGCAGAGCAGGGGAAGGACTATTTTGTCTTCTTGTATGTAGGTCATAATATAGGAAGTCATACATTGCCTTAAAAGTGATCCAGATTCTGGGCAATTATTCTAGAAAGCTTGTCTGCGATATATTGCTTGCTTAGGTTTCAGTTAATTTTCTTTTTTGGAAATGTTTTTTGTTTCTGATAGAATAATGCAGAAAAGGTATGAAATTATGTGACTAGACCTACGTATAAAACAGCTACGAAGGGGAAAAACACTGGAGAAAAAGCCCTTGCCCTACTACCCTGTCCGTGGCTTATAACAGCTTTTTGGAATATGTTCATTAACTTGGTTTCATTTTCTTTGCTTAAGTTGGTCAGATGAGATGAACCCACCACAGGTAATTCGGACTTTGCTGCCTCTTCTCCTGGAGTCGAGCACTGAGAGTGTTGCTGAAATCAGTAGCAATTCCCTGGAACGAATCTTGGGCCCTGCGGAGTCTGATGAGTTCTTGGCTCGTGTTTACGAGAAGCTGATAACCGGTTGTTACAACATTTTAGCCAACCATGCAGATCCCAATAGGTGAGCCTGATGGAATAGAACAGTTAGGTTCCTGTGTCCCATTGCTGTGGTCAGTGAAGTGTAGCAGCACTGCCACCTTTGTGACATTAATTAATGCCTTATTATTACTGTGCTTTTCAACAGAAGATTCTGTATTTGTATGCATTTTCATTCATGTGGAAATATGCAGAAAGTTATTTGGAATCCTCTTTTTGTGATTAATTCTTAGCAATAAGCATTAAGAAAATAGAAGGCTTAAATGTTCAGATTTGGAAACTTAAAATTAAATAATTCGACATGTGATTATCATATGCTGTACTAGATGTGATGAGGTATGCAAAGGAGCTTGATAAAATTAGTTTGGTATTTTTGAGATAAGTACTGTCTACGTCTTGCTCTGTTACACAGGCTGGAGTGCAGTGGCACATTCAGTCACTGTAACCTGGGACTCCTGAGCACAGGAGGCTCCCACCTCAGCTCCTGAGTGGCTAAGACTACAGTGCATGCCACCATGCTCAGCTGATTTTTTATTTTATTTATTTATTTATTCATTTATTTATTTTTAGAGACAGTCTCACTTTATCACCCTCGGTGGAGCTATGGCGTCATAGCTCACAGCAACCTCCAGTGCCTGGGCTTAGGTGATTCTCTTGCCTCAGCCTCCCAAGTAGCTGGGACTACAGGTGCCTGCCATAATACCCGGCTACTTTTTGTTGCAGTTTGGCCAGGGCCAGGTTCGAACCTACCGCCCTTGGTATATGAGGCTAGCGCCCTACCCACTGAACCATAGGTGCTGCCTTACTTATTTATTTATTTATTTGCGACAGAGCCTCAAGCTCTTGCCCAGGGTAGAGTGCCATGGCATCACAGCTCATAGCAACCTTCAACTCCTGGGCTTAGGTGATTCTCTTGCCTCAGCCTCCCAAGTAGCTGGGACTACAGGCACCTGCCACACAACACCTAGCAGTTTTTTGGTTGCAGCCGTCATTGTTGTTGGGTGGGCTCGGGCTGGATTTGAACCTGCTAGCTCGAGTATATGTGGCTGGTGTCTTAGCTGCTTGAGCCACAGGTGCAGAGCCCCTACTTATTTATTTTTGAGACAGAGTTTCATTGTGTCGCCCTCAGTAGTGTACTGTGGCATCACAGCTCACAGCATCCTCACATTCTTGGGCTTAAGAGATTCTCTTGCCTCGGCCTCTCAAGTAGCTAGGGCTAAGGTGCCTGCCATAATGCCCGGCAATTTTTCTGTTGTAGTTGTCATTGTTGGTTGGCAGGCCTGGGCCCAGTTTGAACCCGCCAGCCCCAGTGTATGTGGCTGAGCTATAGACGCCGAGCCTTATTTTAAATTTTTTGAGGAGATAGGTTTTTGCTGTGTTCCCCAGGCTTGTCTTGAATTCCTGGCCTCAAGTGATGATCCTGCCTCCACTCCCAAAGTGCTGGATTATAGGCATGAGCCACTTTGTCCATCCAAAATTAGTTTCTAATATTTTTGTGACCATACTTCTGAAATGGATCATTTGTGGAATTAGGAGATGCCATAGCTTTGTTAGATCTTAGGCACATTGATGTAGGTGAACCATAAAGAACAGTCACATTGCACTTTTCTAACTTACAATTATACAAATAAAGGGTCCAAAGGTTGGGATTTCCTATCTCTTTGTTGTTGAGAATCTCCACATTTTCCTCAAGGACTCCTCCCTTGCCCCACTTCCTCCTCTTCTTTTTTAACAGATAAGAAATTTGAGAGAATTTAGCTACGCCGAAAGGATTCATACAAGGCATCTCCCCAAACAAAATCATGGGCAAATCGGTGTTAGGACTCTGAAATTTAGGTGCCTTTATTTAATTTCCTAGGAAAAGGGGTAATAAAATAAAATTGAACTGGTAAGTTCATTGAATGTTTATTGAATACCCACTGTGTGCCAGGCTCTATGCTAATCTTTGACAAAACAAAATTTAACATTGTCTTTAAGGTCTTGTTGTAAGCAAACAAACTTTGGATTTTTACAAATCAATGTGAGGAAGGTATTAAAACATCTTAACACTGGTAGTTAAGTTTTTTTTTGTTTTTTTTTTGGATCTTCAGTGGATTGGATGAATCCATCTTGGAGGAATGTCTCCAATATTTGGAAAAGCAACTGGAAAGCAGCCAGGCTCGCAAAGCTATGGAGGAATTTTTCTCTGACAGGTAAGCGGTGTTTTGCTTTATTCAGTGAACCTTTTTTTTTTTTGAATGCCTCCTGAAAGCAAGGTACTGAACTGTGTATTGACTGAGGTATTTTTTCTCAGGCCTGTTTAGGTGTCAGTACCTTGGGGAGGATTTAGGTATTGGAGTTGCTGGCTCCTTTGGATTTTGATGAGGGGGTTGACTTCATGAACACCTTGGGTTATGGGCTCACGAGTGACCATTTTTCCTAGAGGAGATGAGATTGTGAAGAAATAGAAATGGATGCCTTTTATGTGAGGCTTAATGTGATTCTTCTATTTTCCCCCCTCATTCTGCCCAGTGGAGAACTTGTGCAGATCATGATGGCAACAGCCAATGAGAACCTCTCTGCTAAATTCTGTAACCGAGTTTTGAAATTCTTCACCAAACTCTTCCAGCTGAGTGAGTGACAGCTTTTAGTAATCTTCTTATGGGAACTTTGATGTCCGGCTAATACTGTGCATATCTTCTGCCTGAGTTTAACTACAGCATGAAAATGCTAACAAGTGGAGAGAATCCCTCAGAGAAAGTTTGGAAGGAAGTTGAAAACTTGCTTAAAGACTTTTCCCCTTTCTTGGCTCACAATTTGCCCCTTCCTCACCTCCCCCTTGCCATTCCTCACTGACCTTAGCCTCTTGGTCTGTTCCTAGCTGAGAAGAGTCCTAACCCAAGCCTTTTGCACCTCTGCGGCTCTCTGGCCCAGCTGGCGTGCGTGGAGCCTGTGCGTCTGCAGGCCTGGCTCACCCGCATGACTACATCACCCCCTAAAGATTCTGATCAGCTGGATATCATTCAGGAGAACAGGCAATTGTTGCAGTTACTGACCACATACATCGTTCGGGAAAACAGGTACAACAACTGCGTTTGTGTCGTGTTTCCCTGTCACCCCCAGAAATGTGCTGCTATTTGCAGCTGTCTTTCCTTCCGGCATCAGTCTTAGCATCTCTAATGTTGTCATCTTCCTCTCTCTAGACACAAGGGTTATAGTGTAGTTCCTTGATTTTTTTCCATGGAGAAACTTTGGGAATGATTTGGCCTTTCGTTGCAACCTGAGTGAATGTTTCGTACTCTAGTAGCCCAAGTCCAGGGCTGGCCTTGGTATATGAAAGTCATGTATTTGATGTTTAATTTAAAACCTCTTTTGATTATTCTTATACATTTGAAGTTCAGGGAGTAAGACTTCTGTTGACTCACCAATTTGCTCTTTCTTTTCTAATAGCCAAGTTGGGGAAGGTGTGTGTGCTGTGCTTCTGGGCACTCTGACCCCCATGGCAACAGAAATGCTGGCCAATGGAGATGGGACTGGCTTCCCTGAACTCATGGTTGTGATGGCCACCCTGGCCAGTGCAGGTCAAGGTGCTGGTCACCTTCAACTTCATAATGCTGCTGTGGACTGGCTGAGCAGATGGTAAGATGATAAAATTGAAAGATTCTGTCTTTTGGTCACAGCATTGCTTTTGGAGAAGAAAAGGGTATTTGCAGGTTATTTTCTTAGTATAACTCAGGGTGAGTATAAAAGAAGTTTGAATCTCTATCTTTTTATTAGGATTTGAGGGAGTAGTAAATAACTTCTATCGTTTTAGAATTCATCATTTTCTTAGTAGAGTTTCCAGCTTATTATTTATAAGAGAAGTCTTGGGGAAAGTATGCCAGTAGTCAGTAATGGTTTCATGACCAGACTATGTAACTATGTAATACTTGCATAGGTTTCTAAGAATGCAAGAGCATTTAGGGCAGTGTTTTTGGAGTGTCCTAAAATTGACTTGAGGTTAATTAAGATGCTTCCTTTCATTGGTTCCTTCGATGATTTTGTGTCTCTCCCTTCTCTCTCTCTCTCTTTTTTTTTTTTTGGGACAGCAAGAAATACTTGTCACAGAAGAATGTGGTTGAAAAACTGAATGCCAATGTGATGCATGGAAAGGTAAGAGCAGTGAGGAATGGCCATAGGGAATGGGGCAGATGATTCTTACCTTGTGGGCAGATGGAAACATCTCTTCCCTACTGACTTCTGTTCTCTGCCAGCCCATTGTTAAGGCTGATGTTCTAAAAAAACTAGAAGTGTGTAATTGCCAACTGTGTGCCCGGGGGTCTCTTAGGTGGCAAGAAGTGAGAGGAAGAAGACATGCTGGTAAACAATACACAAAAGATTCCTCCTTAAAATACAGTGATTTTAAGATATTAGTTTGCTATAGAAAATTGTCCCCGTTCAGGTGTTGGCAGCGTGCACTCTGTGTCAGCGTTAGATAGGGTTACAAACTATCTCTTCAGCTCCTAGAATTGTTTAAATTGCCTGAGAAAAGGTTACTGTCTTGAGAAAAGGAGTTTGAAAGGGCCAGAAATCTTACATTCAGGCATTTCCCCTTCTACCCAATCCATGAACCTGACATAGGTGGCTAAGAGCAAATAGCAGAACTCTGAGACCCACCACGGTACCGTTCATTTCTCCCTCCTTTCTTGCTAATCTTTATTCTTTCAGTACTGAAATGTCAGAATGCACAGAGCAAAAGAACTTAAAATTATGAATCTTTGAGGCCTGGCTATGGGGTATTTTAGGCGAGCAAGAACTATCTGCAGTGGTCTGCTAGAAAAATTTTCTCTTGATTTCTGAAGCCATTCCTTTTTTTCTGCATTAGTTTAAAACCTGATAATGAAAATGACTTTCTCTGATGGTTAAAAAAAATGCTAATGGCAAGGGAAAAATTCTAATGAGATCTTCTTTATACTTATTATCTGGTCTTTTTTTGAGTGTTTTTAGTCCCTATTTTTACTCCATTCTCTTACTTTCAATTCTATTTCATCTTGTAAGACTTTGTGTTTAAGACTGAAAGAATACGCATCAATTCAGTGCAATTTACTAATCAGCTACATGCAGACATAGTGGAAAGAGCTGGGAAAACATACTGTTTTTCTTCTCTGTTTTCATATCATTCCTGTGATCTTAAGCTTTACTGGAAAAAGCTTGAGAAAACACGGTTTACATAACAAAACATAGAGAACTGAAGTGTCTGTGGGACTGTGATCTTCTCTTGCAGCACGTGATGATCTTGGAGTGCACATGCCACATTATGTCTTACTTGGCTGATGTTACAAATGCCCTGAGCCAGAGTAATGGTCAAGGCCCAAGTCACCTCTCAGTGGATGGGGAAGAGCGAGCCATTGAGGTGGACTCAGACTGGGTTGAGGAGTTGGCAGTGGAAGAGGAAGACTCCCAGGCTGAGGATTCAGTAAGTACTAAGTAACCTCTCAGTTAACCTCTCAAGGGAATCACTGACCAGTCCTCTACCTAGCTTTGACTCTCTTTTCTGGTCCTTTATGAGCTTCAAAACTTCTCAGACCTTGTTCCTTTTTTCTATTTTACAAAACTAATAGCAGACTCCAATAATGTAGGCCTGCAGAGCAAATCAAAGCAAGGGATCCACTTTCTTATAGGAAGGGCTTTTTAATGAGTTTATACCTTCTCCAGTCCAGGGTCACTTATCCTGCTTCTCAGTGTTTATGTCCAAAATAGAATTGTAGGGATTAGTTCTTCATGAGGATGGAGGGATTGCCCTTGTACAGAAAGCATACAATTGTTTTTCCTTACATGTCAAACTCTAAGGTCATACTCATCTAAAATTGCAGCAGATTTTCAGCCAGCTAGCCATTTGCAGCTGCGACAAGTTCCTATTGGTTGTTTATGAACCAATCATTCACTCTCCGTAGGGGACTGAGGCAGGTATGTTTTGTGGATATTTGTGTAGAGGAATATATTTCTGATTACAAAGCCTTATTATTTTTGAAGGATGAAGATTCTCTTTGCAATAAACTCTGCACTTTTACGATCACACAGAAAGAATTCATGAACCAGCATTGGTAAGAGTAGTAGTTCTTCCTATCAGGTGAGAGTTTGCTGGGCCTTGAGTATTGTGACTTGTGAGCTAATTTATTTGTTCTTATTCTTCATAGGTACCACTGTCACACCTGCAAAATGGTAGATGGGGTGGGTGTATGCACAGTGTGTGCTAAAGTTTGCCACAAGGATCATGAGATTTCCTATGCCAAATATGGATCCTTCTTCTGTGACTGTGGGGCCAAGGAAGATGGCAGCTGCTTGGTGAGAGATTTGGAACCTTTACTGAGCTATGAAGGATGACATGTCAGGGTTACAGGAATACTTAAACTGAACTGGAAAATTCCCATGTCGCCTCCATGGTACCTTGATGTAGGAGGATGTTCTGGTTCTGTCACTAGTGATCTGTATCATCACGATCTAGACACTTCACTTAGAGTACTAGACCTAGCAAAGTCCTTAGAAATCTTCTAGTTAGTTTTTCCTAAGACCTCATGGTTTTAGATGTTGAAATGAAGATTTAATGCTATTAGTAAAGAAGTTAGAGACTAGGTGAATACGATGAAGATCAACCTTAGACTTTGGATACATTTAAATACTTAGCCATTTTCTCCTTTGGGCAAGATTTTCTTTTAAGATCTTAGACAATATTTCTTCTGTGTTTGTGGCAAGAACTAAGGGACTCTGACATTATCTGTCCCTAGGCACTGGTGAAGAGAACTCCTAGCAGTGGCATAAGCTCCACCATGAAGGAGTCAGCATTTCAAAGTGAACCCAGGGTTTCAGAGAGTCTGGTGCGCCATGCCAGCACTTCTCCAGCTGACAAGGCCAAGGTCACCATCAGTGATGGAAAGGTTGCTGATGAAGAGAAGCCCAAGAAGAGCAGCCTGTGCCGCACAGTAGAGGGCTGCCGGGAGGAGCTACAAAACCAGGTGGGGCTTACTGGTGGTCTCCAGCGCATAGACTGTGTAGAGCCTGGCAACAAGTCCCCCTGGCAATATACTTTCTTTCTCTAAGTTTGCCCATTTTCACAGTCATTAGGAAAGGGTTTGTGACTGGGGAGTATTAGGAGTATTATGGGAGGGAGGACTGGTGGGAGTAAATTTTAGTTGTGTGAAAACTAAAACCCTTTCTTGGCCTGGGTTCCTTGAATGCAGAAAATGATTGGAATGATTGTTTTCTCATTTTTCCAGTGATAGTACATATCTAGAACCATTCGAGCTATGTAGTTGAGAAGTTAGCTAATTATATATGGTGGATGCCTTTAGCATTTAGAGTACTACTGGGACCGCTGGTTTAGAAAGGTTGCTGTAGAGTCAGTAACACAACGGCATATGGACTGGAATCAAACCTAGGATTATGGCTAGAATGAGATGATGCCTAGAGAAAACTAGATTCTGAAGGTCGTTACTGGCAGG
Source organism: Otolemur garnettii (assembly GCF_000181295.1). Taxonomy (NCBI): domain Eukaryota; kingdom Metazoa; phylum Chordata; class Mammalia; order Primates; family Galagidae; genus Otolemur; species Otolemur garnettii. The sequence continues at coordinate 5,714,099 of NW_003852404.1, forward strand.
ATTACTGAGTATAAACCATTGTTTTTCTATCTTTTTTTCATTTGTGTATTTCAATTTTTCTCAGGCCAATTTCTCCTTCGCTCCTCTTGTGTTAGACATGCTCAATTTCCTCATGGATGCCATTCAGACCAACTTTCAGCAGGCTTCAGCAGTGGGGAGCAGCAGCCGGGCCCAGCAAGCCCTCAGTGAGCTGCATACAGTTGAAAAGGCAGTTGAGATGACGGACCAGCTGATGGTGAGTGTGTTGGGATCATTATGTGTCATGGCTGTGGGAATGCAAATTTACTGAGGTCCCTAATGTCTCCAAGGAATACTTAGAGCAGTTGATACCTGGCCATCCAACGTTTAGAACCTGGGCCAGCATGAGGTCCCAGAACATGTGTCTTCAGAAGAAGGGAATCCAGGGTCATGTGGACCAACATAGGGAATAAATCCCCATTTTAGTTTGTGTGAATATATGAACCCCCAAGATGTGAGGATCTCCACTTTAAGACATTATAGTAGTTAGCAATTCCTTCTTTATATGGAAGAGACAACTTTCTTACTATGTCTTCTTCCCTAAGGTTCATCTAGCTTGCAAAATAATGTTGGTCCTCTTTTGCTTATAACCCTTTAGCTTAATTTCTTTTACTTTTTTATATCACTTGGGTTATAAGTCATTCTTCACTTTAAAACCTGCTATTCAGACTTTTGATGTGGCCTTCCTAGCCTTTTTAGTGGCAGAGTTAAGAAGTAGAAAGTAAAGTGATGGCAGTTCCAAAAGGGAAATGAACACAGATGGTGAGTGAGGTATAAAAATAGATCTCACAGGTGGCTGTTTTTAAGGGAATAGTATTCATTTGGAAATATGTGTGTGTGTGTGTGTGTGTATGTATATATTTATATGTATGTTCTGATATTTTATTAAAAATCAGTCCATTTTAGAAGATTGGTTTTTAGATTTTTAGATATAAAGATAAAGCTAAAAATTGCTGAGGTGGGCTTGGTAACCCATAAATTTTGTCAGGTTAGAACAATAAAAAAAATTCCATCTATCACTACCATTTATAAGAGAAAGGATGTTTTTACATTTTTAAAAGGCTAGTATTTTGTATTAATTACGTTTAGCTTTATGAGAAATTTTCTGTGTTCTTATTGGACTGATAATAACTTTAACAAATTGGGCTAGCTCTCCATGGATTGGAAGTTGAAATCAGTTTCCTTTGAATAACTAAACTGTGCTTGAATAACACTTGCTGTTACTTGTCTCATTGTCACCTACTTTCTCCACTTTCCTGTTTGTCAGGTTCCCACTCTAGGCTCCCAGGAAGGTGCCTTTGAGAATGTTCGAATGAATTACAGCGGAGACCAGGGCCAGACTATTCGGCAGCTGATCAGCGCCCATGTCCTCAGGCGGGTGGCTATGTGTGTGCTTTCCTCCCCCCATGGGCGCCGTCAGCATTTGGCTGTGAGCCATGAGAAGGGCAAGGTAGGTCCTCCAATTCCTGCCCATTCATTTGAGGTCATGTTTGTCTTCAGTGCTACACAAAATAGATAGTTGACCATACTCAGATTGACCCTCTGTGGGTAAAAGTCTATTAGATTCCAAGAAGGCTTTATGGACAGATCTCATGGAGCTTTTTAGATACCTAAACCCTGAGAAATTTGATCGGACCTAGAGCTGGCATGACTAGGACAAAGACTGTTTCTGACTAGTAAATTTCTACTCAAAACTTACTCCTTAAGAAGAAGTAATGATCCGCAATTGCACAGGACACCATGTCTACCTGTCTTGCCCAGTCTGGCCACTCTGGAGGATGAGAGCTAAGAGACAAAAGTCTATAAAGGTAGACCAAGTGTTCCTTATTTAGTCCTTCCCTGCCCTCCCAGCCTTCTAAGGGCACAGGGGAGTTTGTGTTGTTTTGTGGAACTAGTAGAAGTTTGGAGAGTGGGAGGTGTCATGTTTTTCTGTGTTCTGGCCCCTCCATCACCACTGACTTTTTTAATTTTTTTTGAGACAGAGTCTGTGTTGCCCTCAGTAGAGTGCCATGCATGACAGCAATCTCAAACTCTTGGGCTTTAGCGATTCTCTTGCCTCAGCCTTTCAAGTAGCTGGGACTACAGGTGTCTGCCATAACACCCGGCTATTGTTTTTGTTGCAGTTGTCATTGTTGTTTAGCAGGCCCAGGCCAGGTTCACACCTGCCAGCCTCAGTGTATATGACCAGAGCCCTACTCATTGAGCTATGGGCGCCGAGTCACCACTGACATTTTTTTATCTTAAGTGAAAATATGGACAGTCTGAACCTCCAATATGTGGGGAACTCCATTTTAGAGCAAATAGTTCTAAAATTATTTCAGAAACAGTTTTACAGAAAACTAGAAGAGTGGTGCATAGGGACTATTTTGTAGTTTAATTCTACAAAGAGAAGTTTGTTTCATTGCTCATCTTTTCTGTCCTCCCTAGAAGGAGACAATGAAAGACATTCTATGTCTTTTATCCAGGAGAAGTAGAGGCCAATTAGTATTTTCCTATGAGACTTACTTGCAAAAAGAAAGCCAGGAAACTAAATATCCCTATTGAAAGAATTTTTGGTACTTCTTTGGGTTCCCTGAGAGACTAGGGCAAGGTAATAAATTGGTAATTATTCCTTTGCAGATCACTGTTCTACAACTCTCTGCACTCCTAAAGCAAGCAGATTCCAGCAAAAGGAAGTTGACTCTGACACGCTTGGCGTCTGCCCCAGTTCCCTTCACTGTGCTAAGCCTCACTGGAAATCCCTGCAAGGAGGACTACCTGGCGGTTTGTGGGCTGAAGGTAAAAACCTTGATCCAGGTTTGATTACCTTGAGTCCCCTTGTCTCTCTCCTATTCTCAACACCACTTTTACTTGTTCACTATTGAGATTAAAACTTAAAAGCTATTGAAATGCAAAAGGAATCCTTTTTTGACTTTCTTCCAGGTCTTCCAGATTTCTCCTGTATTGGAAATAATCTGTGTGTTCTTGAAACCTGAATGTGTTAATGGACAGGCTTTTATACCATCTGAAGGCTGGGAATTTTGAGGAAGAATAGGAAACATTAGAACTCTGAAATGAATTAGCCTATTTTCCAAATCATCTTTTAACTGTTTTGTCCCTTAAATTATCCAGGACTGCCATGTGCTCACCTTTAGTAGCTCAGGCTCCGTTTCGGATCACTTGGTATTGCACCCTCAGCTGGCAACGGGTAACTTCATCATCAAAGCTGTGTGGTTACCTGGTTCGCAGACCGAGTTAGCAATTGTCACTGCAGACTTTGTTAAGGTACAGTTGTGGCTCTTTGATGATACAGTCTTAGAATTGTTGTAGACAATTGTTGTAAATCTAGAATGTCTAATCCTGTTATGTGTGAGCTTCTCCCAAAAATTAAAAATAGAAAAATCACATGTGTTGTTGCCTTTTGCTATGTTGCTGAACAGGTGCTTTCTTCTGTAGGCAATAGCGAATGGATTTTGTCTCTGCCCTTGTTGTACAAAGTGTATACCTATCATGTACTTGTTATAGAATTTGTTTGTGTGTATCTCTCCTCTGTATCTTCCTTGAGAGAGAGAAATGGATATTTTATTCATCTTTATGTGCTCAGTGCCTAACACTTGGTAGATGCTTGTTGAATGAAGAATGGATATCTATTCTGGGCCAATTCCAGCTGTTTGGATTTGCTAGGATAGTTTGGGGATGGGACTGGAATAGATTTCCCTTATTTAGTCTTTATTTCATCCCGCAGATATATGACCTGTCTGTTGATGCCCTGAGTCCAACCTTCTACTTTCTCCTGCCGAGCTCAAAAATAAGAGATGTTACCTTCCTTTTCAATGAGGAAGGAAAGAACATCATTGTTATAATGTCTTCAGCTGGGTACATCTATACTCAGCTCATGGAAGAGGCCAGCAGTGCCCAGCAGGGACCTTTCTATGTCACAAATGTCCTGGAGATCAATCATGAGGACCTTAAGGTTAGAGTACTTCTTGCCATTTCCTTCTGTTCCTTCTGTTGCTAATTAGTTAGCAACTCCTCTTTTCCTTTCCTTTCCTTTCCTTTTTCTTTTCATTTTTTACCTAATAGCAAACTTCTTATTCTTCGGGACTAAACTGATACAACTTAAGTTCTTTTATTCTCAGGGTATCTGTAAGATTTATACACAGGGATTTCATGCTTACACTATGAGAGCACCTAATCCTGATTTAAATTAATAACCCACATAAACTGGAGGCTGGTATGCAGAGCATCAGGAGTTAATGCATATGTGTGCCTTCGTCCCCACAGGACAGTAACAGCCAGGTGGCAGGTGGTGGTGTGTCTGTGTACTACTCCCACGTATTACAGATGCTGTTCTTCAGCTATTGTCAAGGCAAGTCATTTGCAGCCACCATCAGCAGGACGACTCTGGAGGTGTTGCAGCTCTTCTCCATCAACATCAAAAGGTGGGAATGAGCATTTCATGTTCCGCTTCATGTTCAGCTTCCACAATGTCCACATTCAACAGGGATCTCTACTTCTACTCCCATGTACTGTGACTGTTTTGAGTTTAGTAAAATTTACTTTTTACCAGCAATCCTTTCTCTTCCCTGCTTGGCATCTTTAAAATCAAGTAGCATCTAGGGTTGGCAGGGAGGGCTGCCTGCATGGTTTATCCTCCTCTGTGGAGACAGTAGGCTGTAAGAGGTAGATTGGGGTGGGTGGGGACACTGCTACTTAGAAGGAAAACCTATAGTCAAGGCAGCCAACATGCTTTAATGTGCGAAGGGAGCCTGAGTTTCCCCTAGCCACTCAGCCTGTCAATACCCTTTAATTTTCCCTCTTGGGGGAAACTAACTCTATTAGCAAATAGAACACAGTATCTGTCAGTAGTGGAGGCATGGTTGAAGTTGGGGGAGGTCAGAAGAATTTTATTTAGGGAGGAAGAAGAAGCTTAAGGTCTCTTCTTGTCTTATCTGCTTTTGATAAGCCATTATAGCATTTTCTTTCATGCCTCTCTCCTTTAGGAATTACCTGGTTTGGGACGAAAGAAAAAGGACACTCATTCACAATTAACTTGACGTGCTTAGAGGTCCCAATAGGACAGTGGGTCATCAGCCTTAGGTGGCTCTGTGGCCCTCTGCTATTGGTAGCTTCTAGGAACATAGGGCCACTTCTTTCTCACACCTGAAGCCTAGTAGTAAAGATTCCTAAATGAGGACTTCTCCTGGGGGCACACATTGGGGTAAATGAAAGAGTGCATGTGGCTTGGAGTGAAACTGAGCTATGGATAATCTGAGTCCCTGGCCAAGGATATTGCTCTGGAGTCACACAGCTAGTTAGAGAATAGCCTTTAGGTCAAGATACGAACAGATGAATGGTGATTGACATCCTCACCTTGGCCACTTTTGTTGTCTGCAGTTCCAATGGTGGTAGTAAGACTTCTCCTGCCCTTTGCCAGTGGTCTGAGGTGATGAACCACCCTGGCTTGGTGTGTTGTGTTCAGCAAACTACAGGTGTGCCATTGGTAGTCATGGTGAAACCAGACACCTTTCTTATCCAGGAGATTAAGACACTTCCTGCTAAAGCAAAGGTCAGTGCTATATTTTCCTATCACTTTGCTGTGAACCCAGTCTTTTTTTAAATACTTTTATATTTACATTACTCTCCCAGCTCTTTCAGTGGAGGCCTATAAAAGATTTTATATCCTTTTTCTCCTGGATGCCTTTTCTTTGCCATCTTTCAATACCCCTAACTGGCCATGAAACTAATTACATCTCTGGCTGTTTTTCTCTGTGGGTTCTGATCTAAATGTGTGGGAACTGATGCCCTTCTTTGTCCCCTCCTTCTAGATCCAAGACATGGTTGCCATTAGGCACACGGCCTGCAATGAGCAGCAGCGGACAACGATGATCTTGCTGTGTGAGGATGGCAGCCTGCGCATTTATATGGCCAATGTGGAGAACACCTCCTACTGGCTGCAGCCATCCCTGCAGCCAAGTAGTGTCATCAGCATAATGAAACCTGTTCGAAAGCGCAAAACAGCGACAATCAGTAAGGCCCTTTCTTGAGAGACTTGGGGAATCAGAATGGCAGTTTTCTAGACAATGACTCAGTCAGTACTGTCCCAAATATCTGTGAGGAAACAGTGACTGTCCTGCTTACACATTTTGTGAAGTTGCTAGCTTATTTCCTAAAAGCAGCACTACAGTTTGAAATGACAAGTACTCATTGGCTATCTGCTTCAGGTCAGCAGTTCTTTCTTTGCCTCGTAAATATATATGTCTTGGACCTTGTTTGAGAGATTTTTCTCTCTAGGGTTAGGGCAAATGGCCTGCTGGCATAATGGAACTGGTTGAAGTGTAGATTAACCCTAACCCTAACCCTTCAGTTGGTTAATTTCCTGAAGAGTGGTGAAGTGCCCATCATAGGTCCCTGAGCTGGTGGTCTTGCACCTGAGAGTCTAAAGTCTAAATTTAGCAGTGAGTGATTCCAGCTGAGCAAAGACCATTGAAGACATCTTTGCAGTACCTTAAACATGTAGGTTGGAGGTAATGGTGTCACTTGTAGCTCATCCTCCTGTAAAGAAATAGTTTTCTCTTGTTTATTTTGAATAAACTAGCTACAGGAGAGCCTGCTGTTATTAACTATAGACCTAACATCAATGCCAGATTTTTTTGTATTGCTGGGACATTTTGTGGTTAGGGATGATAACCACTGGAGAGTTAACCACATGTAGGCATCATGTTGAATGCAAACATTATCAACCAGAATTTGCTTAGAGTGGGAGGAGTCTTTCCTTGTGGCCTGGGAGCAGAAGGGGTAGAGACCGCATGTACCGATGCTCTTTGGTAATCTGGTACTATTCTTCGCAGCAACCCGCACATCTACCCAGGTGACTTTCCCCATTGACTTCTTTGAACACAACCAGCAGCTGACAGATGTGGAGTTTGGTGGTAATGACCTCCTGCAGGTCTACAATGCACAGCAGATAAAGCACCGGCTGAATTCCACTGGCATGTATGTGGCCAACACTAAGGTGAGGACTGTGCTGGGCTGGGTTCAATACTTGGGTAGAAAACTAGTAAACAATCTGTTTGAGAACACATCTTCTTTTAGAATATGAGCATAGTGTATATACTCAAAGCCCACTGCCCCTCAAGTCCAGTTAAGTGGTCCTTTAAGTGAATGAGTGTGCTCTCTCTCTTGCCAAAGGACTCCCATCTATAGACTGAGTTCCCACCATTTCCAGCAGGATTACTGTGCAGACAGCAACAGGAAGTTGTTAATGCTAGGAGAAAAGGAGCCTGACACTGAAGAGAGTCTGCTCCCTGCCCCTATTTCCCCATCTTTGGAAGCGAGGAAGTCGTTACGGGGGAGTTAAAAGGATGAAGGTCTCAACTAGGTTCACACGTGGAAATACTGTGAGAGGAAGTATTCAGACTTTGAACTTAGAACTTCTGTTAGTTTTCTGATGTGTGCCTTACTACCCTACAGCCTGGTGGCTTCACCATCGAGATTAGTAACAACAACAGCACTATGGTGATGACAGGCATGCGGATCCAAATTGGGACTCAGGCAATTGAACGAGCCCCATCATATATTGAGATCTTCGGCAGAACTATGCAGCTTAACCTGAGCCGCTCACGCTGGTTTGACTTCCCCTTCACCAGAGAAGAAGCTCTACAAGCCGATAAAAAGCTGAACCTCTTCAGTGAGTCACTACCTCTGGACAGATTGGTTAAATTGGACACTGGTCTGTGGATCTCCTTTACTCTCAGAGTCCTCTGCTCTGCTGGTTTCTCTGCAGTCCCTGTCATTAGGAAACATTGAGCTTCCTTTGAGATAATGAGGAAAGGAGTATGCATGAGAATGGAAGGGGTAAAATAGAGTAAAAGTCTGTCGTGTTGGGTCAGCCTCACTGATGGGCTTCTGTGGTGAGGCCAAGAGGAGTCAAGCCTATGAAGTCACAAAGCTTTCTTGAAGTACAGAGGAAGGTCTCAGGTCACACGTGGCTGAGAGGTGGTTGGCAGTACCTTACTATGCCATTGAAAATCTTAAACCCTCAAAATACAAATCCTTCTGTCTTTCTTAAGACTAACATTATTTCTGTTTTTTACTGGCTAGTGTCTGTTACTATTGCTGTTAGTGTCAATGGTGATAATCTGTACTTTGAGCAAAGGAAATGTTAAGAGACCCCTGGGGGTGAGGGGTGGGAGATACAATACCCTGAGAGCAGAGGAGGATCCTTACAGTGAAGGTTAGGAAGTCTTCTGAGTCTTTTGGTCTGTGGAACTGTTTCCACACACATTCAGCATCTATACATGATCAAAGTGCTGTTGGTGTTTGGGGAGGTAAATTCCTCCGTGTCTGTAAAACTGATGTGATTTGTTTCTTTGTCCCAACTGATCTGGTCTTTGCTTTCGAGAGGTGGTGGCAGTGCTTTAGAGAATGTGCTTCCTAAAGACTTCTCTTGCTTTTTGCAGTTGGGGCCTCAGTGGATCCAGCAGGTGTCACCATGATAGATGCAGTAAAAATTTATGGCAAGACTAAGGAGCAGTTTGGCTGGCCTGATGAACCCCCAGAAGAATTCCCTTCTGCCTCTGTCAGTAACATCTGCCCTTCAAACCTGGCTCAGAGCAACGGCACTGGAGAGAGCGACTCGGCTGCCCCTACTGCGACTAGTGGGACTGTTCTGGAGAGGTACCGGTGCTGGCAGGGTTTGGCTTCATGTGTTACATTTTTCATTCTCCCTGCAGAACCTTCCTGTGTCTTGAGAGAACCAGCTTCTAATAACCATTCCAAGTCTAGCCTGTGATTTATAAGTTTTCACACGACTCCCCCACATTCAGTGTCTCCTTAGCGTGTGGATGGAGCCTGAAAAATGTGCTCAGAGTCATCTGACTCCAGTGTCTCTGCCTTCTCTTAATGCTCAGGTAATAGAGGCCGCAGACTAGAAGATACTTAAAGCCAGTATTCTAGGTTAAGATCCTGCCTTGGGGAGATGATAGGGAAACATCCTACCTCCCATTCAGATCTCATCATCTTCTCATCTTTGTCTGTAGTAGCTACTTCTGTGGTAATAACATTGCCAGCAGGAGAGGCTGTCGGCTGCATCTTGGAGCAGAATCCACAGTCTCAGTCCTTAGATATCCCAACAGTGGCGGCATTCTTAAGCATTGTGCTTGGCTTTTTTTGTGCAAGGTAGCTGCTGGTTTGCCATGGTAGATGAGAAGTAATTCATGATGTAAGATTTTGAGTTTCTTACATTGTAAGTTATAAGAATAGCCTTGCTTGAAATCACTGCCTCCCACCAGCAACCTCCCCCTTCCTCCCCTCTCTCTCTCTCTCTTTTCCCCCCCACCCTATTCATACATGGTTTGCTTAGGATGTGTTTCCAGGTATCTCTGAGCTTCACATTTTTTTCCTTTTTTTTCTTTGCTTCTCCCCCAAGTTCTGAAACTGAGTCCCTAACCAAGCTGGACCGGTTAGTATGCCCTCTTCTTTTTCTCTGCACGAGTGAGTGTGTGTCAGAGAGCAATGTAACCAATGGTGTGGCTTTGCGTTGATTCCGCTTCTGTTTAAGAGTCCTCCTGCTTCTTTCCGTTGTGGTCATTGCATGGCTACAGAGCTGTCCCTGTGTCAAAGTGGATATATGGAGGACTGTAAGTGCACACTTGGTGTTGGCCGCTCTCAGCTCTCTCTTCCTTACCCCAGTCCTCTCTGCTCCCACTCTTTAGTGGGTCAGAAGGGGTTGAGGGTGGAGGGATTAATAACAAAGTCCTACCATCTGATAAGCCACTGGAGAGCTTGTCTGCCCAAATTCGTTTTATGCCTCAGTTCCCTCTCCCCATTCTTTATTGCCTTCCTCTACCCCTTAACCCTTTTCTCTCCAGCTACCTTCTCAATATTTTTCTTTCTCTGTTCAGAGCTCCAGCTATCAGGATGTTGTTCTTTTAACTATACTACATTAAATTCAAAGGAGTAAGCCCTGGGGAGCATGTTACTTGGTACCTTTTTAATAGCTTGGTTTCCTATTTCTTCCTTAAGGGAGAATTGCTCAGTTTTCTACCCCTTGAATGTTGACAATTGGCATGTACCTAAAAATACAGGTTTTTCTCTCCCTAATACTTAGGGACTCATAGGAAATGCCTTTGTGCATTTTCTTGGGGTGTAAGTAAAATGTAACCTTAACCTTACTAGTGTAAGAAAATGGCTTTAACCTTTCCCTTTGTGTTTCCCTTTGCCCACTGATCTCTGGGCACCTGAGCTTCGGGTCCCACTGCATCAAGACTGTTAAGCCCGTCTCAGTGATCCCTGCCACAGGCAGCCGAAGGAAGCACATTTATCCTCTCTGAGGAAAAAAAGCCCTATCTTTGAGTTACGGATTATGAACATGGCCTCAGGTTGATCTCCAAGCAGGAGCCAGGTTTCTCCTGGCCTGCAACACAGGAAACGATATGCATGGTGCCTGTGGCAGGTCTTATTGTGCTTTGATTTTGTACTTGGCATTCATTAGCTGTCCCCAAGGTCCTCATGACTATAGTTTGCTTAGGCTAAAGCGCAAGGCAGAAAGAACGGTGGTTGTACTCAAGCCAGGTTTTCTGTCTCCCCAGGCTGGTTGTGAGTTCTTTAGAAGCCTTGGAAAGCTGCTTTGCTGTTGGCCCAATCATCGAGAAGGCAAGTTACTTTTTCAAAGCACATGGAAGCTTTCTGAAGAGGTAGGCAGTCAGTGGAGTTGTCTAAGACCCTGAGGCCTCACAGCTAAAGAACATTTATAGTGCAATCTTGATTGTAAAGAAACTCCCAAGAAGCCTTCAGCTTAATGTCTCTATCCTACTTTTGGGGGACCTATAGTGAGAGCATGTTGTAGGATGGGATGTGTGTTGGTACATGGGTACTGTTCTGGGAGTCAGGAGCTTGGATTTCATTTCTTCACCTGTATGGTAGCAGGATTATAATGTCTGAAACTTTCGTTTTGCTCTTTGCCCTCCATAGAGTATAACCTAGCCCTGGTGACCTAAAAGGAAGGAAGGGGGAGACGGAGTATAGATAGTTCATTGTGCACTGATGTGGTGGGATTAGCGATAACTCTGCTGTCTTTTGCATCAGGAGAGAAACAAGAATGCAGCTCAGGAGCTGGCCACTTTGCTGCTGTCCTTGCCAGCACCGGCCAGTGTCCAGCAGCAGTCCAAGAGCCTTCTGGCCAGCCTGCACACCAGCCGTTCAGCCTATCACAGCCACAAGGTAACCGTTTCTTTCAGGAATGCCTCTGTAGAAATGGAAGTTGTGGTCCTGACAGGGAATCAAGTAAGTTGGTTTTTCGTGCGCAAAGCTAGGGCATAGCAAAGTAAAGTAGAGGATGGCGTTGAGATTAAACCCACATCATTTAAAGTTTCTCCTGAGAAATTTATGAATGCCACTCAAAACTCAGGAGAAGCTGGCTAATGGGCCACTGGTTTGTACTTATTTTTCTGCCACTCTAATGGGATTAGCAAGATGTGAGCAAGAGAGGGAGGGATATTGAGTGTGGGTGGCCTCTGAGTGGAGAAGAGAAAGGTGAGGGATCCCTCAAGAGGTGAGGGCTACTGGTATCTTCACTCCCCCACCTATGATGCAGTGCAGAAGGTACCCTGGACTTGTTGGTGAGATAGTTGTTGAACAGTTGGTGGAGAGCCTCTGAAGGGAAAATCTGGGCAAAGAAAGGAGCTGCTGAAGGTGTTAGGTTGTGCCAATTTCCATGGATGAAAAAGATGATAATTCAGATCCATGGGGAAGCAGGGCTCTGGGAGAAGCTACCAGCCCAGAAGCCATGGTTAAGCTTTTGTGTTACCAACCCAGAGAACTGAGAAAAGTGAATTTAACCTGCTGAAGCTTCTTAAGGAAAGGCAATTTTGGAAACATAAATTTGGGGATAAAATATATTTGCCAAGAAGTGGCTCTTATACTATTGGGAAGAAATCCAGGATATTGCTGTTCTGGAAAATTGGATGGATTCTAATTTTCCTATTATACTTTGATTCTTATTGCATGTTTTTAAATTTTTTAATGACTCTAAGATATATTAAGAAATTTAGATATTTTGGGCTGCTTTGAAGTTGGTGGTCATTAACCTGTTCTCTTGAGAGGGGGCAACAATCCTGACCACCTGTCAGGTTTTTTCTCCTCTTTGCTTTTTTATCATCCTTTGTTCATGGTCGATCCTCTGTGATCCCGTTGTTTTATTAGGATCAGGCCTTGCTGAGCAAAGCTGTGCAGTGTCTCAACACATCCAGCAAAGAAGGCAAGGATTTAGACCCTGAGGTGTTCCAGAGGCTGGTGATCACAGCTCGCTCCATTGCCATCATGCGCCCTAACAATCTTGTGCACTTTACGGAGTCAAAGCTGCCCCAGATGGAAACAGGTGAACTTGGCCTGTGTGGCCGTGGTCCTGAAATCTGTTCAATGCCCTCTCATCTCACTGTTCTCATTGGCCTTAGGCTGACTTCATGCATGGAGACAGGGATTTTACTCCCTGGTCTTCATACCTTATAGGGCTATTAACATTAAGATTGTACCGTTTTAAATAAATTCCTTTTTCTAGTGCTTATCCCTTTCATTATCTTTGAGTTTATTCAGTGTTTTAGACATCAGGTATAATCTGTCTCTGAAGTTACTACCTTCTGTGACTTTCAGGGTAAACCTAAGCTTGCTTGAGCTCTGGTTGCTTTAAAGCAATAGGGTCATGTCTTTTGCTTTCATGCTGTTCTTTTGCCAATATTTTATTATTATGTGCAGTGGCCCTTCTCAGTGCTTGGTGCTGTTTTCTCATCTTGCCTCATATTGGCTGGGGAGCAAACCTGTTTTGCCATTGTCAAATAGAGTTTATTGCTGCCTTTGTGATTCTCTGTTCCATGTGTGTTTACATGCTTCCATATACCATCATCATCCTGTTCCTCCTTCCAATACTATAATCCCAGAATCATTCTAGAGAAATCTCTAGAATGTTCAGATGTTCCTCTAGGTTTTAGAAGTTGAACATTTGGAACTGAGATCTTTGAATCTGCAGTAAACATCCTGAATGCTTCCCCTTCTACTTAATTCTAACATACAGTGTTTTCTGTGATATTCCTTTCCCAGACTGTTTTTTTCCTAGATGTGTCTGCTGGAGTCTAGGGATAGTTGGCATATTGATTGGGGCCCCACTTGAAACTCCCTCCCCAGGCAAGCTTCCTTGACCTGAGTTAACCTTAAAACAAATTAAATTCCATCTCAGATTTACCATTGTTAATAATTTTCTTTCTCTTGCTTAGAAGGAGTGGATGAGGGGAAAGAACCACAGAAGCAGTTGGAAGGAGATTGCTGTAGTTTCATCACCCAGCTTATGAATCACTTCTGGAAACTCCATGCTTCCAAACCCAAGAATGCCTTCTTGGCACCTGCTTGCCTGCCAGGTACCACGTTAAAAGGGATACTTAGGTCTTGATACATAGTAAAATCTGATACAAGTTCTGTCTTTGAACAGCTATAACCTTGAACTTTTAGCCTTCATCCTTTATCATCTACTTCTTCTAGAATTTATAATTGGGAAATAGAAGTCTGTGAGATCAGTGCATTGTTCCTAATACAGGAATTTAGCAGAG
>NW_003852404.1:5727924-5762354 GCF_000181295.1 Otolemur garnettii
AAAAAAAAAACATTAGCTGTGTGTGGTGACAGCATCTATAATCTCAGCTACTTGCGAGGCTGAGGTGGGAGGATTGCCTAAGCCTAGGAGTTTGAGACTGTAGTAAGCTATGATCGGGCCACTGCACTCCAGCCTGGGTGACAGAGCAGGACCCCATCTCCAAGAAAAAAGGTAAGAGTTAAGTGTAAGCCTTGAGGATTATTTGATTTTCAAACAACTATTGCCTTTGGAATCTAACTTTTCACACTACCGAAAGTTCAGGTGGAAGAGTAAGGATCCGAAAAGCAATATAGAAAAGCAGAGTGAGCTCAGCATTCATTCATATTGGAGGTTACTTGGGCAATAAAAGCCTAAGAGGCAAGTCAAGGTCATATTTTGCTATTACCTAAGGTTTGGGGATGATAGAGGGCAGCTTATAGCTACCTGCCTTTTCCTATTTCTCTGTCTTATCTTTTTATATCCATAAAGAGTGGACAGTTATTTATTTCTGTGTTGCAGGAGATCTGGAAAAGCTTTTGAGGACAGTCGGGAAGATTAGGAGATTGTTAATAAAAGAAATCACATATTGCTGACAGGCTATATTCTGTGTGTGCTTAAGAAAAGCTGCTGTGCTTGGGAGGCTGAGGCAGGTGAATCGCTTAAGCCCAGGAGTTGGAGAGGTTGCTGTGAGCTGTGATGCCACGGCCCTCTACTGAGGGCAACATAGTGAGACTCTGTCTCAAAAAAAAAAAAAGAAAAGCTACTGTGTATGTCGTGTGTGTGTGTGAGCGCACATGCACATTACTCACTTTTTTATTAGCTTGACCTTTATATGCCGCTAAGAATTTGCAGTTTTATCTCAGGCAATCAAGTAGCTAGAGATTTCTCCACCAGATTTTCAAATAATATTTTTCTCCCCTTTAGGCCTAACTCATATTGAAGCCACTGTTAATGCTCTGGTAGATATTATCCATGGCTACTGTACCTGCGAGCTGGATTGTATCAACACGGCATCCAAGATCTACATGCAGATGCTGTTGTGTCCTGTATGTATCATTGTAACCTCAGATGTTTCTTGTCAGCCTGGGAATGTCAGCTTTGAAAATTTTTTTAAATAAGTTTGCTAAACTAACAAAACTGATAGAAATTGAGAGTTTTGAATAGGAATAAAAACTTTGAGGCTCAGCGCCCGTAACACAGTTGTTATGGTGTCAGCTACATACACCAAAGGTGGCGGGTTCGATCCCCACCTGGAACAGCTAAACAACAATGGCAACTGCAACCAAAAATGGCCAGATGTTGTGGCAAGCACCTCTAGTCCCAGCTGCTTGGGAGGCTGAGGCAGGAGAATTGCTTAAGCTCAGGAGTTCGAGGTTGCTGTGAGCTATGATGCCACAGCACTCTACCAAGGGTGACAGCTTGAGACTCTGTCTCAAAAAAAAAGAACTTTGAGATCTTACTCCAAGGAAGAGTAAGATCTGAATTCAGTAAGTACTAAACCCTCAGGAACTAGCCTGGTGCTTGCTGCTACATAACTCAGTGCTGAGTAACTCAGAAGTGTTACACTGACAAGTATGTGAATGAATACAGAACAGCAAGGTTTCTGGTTCTGGTGACTTGTCATAGAAGCTATATATTAGAAAGACTGGTTTTAACACAGAGCTAAGATGTATACCTAGGGCCAGATCATCTGATGAAAAGCCAACACCATTTGTAGAGAGGCAAGGTAGCTTTGGGATCAAATGGGCTGAGACTCTATCACCAGAAACTGGAAACAAGAAAGAAACTGGGCCTGTTGTGCACCAGACTTAGCTTGCTGAACTTGGTTGGCTGGGGTGCAGGTGAGAGTAGGTGGATTTCCACATGCATGTGAGTGATTGATAAAGGAAACTGTTCCATATACATAGTTTAATGAATAATATAAAACCTAAGCATGACGGTTTCCTTTTAAATCACAGGATCCTGCCGTGAGCTTCTCTTGTAAACAAGCTCTAATTCGAGTCTTAAGGCCCAGGAACAAACGGAGACATGTGACTTTGCCCTCTTCCCCTCGAAGCAACACTCCAATGGGTAATGTGAGGTCTGGGTTTAGGCTTGTAGAAGCAGAGAGGGGTGGTAGAGAAGGGAGCTATATCATTAGGATATGCTGCTCACATCAACCAAGGTGCTGGAGACTTTGTTTATATGTGTATGTTGTCACCCCACTCTATTCCATAAAGAATTTAAAGTGGCACTTTAAAATGCATTTAATAAGTAGAATAAAAATAAAGAAAATCAAGGCATTGGGAAACAAAATTGCCATACTAAAGTCAAGCCAGGAATATAGAATACTCAATACATCACAAGCTCTTGCAAGGTTCTTAAAAGAAGATCTTTTTTGGCTGAAAGCTTCCTAGGAACCATAGCAAAAATAAAATAAGAACAGTTACAAAAATCACAATGACCAAAGACTGTTTTTCAGGCACAGAAAGCCTTGATTAAGGGTACATTTTGTTGCGAAAGGGTCAGAATCCACAGTGGACTTACCTGCAGTAAGTTTGATAGAAGATTTCAGAGAAATTTCCTTCATGACAGTTTCTTTGGACATAATTAAAGGCATAACATTTTTACATTTTAATAAAAGCAATTCTACAAGGTTGTCTAAATAACAGCATTAGGTAACTATGATGATTTGATTGATTTGATTCAGAAGTGAATTTTAAATGAAAGTTACATATGGCTCGGTGCCTATGGCTCAAGCGGCTAAGGCGCCAGCCACATACACCTAAGGTGGCGGGTTCGAATCCCCAGCCTGGGCCCGCCAAATAACAATCATGGCTGCAACCAAAAAATGGCTGGGCGTTGTGGCGGGCGCCTGTAGTCCCAGCTACTTGGGAGGCTGAGGCAGGAGACTCGCTTGAGCCTAGGAGTTAGAGGTTGCTGTGAGCTGTGATGCCATGGCACTCTACCCAGGTAGGGGACAGCTTGAGGCTCCATCTAAAAAAAAAAAGAAAGTTACATATACAATTTTAAATTTTCTAATTACCCACGTTACAAAGAGTAAAAAGAAATAAGTGAAGTTAATGTGCTAATAATTTATTTAATCCAGTATATGAAAAATTTTATTTCAACATGTAGTGAATAAAAATTATTGGTGAGATATTTTGCATTTTTTGGGACCGTTACAGTGTGTATTTTACACTCATGGCACCTGCCCTTTTGGACTAGCCACTTCTAAGTGTTCAGTAGCCACGTGTGGCTAGTGGCTGCCTTGTGGGACAGTGCGGGTCTAGAGGAATATGTACACCTTTGTAACTTTTAGACATCATTCTTTAAGGCAGTAGTTTGTGGCTCTTTTCTCTGGCATGAACCTAAGTTGGAAATAGTTTATGCTTCTGATGAAGGACATCATTTACATGCTTTAAAAATCCATAGAGTGGAAGGCGAGGTCTCTATCCTCTTCTGACAATTAGGAGTCTCACCTAAACTCTTCCTTCTTAGAAGGCTTCCTACCTTCACACAGAAGTGGGCCTAGACAAGACCTGTTGTAGTATCCTAGTATCCTCAGTTTCCATTTGATGGTTTTATACTTTAATTCTGTCTCTTCTCATAATGATGGTATAGTGTGAAATTTCCACTGAATTAGTTGGGAAAAAAGTAGGGAAATAAACTCTAAGCTGCTATGACAGATAAAAGCCATATATCTCAGTTGTACTGTTTTTCCTGTCTCCTGAGAATTGGTGGGATCTTAGGGGGCCTACTGGTTTTAGATTTCTCTGCTTTATGGGAATCACTTGGAAATCCAAGGTTTTTTTTCTTCCTTAATCATTTGGAAAAGTCTATTCTTCCAGGGGGCCAGTTGTCACTGTCAATGCTGTCTTCCCAGATCCTGCTAGGTCCAAGGATCAAGAGAACAAGTCCAGGGGTAGCACCCTGGAGTTTTACCTTTGAAGCCCAGGGTGCTAGCTGGTAGCTTATCTGGGTTTTTGTTGCTATGTGACTTATCACGCCCTATGCCAAGGGAGGAAAGCAAGCACTTTCAGGTGACTGGGGTTTCTTTGACTCAGGAGACAAGGATGATGATGACGATGATGATGCAGATGAGAAAATGCAGTCATCAGGGATCCCGAATGGTGGTCACATCCGTCAGGAAAGCCAGGAACAGAGTGAGGTGGACCATGGAGATTTTGAGATGGTGGTGAGTCTCTGGCAGCAGGAGACAGGGAGGAGGAGCTTCAGAACTCTCCTCTGGCTCTTATTCAGTGGACTGCCAAATGTTACCATTTGCCATGGGACACTGACAGAGCTTTCTCTCTGCAGTCTGAGTCGATGGTCCTGGAGACAGCTGAAAATGTCAACAATGGCAACCCCTCTCCCCTGGAGGCCCTGCTAGCAGGCGCAGAGGGCTTCCCCCCCATGCTGGACATCCCGCCTGATGCCGATGACGAGACCATGGTTGAACTAGCCATTGCCCTGAGCCTGCAGCAGGACCAACAAGGTAGAAGGCAATGCCAGGAATAAAGTGGCCCATTGGCCTTGTGCAGGAAAGAGGGTTTGGCAGTTACTGATATCCAGCTGACTAGCTTGACCCCAGATTTGGAGAGAGGTTGATCTGGGTGAGAGCTGTTCAGAGACACAGGTGGAGAGTGAGAGGGGTTGTGGTGAGAATTCAAGTCTGGGAGCCAATCACATAGTTTCTGCTAGTTTAGTCTTTGGGATTATTTCTTCCCAAATCTGTCCGATTCCTCCAGCCTGTGTCCTGCCTGAGTTGAAGGACGCATCCCACCATCTCTGTAACTGAAGTTGGTGGGTGGATGGCAGTGGCTGTTTGTTACCTTCCTCTAGGCCAGAGGGGGTCACATGATGGTGTTTAGAGACTCCTGAGGGCAGCAGGTGGCCAAAGCGGCCCTGTGGATGGGGTCTGGAGGGGATGTTGTGCTCACTCTCCACTTGTTTCCCAGGCAGCAGCAGCAGTGCCCTGGGCCTGCAGAGCCTGGGACTGTCCGGCCAGGCACCCAGCTCTTCCTCTCTGGACGCAGGAACCCTCTCTGACACCACAGCATCAGGTAACTGTCCACAGCAAGGAACATGGCTCAGGGTCCTAGGACCCACAGGCCTTGTTCCCGCTGCTGTGAGAGTGTAATGGGCAGCTGCTTTGACAGGCCATTCTGGACTTCCTGCTTCTGCCTGGCTTTAGAAATATGGGTGTGGAAGGCATAGTGGATATAGCTTGGCACTGACGCTCATGCCTCCACTTCCTCACACCTTGCATGCTGCCTGGCTTTAGCTAATTTCCCAAGGAGAGGCCGAGAGAGCAGCGTGCAGGGCTTAATTTATAGCTTTCAGTGTTCTTTGTCAGAGTTCTAACATTTTAGACAATATTATAAGGTGGACAAGAAATAGGGCTCGTACTTTTTAAACATTTTTCTCTTTACTAGCAAATAAAAGTGAAGCTACAAGCTAGATTGTGCCTCAAAATTCTTGGTCAGTATGGACAACCATCAGAAATCTATGAGCTTAAGAGACAGGGTTTTTTTTGACAATTAAAATTCGTAGGAAATCTTTAGGACTTAATGTATCTTTTGATCTTTTCCCTACACTGATTTAAAACAATTATTTCCTGAGTATAGAGTTGGACCAAATGGTAACCCAAGTAAGTAATTTAAAGGGTGATTTCAGACTTAGGCTTTCCTCTTTTTTTTTTTTTTTTCTTTTCTTTGGGAATTTTACCTTGGATAGATAAGAAAGGGAGAAATTGGCTGTCTCCACCTGCTGCCATGGCTTGTTGCTTTCCTTATGTCTGTTTAGTTGCTGTCATTTCAGGCTTTGAGGTCACTGTCATGTTGTGCCAGTTGTGTTCCTGTGCTCTGTGGCTGTCCTGGCTTTCCTCCCCCATGTATCTCATCCAACATTTTCCTCCTGTCTCAGCTCAGCCCTGATCCTGGATGCTGTGGCTGTCTCTGGGGAATTTCCTTGCTTCATTATTAGCATCTGATGAGGACTATTAGATGGCGTGAAATTACTCAGTGAGCTCCCCTTTGGACCACTTGCTAAAAAAAAAACCAAACAAAACCAGGGCTGATTCAAGAGCTCATGCTAAGTGATTTCCTAACATAAGCATGAATTGACTGATTACAAAACAAATTCAATTAAAATTCGGAGTTCTGTGCTTTGAATGGTAATGGCTAGTTTCAGATCTCTCAGCAGGTGTCAGTAACACCTAAACAAGGTGACCATGAAGCATTTTAGTTAGAAAACTCAGCGTCCATGTCACAGATTCTTACCGAATCTCTGCACTGTTCTACTTGCACTGTAATGTAACAGCGAAGGAAATGCCCAGTGAACTGGGTTTTCTTCACTTCTGTCTAAGTACTGTTTGCAATGCACCATGTTAGTGTTTGTTCCTGTTAGTGATTAACCAGCAAAGCAAATCTTTCCCTTTTTCCTTTGACGACAGGATATAGAAACTACATTGTGTCTTCTGCACTATGTGGTTTGATGCTTCCCCGCCAAGGAAGGGTTTTTACCTGTAACAGCTCTCGTTACTCTCTCAGCTCCAGCCTCAGACGATGAGGGCAGCACAGCAGCCACGGATGGTTCTACTCTTCGGACCTCTCCCGCTGACCATGGTGGTAGTGTGGGCTCGGAGAGCGGGGGAAGTGCAGTGGACTCAGTGGCTGGCGAGCACAGTGGTAATATGCCTGGGGGGTCCTGTCTCCTTGGGCAGAGGGTGGGGGCAAAATAGGTCTTGGGATCAGTAATGATGACTTATTCTCAGTGAGATTAGGGACATGTAGAATTCCAAATTGTGCTTAATCTATAGTGTGGCCTTGGAACACATTATCCTATGGTTTTTGACACTTATTTAATGGGGGGGGGGTGGCATTTCTGTTAATAATCTGCTTCGTTAACATAGCAGGTCACCTCCCCAGTTTACTAGCTGGATGTGATAGGGCTCTAGAATGAAGGAGAATGACAATTTGGTTTCACCTTGTAAATCAGTCTTTGGTTAACAATTGGTTATGGGCAATTTTTATGAAGGAGATAGAGTGGCTGATAATTTCTAGATTCCTGTGTCAGTTATGTTTACTCCGAAGTACGAGATAGAAGTTTATCAGCATCTGAGATTAAGGTTGTTCTCATGTGATAGGGAAATGTGACAGAATGGCTGTCAGAAGAGTGATTCAGGGGGTCTTGTTTAGCTTAATATAGAACATTTCTGTGTGCTGTCAGTTACTTTCTGACCATTGCTGACTTCAGAATGCATGGGGTTCCATCATGCTTTGGGAGTTGATTTGTGCTTTTATAACCATTTCCCTCTAGTATCTGGCCGGAGCAGTGCTTATGGTGATGCCACTGCTGAAGGGCATCCGGCTGGACCAGGAAGTGTCAGCTCAAGCACTGGTGCTATCAGCACCACCACTGGACACCAGGAGGGAGATGGCTCGGAGGGAGAAGGAGAAGGGGAAGCTGAAGGAGATGTCCACACTAGCAACAGGTCAGGACCTAGTCATTCACGGTTAAGAGGCTTGCCTACCTGAGAGTAGTTCAGGAATAGGAGGAGGATTGATTAGTTGCAGGAGGGTGAATGATGATTACAATATATTTCTTTTGAAATACAAAGGTAATTCAAAGATATTTGAATTTATGTCTGTCATTCACTTTGTGCTTCTTTTTTTGTTCTTTCCTTTGTGGCCTTCTTTTGGGTTGATTTTCTATTTTTTAAATTCCTTTTTATTCCCTTAACTCTGTTTCTAACCTTTTAGTGGTTATACTATTCATCTTAACATTTGGATAAGCAGTCTTCCTTCTACTTAGCTTATCCAAAACTAGATTTAACTACTAGTTGTGTCTTCTTCCAGAATAATGTGAGGACCTTAGAAGACTTTATCCCTTCTTCTCGGTATAAAATGTTATTTTGGTGTGTTTTAATTTTTTTTTGAATGTCTTTTTAAAGCCCTCAGGATGTTGCTGCTGTTTTATGTAGTTTATGTGGTCAGTGTTTGTTTAGCTTTACTTGCATGTCCAGCATTTTCTAATTTTAATTTTTTTTTTTTTTTTTTTTGAGACAGAGTCTCACTTTGTCGACCCCCTGGTAGAGTGCCGTGGCACATAGCTCACAGCTACTTCAGACTCCTGGGCTCAAGTGATTCTCTTGCCTCAGCCTCCCGAGTAGGTGGAATTACAGGTGCCTGCCACAACGCCCAGCTAATTTTAGAGGCAAGGTCTCCTTCTAGCTCAGATTGCTCTTAAACTTGTGAGCTCAAGTGATCTACCTGCCTCGGCCTCCCAGAGTACTAGGATTATAGGCGTGAGCTACTGTGCCCAGCCATGTCCACCACTTTGTGTGCCCACCATTTCTTTATGCCTCTTAGACCTTCCGTCCAGGAACATTGTTCTTTCTGAAGTATGTCATTTAGATTTTCCTTTAGGGACATCTGCTGGTTACAACATCTCAGATTTTGTTGTTCTGGAAATGTCTTTATTTAACTTACATTTGTAGATGTATTATAAAATTTTATGTAAGCAGTCTCTCCTCCCTACCACCAAAATTGAAAATTGTATTCCATTGTTTTCTGGCTTTTATTTCTAATAAGATTCTCTTGCTGTTGTAACTGTTGCTCCTTTCAAAGTAATGTCTTTATTGCTGCTTTTAGGATCTTCATTTTGTCATTGTTTTTATAGTTTTACTAGGATAGGTTTTGGATGGATTTCTTTTGAGGGGTGGGGAAATGCTTAAAACAACAGAAATTTTTTATTCACAGTTCTGGAAGTTTAAAGTTCAAAATTAAGACTTTGGCAGGGCCATGTTTGTTCCCTCTGAAACCTTCCTTGCTGCTTCTTAGCTTTTGGTGATTTGTGAGCAGTCCTTGAATTTCCTTGGCCTATAACTCTAGCACTTCAATCTCTGTCTCCCTGGTCACTTGGTCTTCTCCCTTCTAATATTGTCTCTTCTTGCTTTTATTTTATTTTTCTAGATTTAAGGGGTACAAGTAGAGTTTTGTTACATGGATGTATTGTATAGTGATGAAGTCTAGGCTTTTAGTGTACCCATCACCTGAATAATGCACATTGTACCCAATAGGCAATTTTTCATCTCTCGACCTCCTCCTACCCTCCCTATCTCAAAGTCTCCACTGTCTGTAATATACTTTATATGACCATGTGTGGCCTTAGTTTAGCTATTACGCATAAACGAGAACATGTTGTACTTGGTTGTCTCTTCCTGGGTTACTTGTCTTAAGATAATGGTCTCTAGTTCCATCCAAATTGCTACAAAAGAAATTATTCTTTTCCTTTTTATGGCTGAATAGTAATCCATAGTATATGAGTGTACTTACCACATAAATTGACGTGCACTTAGATGGATTTCATTTTGTGATTGTGACTTACACTGTCACATATAGGTGTGGGTATCTCTTTTTTTTTTGGCTGGGGCTGAGTTTGAACCCGCCACCTCCAGCATATGGGGCCAGCGCCCTACTTCTTTGAGCCACAGGTGCTGCCCAAGTGTGGGTATCTTTTTGATGTAATGATTTCTTTTCCTTTGGGTAAACACCCATTAGTGGGATTGAAAGATTGAATGGTAGATCTACTTTTAGTTTTTTGAAACTTTTCCATACTGATTTCTGTAGAGGTTGTACTAATTTACATTCTTACCAACAATGTATGAAGTGTTCCCCTTTCACCACATGTATTGTTTTTTGACTTTTTAATAATGGCCATTCTGTTGGTTTTAATTTACATTTTTCTTATGATTAATGATGTTGAGTATCTCTTTATGTGTTTTTTGGCCATTTGTATACATTCTGAAAAATGCCTGGTTATATCATTTCCCCACTTTTTAATGAGTTTTTTGTTTTTTCTTATGGAGCTGTTTTGAGTCCTTTGAAGATTCTGGATTTTAGTACTTCACCAGATGTATATACAACAAATACACTCTCCCATTTACTCTGTTGATGGTTTCCTTTGCTTTGCAGAAGTTTTTTAGTTTAAGTATCATTTGTTTATTTTGTTGTTGTTGCATTTGCTTTTTTGGAGTCTTAGTCATAAGACTTGGGCCATAAGACTCTAGTCTTTGCTAGGCCAATGTCTGGAGAGTTTTTCCTAAGTTTTCTTACTTCGTTGGCCTAATATCTTTTATTGCTAGTGAGCTCATTATTGTTTTTATTTTGACATTGTATCTCGTGATCTTTCAAAATTTTTAAATTCTAATTATAGGTTCTGGTGGTAGATTTTCTGTGTACATAGTCTTGTCACCTGCAAATTATGACAGTTTAATTCTTTTTTTGTTCTGGTCTTTATACCTTTTTTTTTTTTTTTTTTTGAGACGGAGCCTCAAGCTATCCCCCTGGGTAGAGTGCCATGGCATCACGCTCACAGCAACCTCCAACTCCTGGGCTCAAGCGAGTCTCTTGCCTCAGCCTCCCAAGTAGCTGGGACTACAGGCGCCCGCCACAACACCTGGCCATTTTTTGGTTGCAGCCATCATTGTTGTTTGGCGGGCCCGGGCTGAGGATTCGAACCCGCCACCTTAGGTGTATGTGGCTGGCGCCTTAGCCGCTTGAGCCACAGGCACTGAGCCCTTTATACCTTTTAATTTCCTGTTCTTTCCTTATTACATTGGCTATGTTGAAAGAAGTGGTGATTATGAACATTCCTATCTCATTCCCAAACTCAGGGGGAAGAGATTCAGTATTTTGTCATTTTGTATAATGTTAGCTCAAGGGTTTTTTATGGATATTCTTTTTCAAGTTAATGAAATTTTATTCCTAGTTTACTGGAAGAATTTTCTCTTGAATGGATTTTGGAGCTTTTGTTTTATATATTGCTTATATGGTTTTTTTTTCTTCTTTATTGTCTTTAAGGATGTAACTTACATTAACTGATTTTTTTTTTAATTACTTCTGGGAACACTTCCTTTGATATGTCTTGGTCAGGGATTGGTATTCACATTATTCTGGCCCCATAAAATAAGTCAAGGCACATTCCTCTTTTGTCTGGAAGAGTTGGCATAAGATTTGTATTATTTCTTCCATAAAATCTTGGAGAAATTCACCAGCGAGGTCATGAGGATCTAGATGGGGTTTTTAAAGGAAGATTTTAAATTATAGATTCATTCTTTAACTCAGAATTATTTCTTTTCCATTGTGTTTCAGTTTTATCTCGTGTTTATAAGGAATTGGTATAAGCTTGTTCATAATATATTATATCATCTTTCTGATATTGGTAACTTAAATCTTTACCATTTATAGTGATGTACCTTTTTTCATTTCTGATATTGGTAATTTAAGTTATAGTCAGTCTCGTCGGATTAACAATTTTATTTGTAAAGAACTGGCTTTTGGCTTTAATTTTTCTCTGTTGTGTATCTGCTTTCTGTTATTGCCTTTGCTTGCTTTTTAAAAAAAATTTAATTTTCTGTTCTGGTTCTTGCTTCATGAGATGAAAGATTAAATCATTGATTTTTTTTTTTTTCTTTTTTCTCCCAGAGAAGACTGGGTCTCCCTCTTTTGCCTAGTCTAGAGTGCAGTGGCATCATCATAGCTCACTGCAACCTCAAACTCCTAGGCTTAAAGGATCCTTTTGCCTCAGCTTCCCTAATAGTTAGGACTATAGGCACGTGTCACCACACACAGATGATTTTCCTATTTTTTGTAGAGATAGGATCGGATCGCATTGCCCAGGCTCAACTGTTTGGCTCGATTGATCCTCTGCCTTGGCCTCTGAATGCTGGTATTATAGATGTGAGCTACCATGCCCAGCCAAATCACTGATTTTTAACTCTACTTTAAAAATACATACTTATTTGGGTTGAGCATAGTGGTTCACACCTGGAATCTTAGCACTGCGGGAGGCCAAGGTGGGAGGATTGCTTTAGTCAGGGGTTTGAGACCAGCCTCTATAAGAGTGAGACCTGTCTTTTTTTAATAAAAAATAAAATTAAAATACATATTTGAAGCTGTATAGTTTTCTCTGAAATTCCCTCTTAATCTTGCTTTGGCTGCAGCCTATGTATTTTGATAGTGTTGTATTTTCATTGCTTTTCAATTAAAACTATTTTCTAAATTCTGTTGTAATTTAGTATTTCGCTCATGGGATATTTAGAATTATTAAATTTCCAAATGTTTGAGGATTTTCTAGTTATATAGAAAAACTATGTGATTTCACTCTTTTGAAGTTTCTTGGGATATATCATTGATCCTATGATGATGTTTTATCTTTCTGCAATTCTCACTTGTCTTGAGGAGTAGGGTCAGTTTAGGTAACCTAGCCATATTGGCAATAGACATGTCTATGGTGACTTTAAGTTAACTTTTATTCATAAATAAGTCAACTAATTGGTCAGTGAATTGTTTTCAATAGTAAAACTGAATTTTATTTTAAATCCCCAAAGAAAAGGAAACTGTGATTGTTTTTTTGGTGCAGTGTTTATTTTTTTAAGTTGTAAGAATACTGCCTAAGAGTTTGAAAATAATCTGGTATGGGGCCAGATGCGGTGGCTCACGTCTGTAATTCTAGCACTCTGTGAGGCTGAGGCAGGTAGATTGCTTGAGCTCAGGAGTTAGAGACCAGCCTAAACAAGAGCAAGACCCAGTCTTTACCAAAAATAGAAAAACTAGGCAGATGCTGTGGTGGGTACCTGTAGTCCCATTTACTGAGGATAGAAGGATCACTTGAGCCCAAGAGGTTTGAGGTTGCTGTGAGCTGTGACACCACAGTTCTCTACCCAGGGCAGTTTAACTCTGTCTTAAAAAAGAAAATATTTCTGGTATGATTTTGGTCTGGGTTCAGAATCTGCTCATTTTGTTGACTTTTTTCCTTTGTTTTGAGTGTATAGTTACATGTATATATTCTCTAAATCTGAAGATACTAACCCATCTCAAAGCAAATCCTCCTTGAGGTTTTATCTACAGAACTGTTGATCTACTGCTTGTCATCTCAGCTTTCCTCACTTGTGCTTCTCATCAGAGCGATTCTTACTCATTTCTAGTCTCCACACATCTTGCCTGATTTTTGGTGGGTGCATGTGTGGACGTTTATGTGTTACTGTATTCGGAAGAACAGGTAACTCATTCCTTTGAGTTCCTTTAGGATGCGAATCATTTATTATTCAAGTAAGACTGTACTTTGGTTCACACTTTTATTATGTTGACATATTTTGGATACCTGCTAGAATATGTAATACATCAAAATCACATATTTAAAAATTTGTATATAGGCATATGGCTTCTTACAAATAGTCCTTAAGGTAAAATGAGGCAAGAACAGCTTACTAATTGTAAAAGTGAATTCATTAATCCATTCAGCAGCTATATCCTTTATCTGTGTTAGAGTATATATTAGGTTAGATTTTCATCCAACTTATTCAAAGGACCTTAATTAAGTAATTTTCCTATTGGTCCCCTTGTATTAGCTAGAGGTCCAGAGCCATACACTTAGAACAGAAGGTCTGTATATCTGCAGATAAAGAAGGCTGGGCAGGGGCTGACTGAATATGCCAGAACACTCAGGGGTCCAGTAGGAAAGGGTGATGCTGAGGTTGAATTTTACACTAGGAAAATTACGGACACAAGGTGAGAGAGGAAAAAAGTGAATGGTCTTACTAAGGACTTGAGGAACTTGAAAATGAAAGGGTCAGGTCATTGTGCAACTGTGAATATAGAGAAGACACTAGAAAATAACGCCTGATGGCAGAGTAGGGCCACGTGCTAGAAAAAGCTGTAAATCTTGCAATTGGAGATTTGGTCTCAATACTGCGAATGACTCGGGCCTGATTACTTGGGAAATACTTTGAAATTTCCTGTAGTAGGTTTTCTCTCAGTGTCATCACTTGTATTTTAGAATCATTTTGGTCCCTTTTAACAGAGTGAGGTCTCTTCTTTCATGTTCCTGCTATACCAAATAGGCATTTCTTAACATTTTTTAAGTGCTAGGGCTGTTGGTAAGCATTAAACTTCTTGTTTACCTTGGTGGCAGGGGAGAGAACTATTCGGCTGGCTCCTGTCTGTGTACTAACTCAGGGCTCATGTGTTTTCCTTTTAGGCTGCACATGGTCCGTCTGATGCTGTTGGAAAGGTTGCTGCAGACCTTGCCTCAGTTACGAAATGTTGGAGGTGTCCGGGCCATCCCATATATGCAGGTACCTTCAGTTCACCTGGGTCTGTCACACACTCTAGGAACCATCCTTAAGCATGTTTCATCTCTCTTCCAAGGGACCTGGAAGGCTTTGTTAACGTTGCCAAATTGTGGAGTACAATTTTCAGCTACATGTCTCAGCCCTGCATTTTATAGATGAGAAGTCTAAGGGTCAGAAAATTTTTTTTTAATGCGTATGTTTATCTAGCTAGTTACTGATGGAACCAGGAGCAAAAGCTTGCACCCGTGAGTCTTAGTCTCTAGTGTCTTTCTGTAAGTACAGGTGAGTGGTAGAGTGTCACCCAGTAGCTGTTCTTCTACTCAGTAGCACCCTTCCAAAAAGGCAGAATTGTTTACTCTTTGCTCAGTAAACTACCCATCTCAAGCTACTTTGCTCGAGTATAATATACATTAATTGAGTAATTTTACTAGCTTTTTATAACATTTTTTTGTGATGTGAAGTATGGCATATATCAAAATTTGGCTCTTCTGACTCTGGATCTTAAACTTTAGGTGCCTAGAATTTAGAATACTTCAGTAGATTGCAGTTATGGTTGACAGGAAAGTCAGGAAGATAGGGATTTATTTGGAAACATCGTATTTAGAGTTGACTCAAAATTGACTTTTGAGTTTTTTCTCTCTTCAACTTCCAGGTCATTCTGATGCTCACTACAGATCTGGATGGTGAAGATGAGAAAGACAAGGGGGCCCTGGACAACCTGCTCTCCCAGCTTATTGCTGAGCTGGGCATGGATAAAAAGGTAACATTCGAGGGTCAACGTGTGATAAGCAGGATCGTCTGAGATCCTTTCTCAGGTTCTCATTCCTCTCTTAGAGGAACTTCATCTAATTTTAAAAGTGTCATCGTTCACTTGAGGGCCCCAGTTTTACTGAGTCAACTAAAATGAATTCAGGACCTCCTTTGGATCCTAGGCCTAAATAAGGGACAAGATGAAGTCCCTGCCCTCATAGACCTTTTGTAGCTTGACTAGATGAAAACATTAAATTAGTTTGTATCTTAATATGGCCTTCTGTGTGTATTGGGCTCTAGGTACCCCAGGTACAGTTCCACTGATATACTGGAGCTTGTTTTGTCTCTGATTCCATCTGAGAAACACTCAGTGCTGATGGGATTGAATGTCTCAAGCTTACAGTAACTATAGGCTTCTGGGCTTCTGCTTTTGCCACAGGATGTCTCCAAGAAGAACGAGCGCAGTGCTCTGAACGAAGTCCACCTGGTGGTAATGAGACTCCTAAGTGTCTTCATGTCCCGCACCAAATCTGGATCCAAGTCTTCCATATGTGAGGTATTTTTGCTTTGAGCTTATGGGTTTGGGGAAAGGTAAGAGGATTGTCTGGTTGTTACTAGGGTCAGGACAGAGGTTGTAGTCGTCTGTTAGAATAAGGCCATTGTTCCCTGAGGAGAGTAAGATTCTAAGCTGTCACCTCTTCAAGAACAGAAGAACTTCCGTGTTTTTCAGAATCCCCTCCAATCCCTAGTCTTGCTAACAATGCCTCCAATGGAGGGGTTAAAGGGTTTGGAAGTTCTGTTATTGAAAAGCAGGAGCCTGTTCTGCAAGGCACAGAATGGCTAAGAGGATTCCCCTAGTGTGTGTTGCTATAAGGTAAGGTAATAAAGCAGAAAGAAAGCGATGTGTGTGTGGTGAAAGGAGATTAGCACAAAGCAGAGAAGGTAGAAATTGAGGCTGAACTGCATCCAATCTTAATGAGCTTAGGAGCTGTGGGGTTTGCTGGGATTTGCAAGGCTTTCCTAATGGTCTTATTTACAGTAGCTTTTCTCCTACTTTTTTATGCATGTGATCACTCACCCCCATCTCCTTTGGAAGCTGGTTCTATGGAGGAGTCTTAACAGGGGGTGGGTTGTTAAGTAGTACCTATAATGGAGAGTGTTCTCTTTCTTAAAATGGCCTTCTTTTCGAGTTGCCCAAGGAGAAAGAAAACTCATCCCCTCCTAGGGAAAGGACTATCTGGTCCTTGCCTCTCTGGCTTCTGGCATGTGTATGTAGTGAGGTTAGAGTTGAGAACAAGTATTTGTTTCTTTTACCATGTGCTTATTCAAAGTTTTGAATAACTTTTTTTAAACAACTTTACAAGTGTTTGAACTAGTTGGGAAACTTTTAGTGCAAGAGACTGATTGACTCACTCCCATAATGGCTAAGGCTATTGTAAATGTGGACTTCACATTATCTTTATAGTCATTCTCACCATCTGTGTGTTTTTTCTCCCTCTTAGTCATCTTCCCTCATCTCCAGTGCCACAGCAGCTGCCCTGCTGAGCTCCGGGGCTGTGGACTACTGCCTGCATGTGCTCAAGTCACTTCTGGAGTATTGGAAGAGCCAGCAGAATGACGAGGAGCCTGTGGTGACCAGCCAGTTGCTGAAACCACACACTACCTCATCCCCACCTGACATGAGCCCATTCTTTCTCCGCCAGTATGTGAAGGTGAGGTCTTTCCCTGGTCAAAGAAACAACCCTCTCTCATCCAAAGGCCTCTTCTCTTGACTGTCAGGGAATAAAGCTGAAGGGGCTGAGGGTGAGGAACCTCAGGTAGGAGCTGGCACCCCTTGGGTTTAATTTTAGCATGAAGTAGTAGCTGACCACATCTCCAACCTGCTATGGGATTTTGGCTCCTGCCACTTTGTCAACCCAAGAAATTGATTAAAATCAGAGTTATCTCATTTCATAGTAAGCTTTGTAGAAAAAGATGAGAAAGTACGAGGTAATGCCGTTGGTAGTGAGTCTTGCCTTGTGTGTGTTAGGAATTCCTCATGAAGAGGCCCTTGAACACGCTTGTTAAGAAGGTGCACTTTCTGGTCGAATGAGTCTGGGAACAAGTCTCGTTGAGTGTTCTTTCTCAGCATCTTAGCATCTTGAAGTGGAGAGAATTCTGTCTAACCTCAGTAAGCCAGCATTTCTACATTTGGAAAATGAGGATACAAATAGTATCTGCTGTATAGGCTGTTGCAAGTTGTTTGTAAAGGACTTGGCCCAGAGCCTAGCATGTACCAACGCTCAGTAAATACAAACTGTTGCACCCACTCTGTTCCTCTTGAGACCATGTAGTGCTAATGGGTTTGACCAGCTGTGCTTCTTACTGCCCACTCAGAGTGGCTTTGGAGAGGAGGGATAGGATAGGCATGCACTATGGAGCTGATTGTGTTCTGCTCTTTTTAAAAAGTAACTCTTTGGTGGTTTTCCATAACTTTTTGGGCAACAAAAGTTCTTTGAGGACCCAGCCACCTACTTGACTCTCTAGCTTTGTCACTGGCAACACCCTACTCAGCTTTGAACAGAGATAATCTTGAGGCTTCCTTGTCAAATCAAAACTATCTGTTCATTTCCCAGACATGGCACATTGCCTGTATATTTACTGTCCCTTCTGGAATCCTTTCCTCTCCCTCTGCATTCCTTTCGTCTCCTATCTAGTTAATCCCTAGACCTTCTTCAAGACCCAGTACAAGCACTGGATCCTGGGGAAACCTTCCCTAACACATAATTCCCTTTTACCAAGTCTGATCAAGAGAGCCTTTCCTGGGTTTCCAGAGCACTCTGCACACATTTACTTATCTGTCCTCCCCTCCAAACTATTAGCAATTTCCATGTTTTAGAACTGACGAGTAACTGGGGATTGAATGTGTGAGATATGTTGTGCCCTCAGACTCTTACAGGTTCTTCTTATGGGACCACATGGCTTTCAGAATAGCTGCTGTTTCGAATCTCTCAGTATCTCTGCCTCTTTGTATGACGTGAACCTGGGAATCTGGACTAAGTTTTGTAATCTTGGCCCCCTTGGTTTAAGTAATTCCAGTTATCATGGGAAGTGTTTATTGTAGAGAATGAAATACATCTCGTGGAAGTCAGAAATCCTTGCCCACTATTGTTTTTTAAATTTTTTGCCAGTCTAGCACTGATTTTTCTATAGGCAAAGTACAATCAACCTCGTGTCAAAAACCACAGATTGAAATGTTAGAACTTTGAGGAGCAGAAAGATCCATCTCTACTGTAACCTTTTATGTAATTAAGTTGCCACCAGGTGCCTGGGGCCTTCGGGTTTATAACTAAACTGTCAGTGAGCGATGGCTCCAGCCTTGAAAGGCACCCATTTCCAGCACCAGCATGCAATGTGCCTCCTGAGCAGTGAGCGGCCTTTTCCTTAACTGTGGTCATGGGAAAGGGAAATCACAGATGCTCAAGCAGATTTTCTTCTCTCAGGGTCATGCTGCTGATGTATTTGAAGCCTACACTCAACTTCTAACAGAGATGGTCCTGAGGCTTCCATATCAAATCAAAAAGATTGCTGACACCAATTCTCGAATCCCACCTCCCGTCTTTGATCATTCATGGTTTTACTTCCTCTCAGAGGTAAGTGAAGGTCCCGAGTGGTATGCCAGCCCAGGCCAGGGCTCATCTACAGTCACCTTTGGGCCTGTCCTCCTCCTCATTCGGATCGCCCCCTGCTGAGTTCCTCTCACCCTTCCAGGTCATGGCCTTGCCCTTCTGGAATGTACTCTGTGCTGGAACTGTGGGAGATGTGACTCAAAGCAAGCCATCTACGTTAGTTGCTGATTTATATTTAACTTTCCCCACATGTGGTGATAAGGGACAAGTTTAATAATTTGGGTTCTGTTAGGAAAACAGAAAGTATACTAGTTACCTTAACAGTTCCCCTTCAGTATGGGGAATTATTGAAACCACTTTTGGAACCAAAAAGATACAAAGGAAACATTAGGTGACACAGGACTAGTAACACAGGAAACAGCTATCAGCAGCCCTGTGTGTGAAGAGGAGGGGTGGGCAGGCTGGGGCAGCTCTGAGGAGGGGGTGCTGTGAGCGCTATTGAGGTTGGCTCTGGAAGTACCGGAAGAAGCTGATGAGTGGAACCGACTGTAGCTGGCTATTGCTAGAGCTATGGAAAGACAGAAAGGATCAGGCCCTTCTTCCTCCCCCTGCCTTCATGTACCCTCCCTATTGGCAGAACCTGAGAGGGAACTGGCTGGCAAGGAAGCACTGCGGTTTACATAATTCTGGACGGGGTGCTGTGGGCAGAGTATGGCGTGGCAGGGTTGAAGTTGAGAGACAGTAGCTTAATAACCAGCACAACAAGCAGGAGGTAGATGACCTTAGGAGGAATGATCTGTTAGCAAACCTCAAATGACTATTTCAAGTTATATAGTTGAACCAGCCCAATCTCTTTGCTAGCTCTTTCACTTGAAAAGAGATTTGGAATGGCTTTTTCTTCTTAGGTTCCCTTTGGGTGGGCTGAGTGGAGGCCAGCTTCCCTCAAGGAAGAGGAGCATAAATATTGCTATTTTCCTCATTAATTTCTTTTTTCTTCTGCTTTTCTCCTGCACCCTTTAAAGAATACTTAAGGTCAGCAGGGGTTGGCCTGGCCAAGAGGAAATAGCTTGGTTTGTGTTTCTCACCATTTTGAAATGACGATTCTTTAAAAATCAGGGTGCAAAAGGCTCAGTCGCTATAGATCCAGCCCCAGGGTTGCTTACTCTTTGTTTTGTTTGTCTCTCAAGTACCTGATGATCCAGCAGACTCCATTTGTGCGCCGTCAAGTCCGCAAACTTCTGCTCTTCATCTGTGGGTCAAAGGAGAAATACCGCCAGCTCCGCGATTTGCACACACTGGACTCCCACGTGCGTGGGATCAAGAAGCTGCTAGAAGAGCAGGGGATATTCCTCCGGGCAAGTGTGGTTACCGCCAGCTCAGGCTCTGCCTTACAATACGACACACTCATCAGCCTGGTACGAGGGCTGGGAGCTGGCAGGGCAGGGCAACGGTATGTGGTGAGGCTTGTGGGCTAGAGCAGCACAGGGCTCGTAACTATTTAGAGAATGTCATGGTTGGGGTTGAGATCAGGGTAAATCCATAACCCCTGATGGCTTCAGAGCGTGGGATTTCTCGCTCAGCACTCCTACCCTGTCTGGTTATAGTAGTTCTTCCACAGTGAGGTGGGGTGACTTGAGCATCTTAGCTGTGATGTTTCCTCATATCAGAGGACAAATGTATTTATACACCTTTGGATTTTTATTCATGAATACTAAATGGTGAAAGTTAAGAGTATAAAAATATATTTCTGCCCAAAGAGAAACTGTTTGGACTTAGGAAAAGAATGTTTTCCCTGTAACCCAGAAAGAACATCTTTTAATATGAATGACAGCTGCTAGCTTGTGTAGTGTCCTTGCTTTGGGGTTTGTAGCAAGATAAGTCAACTGGATTGTAGTTTCTCAGGTCATGGTCTACGTTTGCTGCTGCTTTATCGAGTGCGCTCAAGGTTCCCTGAAAACCTTGCACTGGGGAAATAGGACAAAAGCAGCCTCAGGAAGAGCTGCAGGAACATGTGTGCCTTGGGTGCAGGCCACTAGACATCCCAGATTACAGATCAGGGCCAAGAGGGTGACCACTCCTGGCGGAAGGTGTGCTTCTTGTTTGGGTCGCTTGGTGCAATCTTTCCCCCCCCCCCGGTCGATTCTCTTTTCAGATGGAACATCTGAAAGCCTGCGCAGAGATTGCTGCCCAGAGAACCATCAACTGGCAGAAGTTCTGCATCAAAGATGACTGTAAGCAATGCCGCGCATGTATCCATTTATTCCTCAGGAACTGTCTGTTGAGGCACACTATGTGCTCGGTACTGAACTGGATCCTGTGGGGCAGGGGGGAACCGGTGGCCCTAAGTACAACCCCTTGACCAAATCCAAACCTCACAGAACAGATCCCTTGGTAAAAGGATTTATTCTGTAAAATTTGAATTCAGTCAGAAGACTGCATTCAAGCAAGCATCCAGAAGGCCACATCTGCCCCAAGGCCGTAGCTCCCACCTCAGCATGTGAGGGCTGATGGTTAAAGTCTGGGGTACCCTGGGAACACAAAGTAGAGAAATGTGTGACCTCCAGGTTGTGGCAATAAAGCTCAAGAGGAGGAGGTGGCGGCTAGAGAATCACTTATTTGAAGGAGCAGGGGCTGGATCCAGTCTATTTGTAGTAGTTACAACACTTTGCAGAGATTTCCAGAGAGTATAACTGCTTCACAACATCCAGAAAACTTGGACAAGAAAGCTGACGATAATGGGGTGGTCTCAGCTGTATGGAGAAGTTTCTCCTCTTCCCGTGTATAAGTCACAGCGCTGAGCTGTCTCTCCTTTGCTTGCAGCTGTCCTGTACTTCCTCCTCCAAGTCAGTTTCTTGGTGGATGAGGGTGTGTCTCCAGTACTGCTGCAGCTGCTGTCCTGCGCTCTGTGTGGCAGCAAGGTGCTGGCTGCGCTGGCGGCTTCTGCAGGATCCTCTAGTACTGCTTCCTCGGCCCCTGCAGCTGCCAGTTCTGGGCAAGTCGCAACGCAGTCCAAGTCTTCCACTAAAAAGAGCAAGAAAGAGGAAAAGGAAAAGGAGAAGGATGGTGAGGGTTACCCTCTTGTCTTGGTGACCATGGTGACATGTTTAAATTGTCTTGAAGGGCATGGTTTATTCTGTTCTTCTGAAGGGTCTTTTGTCTCGATTTACAGGGGACCAAAAACCCAACTGCCCTCTAGTGTCTACATTTGTCTTCATTTTCACTTACATTGAAGTGGCATGTTAAACAGTTTAATTTCTGATGCCAAGTGACAGTAATAGGTAGGAAAGGTCTAAGTGCACTGTACATTTTTAGTAGCAAGTTTCTTATTCTGTGAATTAATAACACTTGCTCTGTGGAGTGCTTCTCAGAGTTTAGTGAACAGCTTAGTAAATAGTTAAATGCTCTACAAAATTAGCTCTCTTAGCTGACCCCCTACCATCAGTTTCACTGCTTTCTATGGCCCTTGGAGACTTGAGGCAGGTGACCAGGGGGAGCAATGGTGGAGGTTCATATTCCCCCAGTGAATGCTCAGGCTTACAGTAGTGTTGATGGTTGGATACAGCAAAATTTGCAAAGTAAATTTCTCTTTCAGTGTAAGACCTAATATATTTGTTCAGTACTGGGCTTATGTAAGCATGCATTATCCTGTGGTTTTTTTTTGGTGACATTATTATATGTCTCGCTTGGAAGGCAGCTAGGCTCACCACTATACTACCAACACTAGAAGTATCTCTTGTTATGGTTTACCTGTTTGTCCTATAGTAAAAAATTATTTGGCAAAAATATAACCATTTAGTAGAAACTTTTAGAAATGGGCAAAAATGTCCTCCCTGTCCATCTGGTAGACCAGGCTTTAGGGCATTGGAGGGATTGTCCTTGCTCTTCAACCCTCAGTCCTGCCCTGCCCTGATCTTGTAGGTGAGAGCTCAGGCAGCCAGGAGGACCAGCTGTGCACAGCTCTGGTGAATCAGCTGAACAAATTTGCTGATAAAGAAACCCTGATCCAGTTTCTGCGGTGCTTCCTGTTGGAGTCCAATTCTTCCTCGGTTCGCTGGCAGGCTCATTGCCTGACACTGCACATCTACAGGTAAGTTGGGGCTTAGTTTCCAGATCAGCATGGGTCAGGGACCAGGTGCACTAGCAGCTCTGTTTTGGTTTTATGTTACACACTCATGGTTATAGTGTCAGTGTTTATACCACCCTGGATCCTCTTGAGTATTTTCTCATTGCTCTGGCTGGTTTTTAGCCATTAAACTGATGCCATTGACAAGAGATAATCTGTTTTACCATTCAGAAGGCTATGTCAAGGTCAGGCACTCTAGGAGGCCAAGGCTGGTGGATTGCCTGAGCTCAGGAGTTTGAGACCAACCTGAGCAAGAGTGAGACCCCTTCTCTACTAAAAAAAATAGAAAAACTAGCCAGGTGCTGTGGTGGGTACCTGTAGTTCCAGCTACTTGGGAGGCTGAGGCAGTAGGATTGCATGAGCCCAAGAGTTTAGGGTGCTGTGAGATATGACACCACAGCACTCTACCCAGTGCAACAGAATGAGACTCTGTCTCAAAATAAAGGACAAAAAGAAGGATGTGTTTAGGAATTTGAAAATGACCAGGCTTACTTCCTTAGTCTAAAAAAGCTCCGTTTCTGCTCTGGGATAACATGTGGTAG
The DNA here is from genome assembly GCF_000181295.1 of Otolemur garnettii. NCBI lineage: Eukaryota > Metazoa > Chordata > Mammalia > Primates > Galagidae > Otolemur > Otolemur garnettii. Next base: position 5,751,046 of record NW_003852404.1, read on the forward strand.
GAATAAAGTGCCTCCTAAAGACAGCAAATGACTGTGCTCCATCTGTTTGGATTGACTGTCATAGGAGCAAAGAAACCATCCACACTTAACTCACAGTTGTAGTGAAACATAACGTCTACACAAACAGTCTGGGACTGATGGTAAATAAAGGAGCGGCAGGGTTCTCTGCTGCTTGGTAATGTGGGCTATCGTTTATTTATAGGAACTCCAGCAAATCTCAACAGGAACTCCTGCTAGATCTGATGTGGTCCATATGGCCAGAACTCCCAGCCTATGGTCGCAAGGCTGCCCAGTTTGTGGACCTACTAGGATATTTCTCCTTGAAAACTCCACAGACGGAGAAGAAGGTAGTAATTGATTTATGGGCAGAGAAGCTAGCTTGTCACATTTAACCTTTTTTGTCATGAGTTAAGAGCATTATAATTAACCTAGGTAGGGGGTTGGTATATGAAATCTCTTTTAAATATATTCAGTTTTGCATTTCTCATTAAGCATTCCATACATATATCGTGTAGATAATAAATGCTAGCAAGTAAGTACAATTCTGTTTTGTACTTATTTGTCAGCATTTATTATCTACACGATATATACAGATAATAAAAGTAGGTCAAACAGGAAAAGAAGATAGAATTCATTTAAGTCTCTTAGAAAAGTAAGTACTGGTTTTACTGGTAGCCCTGGGATTATATACCAGAAAATGTTTCTGTAGTTATTGGTGGCTTGCCCCTGTAATCCCAGCCACTTGGAAAGCTGAGGCAGGAGAATGAGTTGTGGTAAGAGTTGGACACCAGCCTGGGCAGCATAGCAAGACCCCATCCTGAAAAATGGAAAAATAAATTTAGCCAGGCTTGGTGGCACACAGCTGTAGTCTTAGTTACTCAGAAGGCTGAGGTAGAAGGATTCTTGGAGCCCAGAAGTTCGAGGCAGCAATGAGCTATGATGTGCCACTATACTCCACCTTGGGCAACAGTCAGTTGCTGTCTCTAACAAAAAATCAAAGAAAATGTTTCTAAATTCTTTAATTACATAACCATTTCGTGGCTTCTTCATATGAATAAAAATGGTTTTCCTCCACAAGGTCTGAAAGGGTACCTGTCACTAAGATTGTGAAAAATTCTAAAGGAGATAGAATCTGTTCGATAGTAAGAAATTAGGCCCAGCTTTGTGTAATTCTGAATGTGGACTGAGGAGTCTGGTACTTCCAGGGCAGTCTTTAGCTAGAAAGCAGAAGACAAAAGTCTTTGCCAATAAGATTTTCCCTTGGGCTTTAACTGTGTTTGTTTACTGAATTCTGTTTCAGTTGAAGGAATATTCACAGAAGGCTGTGGAGATTCTGCGGACTCAAAACCATATTCTTACCAACCACCCCAACTCTAACATTTATAAGTGAGCATTGTTTTGTTTTCTTCCTTCTGTATGCTCATTCAACATTCTGAGTAGCTGTTCGCATATCAATAGATGGGCAAGTGAACTTGTCTAATTTATTTTTTAATCCCTCCCATGTAGCCCAGGGTCTTGCATATAGAAGGCACTCAAATGTCATTGTTAGGCCAGGCATGGTGGCTCACACCTGTAATCCTAGCACTCTCGGAGGCTGAGGCCAGCCTGAGCCAGAGTGAGACCTCGCCTCTAAAAATAGCTGGGCGTTGTAGTGGACACCTGTAATCACAGCTACTCGGGAGGCTGGGGCCAGAAGATTGCTTGAACCCAAGAGTTTAAAGTTGCTATGAGCTATGATGCCATGACAGTGTACTGCCTATGTTTCAAAAAAGAAAACAAAATGTCATTGCTGAATGCAAAGTTTGGTAAGCGGTAATAAGAAAAGGTCTCTAGTTTCAGGGTTTAAATTTAAATAAGACAAAATGTTTATATAAAATACCTTCCTTTAAAAAAGACTTGGTTAAATTGACAGTTTACTATATCTTTGGTTTGGTAGTATCTTGTCCTTTAAAAAAAAAAAAAAACAAGAACTTTATTTAGGTGTAGTTTATATACTATAAAATTTACCTATTTTAAATGTCCAGTTCAATGATTTTTAGTAAATTGAATTGTGGCCCTTGATTCAAATTGTAATGCGTTTTTGGATTTTCATGAAGTATGGCTTTTTTTTTTTTTTTTGAAGTATGGCTTTAAGGTAGGTAAGATCAAGTAGTTGAAATTTCCTTTCTGTGACTTTTAAATCCTATTGGAATTTTTCTGTTTCCTGTGTCCTCACTTTAGTGGGGCTAGCTTTGGGGAATACTGAACCATCCATCCCTTCGTCGTGGTTCCTTTGTGAGGCTTGGTGCCTCCTAAAATGAAAATTTCGTTGTGCTAAGACTGATTTCTTCCTTAGCACCTTATCTGGCTTGGTGGAATTTGATGGCTATTACCTGGAGAGTGATCCCTGCCTGGTGTGCAATAATCCTGAAGTACCGTTTTGTGTAAGTAACATCTTTAACATGGGCAGTCCTGAGACTTACAGGTCTAGTAGCTTTCTTTTTTTCCAGAGATGGGTTGATACCACATAGATTTTCCTCTCCTAATGGTTGTCACCAACAGGAGGAATCCTTATCTGCCACATTTATTTCCTTAAATAGAAACTCCATCTATGGATGAAGGGTGGGCTGTATTCATGAATTTTACAAGAAGGTAGGGTGAGCTTTGTACTAATACTGTGTTTTATGTACTTTGAATTTAGTATATCAAGCTGTCGTCTATTAAAGTGGACACGCGGTACACCACCACCCAGCAGGTTGTGAAGCTCATTGGCAGTCACACCATCAGCAAAGTGACAGTGAAAATTGGTGATCTGAAACGGACCAAGATGGTGCGGACCATCAACCTGTATTATAACAACCGAACTGTGCAGGCCATCGTGGAGTTGAAAAACAAGTACGGGCTTTTGAGGCTTGAGGGGCGAGGGCAGCAGGTTTTGTCAGGCTCAACATGAGTTGCTGGTTTTGGTTCCTGAAATGGGGTAGAGCAGCATGTCCCTGGCAGGCCTACTTTGTCCAAAGAGCTTCTCTAGGAATGGAATTCCTTCCATTTCTACATGGTGCTTTCCCTCTTTTTGTTTACTGCCATTGAGTTTCCTAGCCTGAATGTCCCATATGTCGCAGCGTCTGATTCAGGGCAGGTCAGAAGAGCCAAAAGGAGCACTAGCCTGGGTTGTAGTGTTGACTTTCACAGAGACAGATCTCTTTTTATTGAAGTCTCAGACATTGCTGTTAGAGAATATAGGTAGATATGACTTGGATATTAAAACTTGCAGTGCCATTCTGCACATGGAGCAGAAGTATTGCTGTCATTCCAGGAGATAGAATAAAGCTAATGTGCCACATCAATTAATGGCCAGGCACTCTGCCTAAAGGAGGGTTCCTCTTCTTTGAAGAGCGGAGTTTAACGTACGTGACCTGAAAGTGGAAGCTGTCCGTTAGGGTGACCCATTCCCCACTAGAAGGGGTGATTTGATTTTTTGTTGTGTTGAGTCAGCACAGTTGCTGGTAGACCATGTGGGTGCAAATCCCAGCTCTACTTTGCAACCTTGGAAAGGTTACTTAACTTCAGTTTCTGTAACTGTAAAATAACACTCAGAGGTGTTATTTTAGAGATTAAATGAGTTAGTATGTGTGAAGTGCTAAGAACAGAGCCTAGCATATAGTAAATACTCAGTAAATATTAGCTCAAATTAGTAATAGATTAATAGTTACTATAACTGTCTCTAAATTATTATGGGCCTTTGTCTTTATGACTTGACTTAGCACTGTTGTCCATACCCTGGTTAAGTTCCTCTGCCTCTCTGAAGCAACCTAGCTGTATCCTTCCAAGGTTGTGGTGATAATGGGAACTTGGTGGCAGTCATCAGCCTTGTCCCTCTTAGGATTACCGGCTTCGGCGTGGCATGCTTTTTGAATAGTGTCTGCCCTTGAGAAGCACTTCTGTTGTTTTCCTGGAATTTTAAAATGTATCATCTCTAACAGCCTAAAGCACTTATATATTTTATCCTTTTTTATAGAGACAAGGTAGAAGGGAAAAGTTTTTCTTAATTAGCTTGCTATTATTTCTTAGATTTTTTTTTCCCCTTAGAGTAGCCACCTAATTGCCTTAGAAAAATACACAGGACAGTCTTTCTCTTCATCTCATCAGACTGTCACCACTGAAGTTTAAATGAGAGGATTTCAGGCCCTCCCTCTTTCTCTCTCTCTTACATTCTCTCTCCTAGGCCAGCTCGTTGGCACAAAGCCAAGAAGGTTCAGCTGACCCCTGGGCAGACAGAGGTGAAGATTGACCTGCCATTGCCCATTGTGGCCTCCAACCTGATGATTGAGTTTGCGGACTTCTACGAAAACTACCAGGCCTCCACAGAGACCCTGCAGTGCCCACGCTGTAGTGCCTCAGTCCCTGCCAACCCAGGGGTCTGTGGCAACTGTGGAGAGAACGTGTATCAGTGTCACAAATGCCGGTAAGCCAGTGGTCATCCCCTAGGCCAGGGCTGTACACATTGCTTGTATTTTGCTGTAGTAGCCTCTGTGGGCAATTTCAGTGTTTGGTACCCTTACAAAATGTGGTATTTAGAGAATTATGGGTGTATAGAGTGGGTTCAAGGGTGGGTGATGAGTGTGTGTTTGTGTGTTTGCCCATCCTGTGGTAGGTGCATAGAGCCAAGAGGAAGATCCTTACATTTAGTTCTGGGTTTTTCTTTTTATCTGGTTACTTTATTTATTTATTTATTTTTAATTAAATCATAGCTGTGTACATTGATACAGTCATGGGGTACAGTGTGCTGTTTTTATATACAATTTGAAATATTTTCATCAAACTGGTTAACATAGCCTTCATGTCATTTCCTTAGTTACTGTGTTAAGACATTTATATTCTACATTTAGAAAGATTCACATGTACCCTTATAAGGTGAACCATAGGCATGATCCCACCAGTCATCCTCCCTAACTGGTTGCTTTAAGTCATTGATTTGTTATTGTCCCTTTGATAATTCCTGCAGTAGTTTCCAGAATATAGATGTGGCATAGTCAGTCTTCTCAGAGTCACCCGCCCCACCCAACCTGTGCCACCATACTGACCCCATCACTTTGGTTCTTCAGATCCATCAACTATGATGAAAAGGATCCCTTCCTCTGCAACGCCTGTGGCTTCTGTAAATATGCTCGCTTCGACTTCATGCTCTATGCCAAGCCTTGCTGTGCAGTGGATCCCATTGAGAATGAGGAAGACCGAAAGAAGGTGAGGCCCTGGCCTAGACCAGTGGCCTTGATCTGAACTTTGGGCAGAGTTGGCATAGTGCAACGCACATAAATTTCTAGCCCAAGCCTTTCTCAACTCAGCACCAGTTTCAGGGCCCAGCTTTTGGGTTGGAGCAAAAAATGACGTATCTTAGAACACATAGTTTGGCCTAGGATTTCAGAGACGTGTTTGTCGTAATGAGACTAGGGCAGTGGTTCTCAACCTTCCTAATGCTGCGACCCTTTAATACAGTTCCTCATGTTGTGGTGACCCCCAACTATAAAATGAAAATAACTTTATGGTTGGGGGTCACCACAACATGAGGAACCGTTTTAAAGGGTTGCAGCATTAGGAAGATTGAGAACCACTTGACTAGGGCATCTGAGGGGCAGATAACTGTGGATTTGGAAAGTCAGAAGAGAAGTTGGATGACTTACCCTGTGCTTGTTTCACAGTCGGCTTCACCCTATGGCTGTTGGCATTCCCTCAGTGTCAGCTTATCCAGGGGCTAGTTCCAGCCAGCGTAACGTGGAGGCTGGATATTAAAGACATTGAGAAAGCAGAGCCTGCTGGGATAACGGAAGAACAAAAGTTCTCCTTCCGGCTGTGCTTATTCTCTCAGCATTGTGTATCATGTATCCTCTGTAACATCTCCTGGGATTATTGTGAAGAGCAGAGATAATATCTGAAGCACAGTACCTGATGTGTAGGAAATCTTTCAGTGAATGGTTATTCAGGAACGTCATTGTGCTGAAAAGCCTTCACTCAGGTCCCTGTCTCTTCCTGTCTAGGCTGTATCCAACATCAACACGCTTTTGGACAAAGCTGATCGAGTGTATCATCAGCTGATGGGACACCGGCCACAGCTGGAGAACCTGCTCTGCAAAGTTAATGAGGCAGCTCCAGAAAAGCCACAGGTAATCCCAAGCTAGGAGGGCGTTTAGATGTAGAGGCCGTGGGTCATGGTTGGAAGCCTGCCAGTGAGATCATGGCTGTGTGGAAGTCTGACATTTTACCTCTTTGGGTTGCAGGACGACTCTGGGACAGCAGGGGGCATCAGCTCCACCTCAGCCAGTGTGAATCGCTATATCCTGCAGCTAGCTCAGGAGTACTGTGGAGACTGCAAGAACTCTTTTGATGAACTTTCCAAAATCATCCAGGTAGACTTGGAATTAGCTTTTAGGAGTGTGTTCTAAGTTGTCAACGCTGTTTGCAGAGCAGTCCTGTTTCATCAGCCAGCGGTTCAGCTCTTGATGTTGCCCTTACCCAGGCTTGCTGAAAAGGCAGGCAGGTGGCTGCACCAAACAGCATCTCGCCCACTGTGGGTTTTGGCACTGGTCAGGGACCTGAATTCATGCTAGAAAACTGAGAGTAGTGGAGATGGGAAGTTAGCATAGATCTGTTTTTCTTAACCATGAACAACCCATCTTTTAATAGAAGGATCACTGGTTTTAAAAACTTAGGTGCCAAAGCCTGGTGTAGTGGCTTGTACCTATAATCCAAGCACTCTGGGAGGCTGAGGCGGGAGAATCATTGAGACCTGGAGTTTTGAGACCAGCCTGAGCAAGAATAAGACCCTATCTGTACTAAAAATAGGAAAAGAAGCCTGGCATGGTAGTGCACTCCTATATTTCCACTTAATCAAGATGCTGAGGCAGGAGGATTGCTTGAGCTCAGGAGTTTGTGGTTGCTGTGAGCTATGATAAAGCCACTATATTCTAGTCCTGGGGACAGAGCAAGACTCTGTCTCAAAAAAAAAAAAAAAAAAAAAAAAAATTGGGTTCCAAGATTCTGTTACCTCTTTTTCTGATACAACCTGTTTGTAGGGGCTGTGAGGGTAAGGGCACACCTACTGCAGTCAACCAGGGTGGGCCATGTGTCAGTTGCATTGTCCCATGGGATGGCATTTTGGCCACAGACAGGGGAGCCTTATACAAGTGGAGCTACCAGTTTACCTTGCCAGCTCCCTGAAATTGTGCCATTTTTGCTACTCATGCATAAGTCTCTGTCCTTTGTCTCTGTAACATGGGATTTAAGAGCACGAGCCTATCATCTGAGGTTGAGTTCTGAATCTGCCACTTCCCTTAATCAAGCCAACACCTCTAAGCTTTAGTTTCCTTTGCTTTAAAATAGGGATAAATTTATCGAGAAGGTTAAATTATATAATGTCTGAACAGTTTCTTCAAAGCAAAGCTGCTAATCTTTTAATTAATATCCTTTTCTTTTTCATCTTAAGTGCCTAATTTCTTTTGTTTTTGTCTTTTTTCTTAGAAAGTTTTTGCTTCACGCAAAGAGTTGTTGGAATATGATCTACAGCAAAGGGAGGCAGCCACCAAATCATCCCGGACCTCTGTGCAGCCCACACTCACTGCCAGCCAGTACCGTGCCCTATCTGTCCTGGGCTGTGGCCACACTTCCTCCACCAAATGCTATGGCTGTGCCTCAGCTGTCACAGAACATTGTATCACACTACTCCGGGCCCTGGCCACCAACCCAGCCCTGCGGCATATCCTTGTCTCCCAGGGCCTCATCCGGGAGCTCTTTGATTACAATCTTCGCCGAGGGGCTGCAGCCATGCGAGAGGAGGTCCGCCAGCTCATGTGCCTCCTAACTCGGTCAGAGTCTGTGCTGTGATTATGGGCCTAGTAATTCCTCACTCTGGGTTGGTGGCAGCAGTGATGCTGGGAGCATTAGACGGGGCATAGAATTGTGCTTCTGGCTGCCAAACAGCTTAGGTAGCTTATAACAGAAGATGTTCAGGGTTTAGTAAATGAACCTGCGAGAGCACTGAAAACCAACTTTCTTTGGGAATGGTGTGTTTGGATAATACTTTTTTGGTTTCAGCGTGGTGTCCTCAAGAAACTGTCTCTGAGTCCTAGTGAGAGAGAAGAAAGAAAGAAGGGCGGGGGCATTTGGACTTAAGAAAGACTCGCATAAAAGGAGGCAGTGGAGTGGTGGGGCCTAGGGAGGGAGAGGTTGGACTCTGGGTCAGAAAGACCCAGGCTTAGTCTCTGATACCGTGTACTACATGCCTTGGACAAATTACTTAATTTCTCTGAGTTTATATTTTCCTCATCTGGAAATACAGATAATATAAATATCTTAAAAGCTTATGGTGAGGATGGATGAAGTAATTCAGTAAATAATAACTCATTTGTTGAGTTCTTAGTATGTACTAGATCCTGCACCCCGAGCTTTATGTGGATTATTTACTGTGTGGCATAAATTCTGGGACATTTTAAGTGGCTGCTATATTATTTATACACTCATTTTATGCATATTTATTGTATGTGTAATTTATCATATTATCGTATTTATCATAACATCCGCTGAATGCCAGGCACTGTTCTGGAGTTTGCAGATACAGTGGTAAATGAAATAAAGTTCCTGTCCTCGTGTGGCTTGCATTCTAGATGGACAGAACTACAACAGACACACAATTATGCAATATAACGTCAGGAAATTAGATTGGGAAGAAAAATAAAGTGGGGATGGCAACTGATTGCAGGAGGACTTACTGTTTTAGATAAGGTGGTCAGGGAGGACTTCCCTGAGGGCATGACAGTTGTGCAGAGACCTGTGTGAAAGAAGGCAACAAGCCATCTCTGGCAGAGGGCTGCAAGCCAGGACGCGGCACGTGGAGTGCTGGGAGGCAGGCTCATGCCAGGAATGCCTGGGACCCAGGAGGCCAGGTGGCTGTGGACAGGATGCAGTGTGAGAGGAGGAAAGTTAGGTCAGAAGTCGCCAGGGGCCAGGCCCTGGAGGGTCTATGTTGTGAGGACTTTGGGTCTTATTTAGAGTGTGTTGGGAAGCAGAGAGTGATGTGGTACAGTTTGTGGTTTTGCTATTTATAATATTAAAGACATTATCACAAAGGGGCATAGACTAAAATGTGGAGGACTTGTGGGAAATGATGTGAAAGCAGAAGGAAAAGATGAGGAAAGAGTTGTGACCAAGACTGAAAGTGACCTCCCAGGTTTGGGAGACTGACACACACCAGAGTACCTGGTGGCTCTGTACCTGGGACAGGGACCCCATAAGTTGGTGTTGCTCTTCCCTCAGCGTCTGTTCCCAGGCACGGTGGCTGTGATGTGCCCCCTTTTTTGTTACAGACCAGGATTTTGTGAGACTAATGTATAGTCTTCCTCTGAGGAAGGAAGTAGAATATTTGGGTTAGTAGAATATTTAGGTTATTTAGAATCTTTGGACTAGGCATTGATTCATTTTCTCTGGGCTCCTTGAGGTGGAAGGAAGGTCACACCAACTATGAATAACAGGACTCCCATTTCTTTGCCTCCCCAGAGACAATCCAGAAGCCACCCAGCAGATGAATGACCTGATTATTGGCAAAGTCTCCACAGCCCTGAAGGGCCACTGGGCCAATCCTGATCTGGTAAGCAGGCCTGGCTGTCCTCTCTGACTCCTCCCTCATGTTCCTTATGTGTCTCTTAGGCCTCTTGCATCTGCTTTCCCCCAGCCTCATGTGGTGCTGACTAAGGAGGGAAGGCCCAGCACATCTCAGAGCTTACTGCCCTGGATGGCTTTCCCAGGAGAGAGCCTGAGGCACAAGGGCCTCCATCTCTCCCTTGCCTCTCTGATGGGGCCACCTGTCATTAGACATTTTAGTTATAAGTCCTTGGATCAGAGCTTGGACCTAACCCCACTCCTTGACCCTTTCTGTTGCTTCTCTACTCATGGCTCTTTCTGTTGGCCTTCTAGGCAAGTAGCCTTCAGTACGAAATGCTGCTGCTGACAGATTCTATCTCAAAAGAGGACAGCTGCTGGGAGCTCCGGTTACGCTGTGGTGAGTTGGGGGCTTTTAGAGAAAGGAAGGGGTCCTAAGGTGCCGTCCTAACACCAGAGCAGGAGAAGCAGAGAGAAACCCACTGGTGGTGCCAGAGCAAGTATGGTGCACTTGTTTGCGACTCTGCCTTTCCTGACTATCCCTAGCTCTCAGCCTTTTCCTCATGGCTGTGAACATTAAGACTCCTGTGGTCGTTGAGAACATTACCCTCATGTGCCTGCGGATCCTGCAGAAGCTGATTAAACCACCTGCTCCGACCAGCAAGAAGAAAAAGGTACTGGGCCAAGCGGGACGTCGAAGAGGGAAGGGCAGGGCCCTCCTCCTTCCCTGGCTAGTGCCTGTGCCCTGCCTTCTCAAAGCCTCTCCCTTGCCTTAAGCTTAGCTGACTTGGGTGGGCACCAGTGTTGTCTTTGCCTAATAAGTTCAGCAAAAAATGATTGGGAATTTTGAGAAGTTTAGAATAAAATAAACATGAAAATAGAAAGCATAGAGCAAAGTCATTAACTGAAGGACTGACGACTCCTCCAGTCTCATCTGATGACTTGCGGCTTCCAGGAGGTGTTGTGTTCTTTGGTACTACTCTGCCTTTGCACATGCAATGTGGTGTGGTGGTGCAAATTCAAGGCTCTAAAGCACACCAAATTTGAATCCCAGTTCTTCCATTTACTAGCACTGTGACCTTGGGCAAGTCACCCATCTTGTGGGTGAAAAATAAATGACTTGTTGAAAAATAAATGACCCAGTTCTTCCATTTACTAGCACTGTGACCTTGGGCAAGTCACCCATCTTGTTGTGAAAAATAAATGACTCAATGCAGATCAAGTGCTCAGGACAGTGTCTGCGTAAGTTAGTCCTCAGTACGTTTTAGCTGGGGCTCGGGGCTGTTTCTCTGCCTGGAATGTTCTCCTTCATTTTGTCAGCTGTTCCTTAGAATATTCACTCCTCTACTGGACCAGTTGTGAGCGCCTTGAATCCAGAGACTCTTACTCTCTTACACATATGTGTGTATATATGTATTTTTTTCTTCGTTTTCCTTGTAGGCTTCCTTTATTTTAAAGTCCAATATATAGCATGCTATCTAACATATAGTAACTACAGTAAATTATTAAGTGAATAAATAAAACCAAGTTTTTATCCTAAAATAACTATAGCTGAACTATAGATTGGCTTGTTCATACCAGCTTGTAGAATGTGCAGGCATAAATCTTTGTCGTGGCCATGCCTGAGGCTCTCTGCCTCCAACTGGATTTGGTTGGGCCTGGGCCATCTTGATTCCTGCTCC
>NW_003852404.1:5762409-5762792 GCF_000181295.1 Otolemur garnettii
CTGGGGCAGCCTCTTCTTCCTTTTGATGAAGGATAATTTCCCCTTAAAGCTGATTCCTAGCAAATACAATTGGACTTGGATTAAAAGGGGGAAACTCATCCCCATCTAACTATCTGTTTTTCCACATTATGGGGCAAAAGGAGATTTTCACAGAATTCCTTGCCCTCTGAGCCCGGAAGCCCGGTGGTGATGTTTGCTTTTTGCTTAGGTTTAACCTAGAGAGAGCAGCAGTTATAGAAATTTGGCTCCTAGACCCCTGGGTGTTCCCAAGACTTTCAGGAAATCTGTGAGGACAGAGTTATTTTCATAAAATTACCCTAAGACACCATCTGCACTGCCACTGTGTTGATGTTTGTGCTGATGGTGCAGAGCCTTGAGTGCTG
>NW_003852404.1:5763799-5764781 GCF_000181295.1 Otolemur garnettii
ATACTCGTAACCACACATACAAAAGTTCTCAGGAGTCCTCAGTAATTTTTTGAAGAGTATGACAGGGTTTTAAGGCCAAAATGTTTGAGAACTGCTGGCTTAGCGTGCTGTCTAGGGCTCTTTGCTATTCAGGCTTGTTCTGGTTGTGCCTCTTTACATTCTAAGACTATTCTAAAGCCCAGTGAGCCTTTAAAGATTTATGCTTTGGGAAACTGTAGCTCAGCTGTAGGAATTAGCGTATGTGGCTCTAGGATTGTCTGTAGGAAGCTAGCGACAACATCACCTGCACAGTGAAAGCTGGTCACCTTAAGCTCAGCGTGGAGTTGCTTCTGCTAAAATGGATCAGAATGGTTTGGCAGGAAACTGTGTTAGCGCATAAGAGATATGCATGTTCATCTTCCTGATCTTGCCTTTGTACATTGCCCCTTGGGGTGTCAGCGCCAGGTGTGCTCTGTGCCCTCTCACCTTGCTCTGCTCACCTCCTCCAGGATGTCCCTGTCGAGGCACTCACCACAGTGAAGCCCTACTGCAATGAAATCCATGCCCAGGCTCAGCTGTGGCTCAAGAGAGATCCCAAGGCGTCCTATGAAGCCTGGAAGAAGTGTCTTCCTATCAGAGGTGTGTCTGACTCTTTAAACATGGAGAACTACTCACTACTGCCTCTGTCTCAACAGTCCCCCTTTCTGTAATTCTTTTACTTACCTATTCCTACAATCCTTGGCCTGGCAGGGCTAGAGAGCAATGGGAAATCTCCCAGCAAATCAGAGCTCCGCCATCTTTATTTGACGGAGAAGTACGTGTGGAGGTGGAAACAGTTCCTGAGTCGTCGAGGGAAGAGGGCCTCCCCCTTGGATCTCAAACTGGGACATAACAACTGGCTGCGGCAAGTGAGTGGCATCCGTTTGCTCTGCCTTCTTTCTCTTCACTGCTCTTGTTTCCTTTCAAGTAGGAAGTAGGTAGAAATTCTTGGTTCCAGCCGCTG
>NW_003852404.1:5765192-5774600 GCF_000181295.1 Otolemur garnettii
TAGGTCTTGTGTTAGGTGGTGATTTTTACCAGCTAGAGAGCTTCCCAGAGGACTTCTCCTGGAGGGGTGGCAGCTGACTGCCCTGGGGTGCCAGATGAGACAGGGTGTTGTCCCAGCCCAGGGCCTCTCTTCTCCCATGCCCTGCAGGTACTCTTCACTCCAGCAACCCAGGCGGCACGGCAGGCAGCCTGTACCATCGTGGAAGCTCTTGCCACCATTCCTAGCCGCAAGCAGCAGGTCCTCGACCTCCTCACCAGGTACTACTTAGGGTTGGGCTGGGGAGGGAGGTTAGACTTCACTGAGTGCCTTTCCTTCTTTTCTGGAGAAATTCATATCAGGGTGAGGGGAAGCACACTTGTGTGGTCCATAGCCAGTTCATTCCATGTAGAAGACCGCAAAAACAACGAAGTGTTAGAAAGCTGAATTTTAGTATGAGCAGCAGCAGTAGCAGTTACTATTTATTGAAATCGTAGGGGCACATAGATACTGGGCATGCCTTATTATTTTTTTAATCCACATAGCAATAAGCACCAAAATATGAATGCTTAGAGTCTGTGGCATTCATTTCCTGCGGAGTGCTCTGACTTCCCAGGTGTGAGGATTTCCCAAGTGGGAATTTTGGGGTTTTCTTAGATGTTCTCCCTCTATCCTAAGGAATAGGGAGAGGCAGCATAGATAGGAAAGATGGGCTTGGTGCCTGTAGCTCAGTGGCTAGGGTGCCAGCCACATACACCGGAGCTGGCAGGTTCCAATCCAATTCGGGCCTGCCGAACAACAATGACAACTACAACAAAAAATAGCTGGGCACTGTGGTGGGTGCTGAAGTCCCAACTACTTGGGAGGCTGAGGTAGGAGAATCGCTTGAGCCCAAGAGTTTGAGGTTGCTGTGAGCTATGACTCCATAGCACTCTACCAGGGTGACATAGTGAGACTCTGTCTTAAAATAAAAAAGAAAGATGGAAAGAGAAAGGGGAGTTCTTGGAGCCATCAGAACTATTAGCTTTCTTGAACACTGAGTGCCCTGTCATTCTTGATGGCAGTTACCTGGATGAGCTGAGCATAGCTGGAGAGTGTGCAGCCGAGTACTTGGCTCTTTACCAGAAGCTCATCACTTCCGCACATTGGAAAGTCTACCTGGCAGCTCGGGGAGTCCTGCCCTACGTGGGCAACCTCATCACCAAGGTATCCTACCCCACTGCCCAGGAGAGCCCTCTCCTTGATTCTCCTTTCATTGTACACTTTGCCATGCTCTTTTTTAGCTGAGAAATATAGAAGTATTTGTTGAGAATATTATTTTTATGACTGTATTAAATCTATCATATGGCTGTGGCAATCCACCGGGGATATTTAGGCCATTTGCAATTATTAAGTAATCCCTTAGTAGTTACTGCAACCATCCTTGGATTCTTGGAAAGGAGTTCTGCAAGGGTTAGAATAAGAAGATATGACTACTGAATGTCTGGTTGATGCTGCAAACTCCTGGGACAGTGGTGGAGGTAACTGGTACCTGTGGCAGTGCTGTCACACTGACCGTACTTGTCATCCTGTTTAGGAAATAGCCCGTTTGCTGGCCCTGGAGGAGGCCACCCTGAGCACTGATCTGCAGCAGGGCTATGCCCTTAAAAGTCTCACAGGTAGAGAGAGCCGCCTGGCCCTTCCTTTAGGGCATCCTGGGTATGTTTTAAGGACTGACCCTTAGTTCCTCGGGTGCTGTGGTTGATTGTCTTCCCTCTCATTGACCATGGCACTGATTTAAGTTCTGCATTTCTCTCCTCATTGATGGTTTTACATGTTTGAGCTCCTGCTCAGCTACTGACCAGCTCAGCTCACTGAGCACCTGCTCTGTGCCCTACACATAGGTTTTCCTGCTTTTTGAGTTGCTCCTAGTTGTTTGAAGACACAGACCTTCCTTGCTTATATTCTCATCCAGAGCTCTTGCAGCAACTTTTTCCTGTCCCCACAGGCCTTCTCTCCTCCTTTGTTGAGGTGGAATCTATCAAAAGACATTTTAAAAGTCGCCTGGTCGGTACTGTGCTGAATGGTTATCTGTGCTTGCGGAAACTGGTGGTGCAGAGGACCAAGCTGATTGATGAGACACAGGACATGCTGCTGGAGATGCTGGAGGATATGACCACAGGTAGCACTGCCCGGGGGGGCTGGGGCCTGACACTGCATGTCCCTTCTGGTGCTGGCCAGGAACAGAGTCTGATTTCCTCCAGCTCCTCAGAGCCAGAGGAGGGGTGACACACATCTTCCCACATTCTAGAAGAAAGACCCATCTTTTCAGTGTTGCTTTTGGAGTTTAAGTTCTAGCGCTGGCTCAGTCGGTTTTGGTAGTCTCTTGTTTTTTATTCACATTCCCCCCTTTTATGTCCTTTAAGCATATTAAACATTTATGTTTAATAATTCCAAAGTTTGAAATATTTGTAGGCCTGATTTTGCTGTTTATTGTTCAGGCTCTTGTTCGTGGTGCCTTAGGTCTTACTGTATTTTGTGGTTTCTGACTGCGACCTCATATTTTGAGGGAATTAATTTTGACCAGCCTGGCCAACACAGCGAGACCACAAAGATGCTGCTCAAAGATGAAGACAGCTTTAGCTGCCTTTGAGCTTTAGCTGTGGGAATTCTTTAGAACTGGGTCACAGGTGGGTTTCTTCAGCACTTCTGACTGCTTCTATGAGGCATTGCAGGGCACTTCTGAGCTTGCGGATTTCAGACCTCCTAGGTAGTGAGAAGTTTATGCCACAAACCTTATGAGGAGACAGCTTGTTAGGAGCTGTCAGAGGAGATTTCCTCCACCCCTCAGTGGGGAAGTTAAGGAAAAACAATTTCCTTTAAGTTATTTGGTTGTGAAAAGGGAGAGTTATTTCTAGTTGCTCCCAATTCCCAGGTTATACTTATTTGGGGGGACCAGATTTGTGTTTCTGGGGGATGAGATGGTTCCTGCTAGACTCCCCACCTTGGTAGATTTGGGGCTTTAGTTTGCAAATCAGAGTAGGTTTTGGAAACCAAGCTCCAGGTTAAAAGTGACTGGTGATTTGCTTATCTTGTTGGGTTCCTGATTTTTTGGCTATGGATTCTTTGCTGGTGTGGCAGCTCACTGATAGATTTTTATTCAGTATTTTAAATTGTTATGTATATTTGTAGTGAGAATTAAAGGTGATGGGAATAAGATAATTAGATTAGCACTTCATAAGCATGTTACAAGAAACACAAATCCTCTTGCAGGAGAGCAGAGTCTGGTATGAAGAGAAGGGAAATGGAAAAAAAAAAAAAACGTTCTTCTTAGTTTTTGGAGACAGGATCTTGCTGTATTGCTCAGGCTAAAGTGCAGTGGAAGCGTCATAGCTCACTGCAGCCTGAACTCCTGGCTCAAAAAGTCCTCCTGCCCAGCCTCCTGAGTAACTGGGACTGTAGGTGTGTGCTGCCACACCTGGCTAGTATTTTTATTTTCTGTAGAGTTGGGGTCTTACTGTGTTGGCCAGGCTGGTCAAGATTAAATTGTTTCTAAGTGGTAGGGAATAGAGAGTAAGTCAGGGAACCTCATTTACCTTATGCTCCAAACGGAAGTCCTGATGCCATTCTCACGCTGCCATTCTGAGCTGGTTTGGGACCTTGCCAGTGGGACCCTTAATTAAAGATGGTATTTTCTTCCCTTTATGTGACTTGAAGTTGAGATTTTTTTGGCTTGTAGAGGACAATCAAATCCTTAAGAATGAAGTTTAAAACTACAAATTCCCTTTGATTTGAATGGAATATAGTCAGGATTAGTCAACATTTCTTGAATATCTGTTTTGGACAAGGGGATGCTAAGTTGAATAAGGCACAGTCCCTCTCCTTAAGGAGGTTATGTCCTAAGAGAGAGAGAGCAAGACTTCTGTACACAGCTAACGAGGATGCAGTACATTGACTTGAGTGTTAAGAATTTTGAACTAAATGTGGTGTGAATATGAAACCATTCATTGTCAAATTTCCAGTTAAACTAAAGTCTCATCTCAGTTCCCATGGGTGAAGTTCTTTCGTAACTAACTTGGCCACTTTGATTTCTGGCAGGTACAGAATCGGAAACCAAGGCCTTTATGGCTGTGTGCATTGAGACAGCCAAGCGCTACAATCTGGACGACTACCGGACTCCTGTCTTCATCTTTGAGCGGCTCTGCAGCATCATTTATCCTGTAAGCAGTGTGGCCTTTCCTATGTTCTCAAGTGTCAGCATGAGCCACTTTGCCATGGAGCTTCTTGGTGATTCATTGTAGTGATGTCCCCATCACTATACCAGCTGTGGGCCACTTAGGACGAGCCACTGATACAGAACAGAAGCAACTTCATGATTTTCCTATTCCTGATGATGGAAAATCTAATTGACCTTATTTCCTAGGTTAAAGATCAAGATTAGTTAGGTATTTTAAGCCTCCAATTTTAAAATCCCGTTGCTTACCATCCCAACATGCTATGGGAGAAGCAGTACTGAGCTAGAGGATACAGATATTTTTATTTTCTTCTTCTTCCATCCTGTTTTGTGCATGCCTGCAGTATGTATGTTTTCTTCCTTAGCCTGAACCGTATGGAAGCACAGTCTGATCCAAAGAGCCCTCCTTTCATTGAGGAAAGATGAAAAATGCCAGTGTTGTTAGTTAATGATGAGAGATGACTGAGGGGTGTGCATGCCTGCATGTTATATGGCGAAGCCCTCTTCTTGGCTTCAGGGTCATCTGGCCTCAGATTGGTTAGCATCACACGAGACCCGCACGAGGAGGAAGGAAAGCTCCCTCCACTCCGTTCCCCATTTCACTAATGAGCTTTCATGTTAGTCCTCATCTGCTTGTTTAGTTAGATACTGTCTCCTGATCCACCTTGTGTTTCAGAGGAGATGCTGGATATTTAAGGCTACTTGAATATTAACACTTTGATTTTTTTTTTTGAGATGGAGTCTCACCATGTCCCCTTTGATAGAGTGCCATGGTGTCACAGCGCACAGCAACCTCAAACTCCTGGGCTTAGGTGATTCTCTTGCCTCAGCCTCCCAAGTAGCTGGGACTACAGGCTCCCACTACAACACCCGGCTATTTTTTTAAAATAAAAATTTATTGAATAATTAATGACAAAACATAATAATAAACATAAATAATGAACATAAAATTATGAAGAACCCTCATCCCATGTAACATCAACTATGTACATTTTCACTATTACTTTAAACATGATTTTATCCAGTGTGAACAGCAATTTACGCTTTCAAAAAGTGAAGGATCTTCTTCTTTGCTTAATGAATCTTTTGTTACTTCTGGGCTCCCCATTTGGGAAAGAAAACCTTGAAACAGTATGCTCATTGTAATTGAAATTATAAACACAAGTCAGCTAAGTTGTCATCTTATATTGTTCTGTTAAAAATAATTGCAAAAACTCAACAGGGATTCTTTTTTTTTTGCAGTTTTTGGCTGGGAGTGGGTTTGAACCTGCCACCATCAGCATATGGCGCTGGTGCCCTACTCCTTTGAGCCACAGGCGCCACCCAACAGGGTTCTTTATTATGACTTTTGTTAAGGGGGGTTATTAATGTCTAGCTTAAAAAATAATTTATAATTTTAATAGATTTTTTTTGTAGAGCTCCTACCTACCTATTCACTAAATAATCATTCACCTAATGACATAAGCAAAATGCCTTTTCTACCAAAATGCTTTTTTTCTACCATCTACCCAATCTGACCCTACAACCAGCTCCAGGGTGTTAGTAGTCACAGTGAATCACTGGGAAGAAGGGAGACGTGGGCTCTTCAAAAAGAGTGAAAACCTCACACTTCATTGTGCCCAAGAGAAGTCAACTGAATTGCTTATGGATTTATAAACACCTGGCTATTTTTTGTTGCAGTTGTCATTGTTGTTCAAACCCGCCCCCCTCCGTACATGTGGCTGGCGCCATACCCACTGTGCTACAGGCACCAACCCTAACACTTGGATTATTTTTGAATTCCCTCTGAACCTCTTATCCTTTATAGCTTTAAATATATAAGGAGCTTGATGAGTTCGGTGTGTTTCCTTCAGTGTCTGTAGAACAAGGCTGTGTGATATAAACCTCTGCCTCTGCCATCCTTTCTGATGCATCCTTCTCTGTATCCTCAGGAGGAGAATGAAGTTACTGAGTTCTTTGTGACCTTGGAAAAGGATCCCCAACAAGAAGACTTCTTACAGGGCAGGATGCCTGGGAACCCATATAGCAGCAATGAGCCAGGCATAGGGCCACTTATGCGGGATATAAAGAATAAGATTTGCCAGGACTGTGACTTGGTGGCTCTCCTGGAAGATGACAGTGGAATGGAGGTAAGGAGCGCAGGACAGTGCTACCTGTGATTAGGAACATGGGCTGGGGTCAGATCTGGGTGCTCCCCTTTAGTGGCTGATTAACCTTGGGCTGGGAGCTTGCTTCAGCTGTCTTATCTAGAAACTGGAATTAATGATTCCCACCTGTGTACATTTGTCACCTGGTGCTAAGGTTCATTACCTGTAAAGGGCTCTGCCCAGTGCCTGGCATGGAGTAAGCAAATGCTTAGTGGCTATTGGCCATGCCAGAGGGAGGTTTTTATTATCATCATGGATTCTGGCAGAGGTTTCTGAGTGGTTTTGAGTTAACTGAGATCCTAAATA
Source organism: Otolemur garnettii (assembly GCF_000181295.1). Classification (NCBI taxonomy): domain Eukaryota; kingdom Metazoa; phylum Chordata; class Mammalia; order Primates; family Galagidae; genus Otolemur; species Otolemur garnettii. The sequence goes on from NW_003852404.1 coordinate 5,771,835, forward strand.
TTGGCATTTTAGCTGCTGTGCAAGTTTATGGCCCTGTATCTGATACCTTATGGCAGACAACCTCTAGGGTCTGGCATTATCATATATGTGTGTTGAATGAAATAGAGAACTGCTTTTTCTGGTGCTGAGCCTGAGAGTGGGGAAGTTAATAGGTCCATGACACACAAATTATGAATTGTGAACCACTGCCATAAAGTGCCCTTTGATCTTGAAATTTACTTGCCTTACAATTATTTGGAATAACAGCCTCATCTACTTTTCTGTTCAGCTTCTAGTGAACAATAAAATCATTAGTTTGGACCTTCCTGTGGCTGAGGTTTACAAGAAGGTCTGGTGTACCACGAATGAGGTATGTGCTTGTTTGCTTCCTTGGAGGTGTGGCTTTACCTTTCTGACTGGTGCAGACTTGTACCAGCAGGAGCCATTGTTAATCATCTCATACCCAGCTTGTAGCAGCACTAAGGAGCTTTACCTCCCCTATTTGTAGTTGTGGGGAGAAAACCCATCATTGTGTCCCCTTTGGAGGCAAGTAGCTAATGAAGGTCGGAAATCTTCAGGAAAAGATAAGCGTTTTCCATCTGCACATCTGGACCATGCAAATTCTCAGACCCCAAAGATTCAGGGCCAGGCAGTGTCAGAGGACGCACCATGGTGGGGAATGCTCCTGTCTTGTACTCTATACGGGCACCTCTAGATGGAGGTTAATTCTCAGCTCTGTGGGCCTCCATGCTTATCACAGAACATTTCCCAGGAGCTGTGTCAAGGCACATTGTTTGGGTTTTACTAGTTGGGGAATTAAGACTTGTTCTTGAGGAGAGGAAAGGGGAAGTGAGGAAGGATGTGCTGGTCCTTTTGTCCATCTCAACACTCCTTGTTCATTTTGGAAATCTTTACATTTCACTTTACCTTTCCTTTCTTTTTTCTTCGTCTCTCTCTGTTCCTTCCTTTCCTCTCTTCCTGTTTCCTTTTCTTCTCTCAGTTTCTCTCTCTGCCATTCCTTCCCTACTCTCGTCTCCATTGGGGGGAAGGGGTCTCTAGTAAATAAATCAGTAACTTAAGTACAGCAAACGAGTGTACCAGTCAAACATGGCAAGTTTACCGTGGCAAACTTTTTTGTACTTAGTCCCAAATATTTCTATAGAGTTTAAGAAACTAAATTATACTGTTGGTACTTTAAGAAACTAAATTATACTGTCGGTACATTTTGGCCTTTAATTTGTTGCACATTTTTGCCTCTCTCCTTTCTGTTGTCCCACTGACCTGGGAATCCTGGTCACCATTGTGGTTGGTCCACTGCCTGCTAGGTAGATGTAGTACTCCTGGCAGAGGGACAGGCAGATTTATCTTGTCACTTGATTTTTAACATCAAAACAGACTATATGGATTTAATCCCTGATGCACATAAAAAACTAAGACTAAGTTTCTATGAGCACTCTTAGAAATGAGGTGTTGAACCCAAAGAATACCCCGGGGCACCTCCCTGGGACCATGAGGTAAGATAGAAGTTTAGCATCATTAGCCCTCACGTTGGTGTGCTTAACCCACGGAGGAGTTCTTCTGGGAAAGTCCAGAGTTTGTGGTAGCTGTTTGTTAGGATCTTCAGCTTCCCTTCTCTCCTTTGCCCCTGATTTCCCTAATAAATAGCCCATCTCTTTAGCTGCTAACTACAACCTGTTCTGTTTAAGAAATAGAGTCTGTTGTCTGGGGTTGTTCTCTCTTTGGGGAGTTTGCACTGGGCTTCCATAGCTCGAAACACTTTTGGAACTGGCCCTTCTGGCAGGTTCTCTCCCTCCAAGGTTTCCTCTCCTGAAGCTGAGCATGGACTTGGAGGCAGACAGTCTGAATTAGCATGTTACACCACCTTCCAGAACTTATACAGTGTGACTCTGAGCTCCTCTTTCTCATCTGGAAAATGAGCATAAGATACATGCTCGAGTGCCTGGCTGAGTACCTGGCATATAGTGAACTAGCTTGATCTTCCAATTTAGTAAAGTTGTTATGGACTTCTCATTTACAAAAGACTTGTTTTTTATCATTCTAGTCAGGTTATGGGTTTTAGCTTGACCAAATTTGTATGAACCCTCTCCTTGTATGGTTATATAAAGATCTCAGAATTTGATTGATAGAGTATCTTTTCTTGCTTTTGATGCGTAAGACTTGAGTCAAACGTCTTTGATCCAAATGGCCTTGTTAGTCCTGGGGAGTGTCCCTATTTGTTAGAGGGAGTTTCTACCCTTCAAGGATGCACAGGCTTGATATTAGACCTGGGCTTATAGCAGGGCAAGTGAACAAGCTGTTTAACCTTGTGTAAAAGGTAACATAAAGTGCTTAATAAGCATAGGATCAAGCCCAGAGTAAAACAATAAGTAGTTGTTATCGCCCACATAAAAGAAAAACACAATTAAACTCAAGCGGGGGAGCGGAGAGGGGCGGGCATTGGTGTGCTCTCACTTAAAAGGCGCACTGTAAGGGTATATGGCACACCTCTTGGGGAAGGGGCACAACTACATCTTGGACTCTCCTAACAACGCAAACAATGTAACCTAATCATGTGTACCCTCATATTAATCTGAAATTTAATAAAAAAGTAAATAGTTGTTGTGTTAGTACGTAGTATTTTAATGAGCTCATGGGTGTAAAGTGCTTCACACAACACCTGCACACTGAATGAGATTAGCTTCCTTCCCCTAAGTGAATTGCCCTGTGTGTGGGTGCTAGGGGACACTGTGGTTAAGTAAGGCCTTGTAGAGCATGGAGGTTCTCCAC
>NW_003852404.1:5774777-5778363 GCF_000181295.1 Otolemur garnettii
ACTCAGGGAGAGCCTATGAGGATCGTTTACCGTATGCGGGGGCTGCTAGGTGATGCCACTGAGGAGTTCATTGAGTCCCTGGACTCCACCACAGGTAGATCACAGCACTGCACGCTGGGTTCGAGGGTGGGGACTAATGAGCAGGTTATGTCCCAGGACTTAGGGTGTTCTCAGCAAAGTCTCTCTGTACCTCTGCAGAATTGAGGGGAGAGGACTTTTTTAATTGAGGAGTTAATAATAACCTTGAGTTCATATTTATTTTTAACTTAGTCTTCCCACCCCCATTGATAGTAATAGTGCTTATGGTTTCACATTTGGGTAAATAATTCTAATTGACTTGAGTCTTTTTAAAAAAAAAAAAAAAAAAAAAAACCCCCAACCAGGAGTGAGAGAGTACAGCTTAGTATCCAGTATTGACTCCTTTTCTTGGTTGTGTCTTTATGTGCCAGAGATCGGAAAAGAGCTGTCAGCCTGGAAGGGGGTTGTCAGTCTTATTCTGGGCTGTTTTATTCCCATCTTCACCTTCCTTTTCATTTCTGTTTGGCTCCCCTTCTTCCCTAGATGAAGAAGAAGATGAAGAAGAAGTGTATAAGATGGCTGGTGTGATGGCCCAGTGTGGGGGCCTGGAATGCATGCTCAACAGACTGGCAGGGATCAGAGATTTCAAGCAGGGACGCCATCTTCTGACAGTGAGTTGCAGGCAGGACAGTGTGGGGATTATTAGCCTTTTTGCCCTGGGAGAGGCCCCTGTGGAAAGAAGGCTACAGCCCTTGTACCTTTTAACCCTAGAGGGCAGCAGGGTGCCATGGACTAGTGCAAACCGGCAAAGGTCCTGGCAGTACCCCTAAGCCCTCTACATCTTAGGCACCTCTACTCCCCTCTTCTTGGCCCATCTCTCCGCCCCCAAAACCAGTGTGGGAGCAGCCTTTCCCGATAACTCCTTAGTCATCTGTGGAGCCAGTGTCTGATTGTCTTTCCCCAAATAACTACATTTGTGTTAATCATTATTACTTTATTATTGCTTTTTAAATGGATTGTATAATATAGCTCACTTTTCTATTGTAGGGTTTTGTTTGGGTATTTATCCAACTAATCTCACTAGTAAGGCTTAGAGGATTCCAAAGACAGCACAAGTACTATACTATTATATTCACTCCCAGAGTCTATGAGAATGAGTATTATTGTGTCTTTATTTCCAGTACCCTACCTGGTTCTCAGCTCAGTTTACACAGGCCCATGAGCTTTGGGAGCATTGTGTTTATTATTAGTTCAGAGTTTGAGTTAATGCTGGGATTTCTCCAAAACAATAGAGCATCACCTGTTTCATTAGGAATTGATATTTCCAGCCCACAGAAGCTTCCTCTGAAGACCATTGCTATATAAAATGCCAACCTAGCACTTTAAAATCAGAGGCAGGAGGCTCGCTTAAGTCCAAGGGTTTGAGATCAGCCCAGGCAAGATAGTAAGACCTATCTCTACAAAAAAAATTAAAGAAGAATAGCTGATGTGTGGTGGTGGGAACCTTATAGTCCCAGCTACCAGAGATGCTGAGGTAGGAGGATCACTTGAGCTCAGGGGTGCAAGGTTGCAGTGAGCTATGATCATGCTACTGAACTCCAGTCTGGGTGATAGAATAAGGCCCTGTCTCAAAGCCCTATGTGAGAGCCCAGCCATTTTACCATGTCCCCTTAAGGATCCATTTCTCTGTCCTCTGCATTTCAGGAACAGTACCTGCTGATTGTATATGATCTCCCTTAGGCATTTCTATCCTGCTGGTCCCCACATCTTACACTCGCGGGTGGACTCATGGGTTTCAACTGGCTTTTCTTGCCAGGTACTGCTGAAATTGTTCAGTTATTGCGTGAAGGTGAAAGTCAACCGGCAGCAGCTGGTCAAGCTGGAAATGAACACTCTGAATGTCATGCTGGGGACTCTGAACTTGGTAAAGTGTGGGTTGCAAATGATGAAGTGTGAGCCTTGGAAGTCCTGGGTGGGGGGAAGACATCTCAGTTCTGGGCTCAGATGAAATAGACTAATGGCTTCAGTAAGGTATAGAAGCTTCAGTCATTCAGCTGGCCCTTCTCTCCCTCTGCATCACCCACTGTGCCATTGCCATGGGACCCCAAAGCACCTGTGTCCCTTTCCTGAGTTCAGGTCAGAAAAAAGAGGAAAGCAGTTCCTTAACCTTTGCAGAGAGCTCAGAAATGAAACATGCCAGTTGAGGCAGGTAGCGATCGCAACAACCGTGAGGATACGTGGCACTATTGGACATTCTTTGGTTTCTTACTAATCAAAATAATTCACCCAAGTTGGTTTCAGTTTGAATATTTTATATTTATATAAAGTAATATTTATTTATTTTGGTTTGGGTTTTTTTTTTTTTTTTTGCAATTTTTGGCTGGGGCTGGGCTTGAACCTGCCACCTCTGGCATATGGGGCCAGCGCCCTACTCCTTGAGCCACAGGCGCCACCATAACGTAATATTTAAACAAAAAATTAATATGAAATGATAAAGCTTTGCTGTAAAAATTTAATAATCCTTTTTTGTGTGGTACAACTCTAAACATCAAAATCATATATTTTTAGATTCAAATTGTCTTCTCTCCATTGAAGTTGTCGAGGATTGACTTCTTTGAAATTTAAAATAGGTTCTGCACTTTCATTTTCCAAATCAGATTCTGAGGTGCTTGACAGTTTGGTTTTTTGTGAGATTTTTAAAGCTACATCTGTATCCAACTTCTCAAAGAATGATCAAGTCTTCTGAACTTGACGACTCCTCAGATTTATTGTACTCTGTTTGTATATGCTCCCACAAGAATCCACTATTTGTACACATTTTTCCAGGCACAACTGTGATAACTATTGAGACTGAAGCATATGATGCTTATAGACTCAAGTCAGGTAACATAACAGTAACGTGTGATGTCATGTTTTTGTTTGCAAAATGAACAATGCTTACAGGCATCATTCACAACAAACAGACATCCTGTATTGAACTCGTATAGGTGTTATTCACAGTGAAAAGGTTAATAGTGCCCTTCTCCTCAGGGTAGCCAAGAAAGACACCTGGAATGTCACTTTTTAGCTATCCTTAAAAGCCCCCCCCCCCCCCCCATTTTTTTTGTAGAGACAGAGTTTCACTTGGCCAGGCTCTCCTGCCCTGGGCCCAGCACCCTCGGCTCTGGGATTCACAGTTGCTCATGAAATGGGGCCCTGTGCCCCCCACACACACACAGGCAGTCTCTGGGAATTAAGGCCATGAAGGGCACCAGCAGTAAGTGGCTGTGGTTTTATTCTGAGACTCGGTCTTCTTCTCCTACAGGCCCTGGTAGCTGAGCAAGAAAGCAAGGACAGTGGAGGTGCAGCTGTGGCTGAGCAGGTGCTTAGCATCATGGAGATCATTCTAGATGAGTCCAATGCCGAACCCTTGAGTGAGGACAAGGTGAGTGGGGCCCAGGCCCCCCATCCACAGATCATTGCCAGCCACGGGCTTGTGTCTAGCTGAGCTTATCTGATAGCTGCTGAACCTGCTCGAGTCATTGTAATGTCAGGACTCAACTGATGGTGACACCATTGTCTTTAGATT
>NW_003852404.1:5778917-5784163 GCF_000181295.1 Otolemur garnettii
TCCAACCCCAGTGTGCTCCAGGGCCTGCTCCGCATCATCCCATACCTTTCCTTTGGAGAGGTAGAGAAAATGCAGATCTTGGTAGAGCGATTCAAACCATACTGCAGCTTTGACAAGTATGTTGCTTGTATTTCACACAGCTAAGTAAGCTATCACTAGTACTGTGGGACAGGAAAGAGTCACCTGAATTTCTGTGAGATTTTTGTTTACTCGATCTGACTTTTAAGAGGCCCAGTCTAGTTCGGGAGTCAATATTTTATTTTAATTTTTTGGTGGGGGGAGGCAAGGACTTACTCTGTTGCCCAGTCTTGAGGGCTGTGGTATCATCCTAGCTCACAGCAACCTCAAACTCCTAGGTTCAAGTCATCTGTCTGCCTTGGCCTCCTGAGTAGCTGGGACTGTAAGCATCTACCACAGTGCCTGACTAGGTTTTCTATTTTTAGCAGAGATGGGGTCTTGTTCTTGTACAAACTGCTCTTGAACTCCTGAGCTCAAATAGTCTTCCTGCCCTGCCCTCCCAGAGTGCTAGATTATAGGTGTCAGTAACTGCACTCAGCTGAGAGCCAATATTTTAAATAGATTATATTAAAGTAATAGCTGGGCAGACAAAGTGAAGTGGTTGGTGAGGTGGGAAGAGGGTGTGATGGGATGGAGAGAGTCATGTGTGCAAAAGTGTGAGAATGCAAGAGGGGGCCTTGAGTTTGGGGATTTGGCAGGTAAGAGGAAAGTGGCAAGAGCCAAGACAAAAGGGTCTTTCTGTGACTTCAGGGAGCTTAGACCTGATGGCCCTATAGGAGGATTGGTGACCAAGAGGACAGCATGATTGGTTTCTGTTGGGCCTTTCACATCCCCAGACTCATTCTCTGTCCTCTTAGGTATGATGAAGATCACAGTGGTGATGACAAAGTCTTCCTGGACTGCTTCTGTAAAATAGCGGCTGGCATCAAGAACAACAGCAATGGGCATCAGCTGAAGGATCTGATTCTCCAGAAGGGAATCACCCAGAGTGCTCTCGACTACATGAAGAAGCACATCCCCAGTGCCAAGAAGTAAGAAGCACCATCTTAGAGAGGCTGCTTTATTTCCCCCCGCCCCTTTTTCCTGCTCCTTCATTTAGATAAAGCTTCATGTATGCCCTCTGCTCTCCCTGGGGCCTCCCTCCCCTTCTGGGAACTATCAGTGACCACTCACCACTGCACTGTCCTTTGGGGCTATGGGAAAACAATGGCAGCATTTTGGCTTCTATTTTGAGTACTCTCCTCTATCTGGCTTCTTAGCTAACCGGGGGGTTAGTTTCTGATCCTTTCTAACGCTCTTTGCAGGACACCTTAAACAAACACTGGGAGTTTAAACAAGACAGAATCAATAGCTGGTTTCTAAGTAGCCCTTGCTTCCCTGGCCTGCTAATAAGCCTTCCTTTGCTTTGCAGTTTGGATGCTGACATCTGGAAAAAGTTTTTATCTCGTCCAGCCTTGCCGTTTATCCTGAGGCTTCTTCGGGGACTGGCCATCCAGCACCCTGCCACCCAGGTGAGTAGGCAGCATGCACGTGGACCTTATTTTGCAGATAGGACATACAGTGAGGGAACCATATACTGTGCTGACGAAATGAATGGAACCATCTAATTCACCTTGAGACATGATTTCCCCTAGTACATGAGACTTCTAGAGTAGATAGGTTCATCTTTGAGTAATAAGTAACATTTGTGATTTCCTCATTCATTCCCAAGTAGGGCTTCAGTGTCTCATGGGTGCAGCAGTTGAACTGTGAGAGTTTGGCTGCCCAACTGTAAACCAGATTGGGACATTTCAGGTAGCTAAAAACTTTGTTCTAAATGACCTCCCTCCCTTCCACTCTGCAGATCATTCCTAGACTCTCCCCTCTAGGCTGAGGTGTCTGTAAACTCTTCATGAGCCCTGACTGGCCCTAAACAGGTCCAGGGCTGGACTTTTTTTTTTTTTCTTATCAAATTTTTTGAGATAGTTATAGTTTCATATGTAGTTGTTAAAAAATAATACAGAGAGGGTGGCACCTGTGGCTCAGTGAGTAGGGCGCCGGCCCCATATAGCAAGGATGGCAGGTTCAAACTACAACAAAAAAAATAGCTGGGCGTTGTGGCGGACGCCTGTAGTCCCAGCTACTTGAGAGGCTGAGGCAAGAGAATCGCCTGAGCTCAGGAGTTGGAGGTTGCTGTGAGCTGTGTGACACTACCACAGCACTCTACCAAGGGCAACAGAGTAAGACTTTGTCTCTTAAAAAAAAAATAATGACACAGAGGAATCATACGTATCCTTCACCCAGCCTCTCCCAGTGAGAGCCTCTCGCAGAACTATAGCACACAGCACAAGCAGACTGTTGACTTTGATACGGTCAGAGTGCAGGACAGGTTCATCACCACAGTCCCTCCTCTGCCCTTTTTTAGACACATCGACCTACCCCTAGGTACCCATCAGGAATCTCTGGCAACCACCCATCTGTTTAGCATTTCTATGATTTTGTCATTTCCAGAATGTTGTAATGTTGTATGATTAAGTTATACAGCATGTAACCTTTTGGGGTTGGCTTTTTTTTTTTTACTCAGCATGATTTTCTGGAGATCCATGCAGATTTATTTAACCATTTACCCATTAAAGGGCACTGGATTGTTTTCCAGTTTGGGGCTATAATAAAGCTACTATGAACATTTATGGGCAGGTTTTGGTATGGATGCAAGTTTTTATTTCTTTGTAATAAATTCCCAAGTGTGCAATTAAATTGAGTTGTATAGTAAGTTGCATATTTAGTTTCAGAAGAAACTGCCAGACTAGAATACCATTTTGCATTTCTGTCAGCACTGTATGTGTGATCCAGTTTTTCTGCATCTTTGCCAGCATTTGGTGGCTGTTTTTAATTGTTAGCTATTCCAATCTCTCATTGTGGTTTTAATTTGTATTCTCCTCGTGGTTAGCAGTGTTGGACATCTTTTCTTGTGCTTTAGCTGTGTGTCTTCAGTATAGTATCTGTTCATGTCTTTTGCCCATTTTCTAATTGGATTTTTTTAATGTTGGTTTTCAGAGTCTTTTGGGTTTGATATTTTTCTGTTTATAGTGTTCTACCCTGATGATAGCTCCACCTTCTCATTAAATCTGTCCCGATAACTTATACCAAGAATATGTAACTTGATTATAGCAAAGATTTTTCTTGTGTCTCAATGAAATCTTTATTGTTCTAAACTTCTGTTTGACTCACAGGGCATAGTTATAATTGGTGTGTCATTGTAGAGATCATAAGTTCTGCATAAGTTTTCACACATTATTTCCCATGACATATCTATTTTATGTATGGATAAACCAAGGAATAGAGTTGAGATTTGGCCAAAGGCAACATGATGGACCTACTAGAACTTAGTTGATTTTCAGGCTTAATCTCAGTTACTAGATCAAATTACTTGCTTTAGAATAAGGCTTATAAAGTTAGATACTTGGCATTTATGCTTTTCCTTGAACACATTTATTGAGCACCTATTGTGTACCTGGTCCTGTGCTAGGCTGAGGAAGCTGTCACTGCCTGTGTCTCTTGGGATCTTACTGTCTAATAACAATGGGATAGGTGCAGCATAGACAGGATCAAAGGAAAGAGGACTGTCAAGAAGAGAGCACGGCACCTGCAAAGGCTCAAAGGCAAAAGATGGGTTTTGCAGGGGTCCTCAAACTTTTTAAACAGGGGGCCAGTTCACTGTCCCTCAGACCATTGGAGGGCCGAACTACAGGCCCCAGGATGAGTCAGCTGCTACATAGGACAGGCAGCGATGTCAAAAACACCCAGTGGGCCAGATAAATGTCCTAGGTGGGCCGTAGTTTGAGGACGCCTGGGTTAAGGTATCAGAGTTAATTGGAGTTAGGAGAATAGTTGCTCCCAACTATTGCTTCTATCGTAATCTAGTTGAGAGGAGTGGCAGCCTACACTGGGTACTGGATAGATTCAACAGAGGCCTGGGAGGTAGAATAAATGAGATTTGGACATTGGCTGCTCCTGCAAAGGAGCTGGGCAATCCAAGAACTTTGCTCAGTGTCTGGTGCAGTGGTGCATGGCTGAGCCATTGAAGGAGATGGAGAAGTTGGGAGGCTTGAGGGTTGGGTAGAGGGGAGTTAGATTGCATTGCATGTAGTCTGTTGTCCTAACCAGAGTGTAAGTTCAGCAAGGCCAGGGGCTTTGCTTCCCCAGCACCTAACACACACATATTTTAGAGTATTGAATTTGGGTACCACTGGAAAAGTACAATGAGGTTGAAGTATGGGCTCAGCATTAGAAGCATGAGACATGGGGTAACATGTAATTTTGCTGAAGTACACATTTGAAGCCTGCTTGCTATGAGAATAGATTTATGAGCTAGTGAGTGATCTGAGTGCTGAGCTTTCATATTGCAAGTTAGCGTTGTTGTTTTCAGCTCATTTCCAAATACATGATAATTGCTATCATTTCACCTGAGGAGGTGGTGAGGATTTTAGTGATGCAGTGACATTTCTCAATGAGCTCGCATGGAGAGCTTTTCCCACTACACCTGCCTTCAGCAGTCTGCTATTCTCCCACACCATTCATAGTATGGTGGTATAGCATGGCAACTTCCATCCTTTTTAAACACAGGGATTTCTTTTTAATATCTGTTTTTCTTATCTCCACATCCACTTGCAGTAGTTGTACCTAGGTTGAGAAAACTATGCTGCCAAGTTTGGTGGACCCAGAGTGCTCCCAGATGAAGAGCTCAGGGAGTCCCTTGTGAACCTTCAGGGCCTGCTCTGGCTGCTGAGCTTATCACTCAGGCCTCGTCAGGTGCTGCTCTTATCTTACCACAACATAGGAATCTTCGGGCTCCTTTTCACTGTGCTAGATGCTTTACATTTGTTACCTAATTTTTTTTTTTTTTTTTTTTTTTTTGGAGGCTCACTTTGTCACTCTCAATAGAGTACTGTTGCATTACAGTTCACAGCAACCTCAAACTCTTGGGCTTAAGCAATTCTCTTGCCTCAGCCTCCCTACTAGCTAGTACTACAGGCACCTGCCACAATGCCTGGCTATTCCTTTTAACTTTTTACAAATTCTGTATCTAGTGTTTAGAAAGTATAGAGACCAGCTGTGGTGGCTCATACCTGTAATCCCAGAACTCTAGGAGGTTGAGGCAGGATAGATCACCTCAGCTCAGGAGTTTGAGACCAGCCTGAGCAAGAGTGAGATCCCATATCTATTAAAAATAGAAAAATTAGCTGGGT
>NW_003852404.1:5784206-5792970 GCF_000181295.1 Otolemur garnettii
CTCTTGGGCTTAGGCAATTCTCTTGCCTCAGCCTCCTGTGTTACCTAATTTTTAATCATCACTGCAACCCTAGTGTTATTTCCATTTTATAGATGGGAATACTGGAGAGAATAGTAATTGGTCAAAGATCAGTGACAAAGCCAAACCCTCTTCCATTTGTGTCTCTCTCAAAATAGAGAGTCAAAGAATGTGATTGCAGCTGAGCAGGTAACAGGAGCTGGTGCTCCTATTATTGAGTTCCTAAACAAGCTCCTGGGAAGAAGGCTTGTCTGCACAATTGGAAGCACGCATCTCTCTGGACTCTTGTTGGCAGGTTCTGATTGGAACTGACTCCATCACAAACCTGCATAAGCTGGAGCAGGTGTCCAGCGATGAGGGCATTGGGACCCTGGCAGAGAACCTGCTGGAGGCACTGCGGGAACACCCTGATGTAAACAAGAAGATCGACGCAGCCCGCAGGGAGACACGGGCTGAGAAAAAGCGCATGGCCATGGCCATGAGGCAGAAGGCTCTAGGCACCCTGGGCATGACGGTAAAGACACTACTCTGAGTCCCCACGTTCTTGCCCACAGTGTTGGGAGGATGGCCGTGGGATTGCCCTGTCCTTCGGGACAGACCTGAGTTGAGAATGGTGAAGGTGGATAGAGCAGGAGGGAGGAAATAGGTGTGCTAGGCATCCCCAGAGGTGGGATTGTTATAGTCCTGCTATACAGATGAGACTCTGGGGATAATGACTTAGCAAGTTCACAAAAGCAGTAAAAATGGTGATAATAGCTGTTGTTTATAAGGGATTTACTATATGCAGGGCACTAAGCATCTAAGCATTTTATTTAAGCCTTCAAGTAGTTCTATGAAATTGATGTAATTATACTCACTTTCCAGATGAAGTAGCTAAAACTGAGGCAAATAGTCCAAGGCACTTAACAAATTAGCAGGGGATGGAGGGCAGCATTTTGAACCCAGGTCTGTTTGACACAAAGGTCTCTGTGTTCCTTTCACTGTTCCACCGGGGAGGAAGCGGTAGGTCTACACAGTCCTTCTCTGTACCAATAAACTTGAGTGTCAGTAGTTTTAAAACTCACATGGGAACAGTAAATGAATCATAATACAACAGCCTTATCAGCTGAGACTTGGTATTGCTGGGCACAAAGAAAGGGGGCTTTTCTGGTGGCAAGTGGCAACTGGCCAGGGTTCCAGCTGGATGATTCCCTCTGCTTCAGTGGCTCCTATAGGAAGAGAAGGATGGCAGAAGAGTCTGGGTCTTTATCCCTCATTAAAAGACAACTGAAGGGCTCTCCTCTTTGCAGAGTCCTTTCAGTGTACATGGAAGGGTGGCCCTGTTCCTGAGCATCCTGAATTAGGGTGGGAGGATGTGGAAATCCCTTCCTGATGTGCCTCCTGGGTTCCCTACAGACTAACGAAAAGGGCCAGGTCGTGACCAAGACAGCACTGCTGAAGCAGATGGAGGAGCTGATCGAGGAGCCGGGTCTTACGTGCTGCATCTGCAGGGAGGGGTACAAGTTCCAGGTAGCGTTCGGGGCCTGCAGTTGCTCCCAAGGGTATGGGCTTCTTTGGCACAGCCTGGCACCTTGTTCTAGGTGCTGTCACTTACTTGAAGGCCCTTTTGTTCTAGAGAGGCCAGGGTCGAGTCAAGCCTTGTGTTTGAAACTGACAAAAGGACCAGCCGTCCTCTCTAAAGACAGGAAGGCAAACTAATCAGACATTCTTCATCATTGTCATTAACAAATGCCACTCATAGGATTCTCTGTCTGTTAGGCCTCATGCTCAGTGCTTTATGTACACTGGGTGATTTCACAAGGGCTGTGTGCAGCCAGTTTGTTGCCCAGTAGACCCAAGTACTGACCATCACCCAGTCTCCTGAGTACTTAATGGTTTGGAGTAGCCCGAGTCTCAAGGCTTTGTCCAGGAAGAGAGACGGCTCCTTCCGTCTGCTTCACCTCCTTCCAAAGCCTGACTTGGGGTTTCTCCTCACCTCTCCTCTCTGTGTTGTCATCTTTGCAGCCCACAAAGGTCCTGGGCATTTATACCTTCACTAAGCGGGTGGCCTTGGAAGAGATGGAGAATAAACCACGGAAACAGCAGGGCTACAGTACCGTGTCCCACTTCAACATCGTGCACTACGACTGTCATTTGGCTGCTGTCAGGTAGGCCCTGGCTCTTGCAGAGTGAGTCTTCCTCTCCCCACATCAGGTAGGCCTTGGCTCTCGGGGAGTGCGGATGAGGCCTTGAGGAGGACTGCCATGGGCCTTCCTCTCCCTGCGTGTGCTTCACCTCTAGGCCTGCGTTCCTTCAGAGGCTCTGGCTCCTCAGTCTCTGGGGAGTAGGGTGTTCTACCCTAAACCAGGCGTCCTCAAACTATGGCCTGCAGGCCACATGCAGCCAGCCTAGGACGTTTATCTGGCCCGCTAGGTTTTTTGCCGCCACTGCCTGTCTGTCCTGCTTAGCAGCCAACTTGTCCCGGGGCCCGCAGTCTGGCCCTCCAACGGTCTGAGGGACAGTGAACTGGCCCCTTGTTTTAAAAGTTTGAGGACCCCTGCCTTAAACCATACAGGTTCATGAGCTATTCTTGCCTATTTGGAAAAAATGCTTTGGCTTTGGCCCGAGGCTTATGAAAGCAATCTTGTTTATCTAACTCAGTGAAGTTAGCTGTGTCGGGGTCACACATGGCTAATTCTCTCCACAGGGTCAGGAGTGTGGGCTAACTTACTTCTTATTGGCAAATGCTTCCCCAGCCCACTCACCCAGGTGTGTGGTTTCCAAATTAATTCCAGCAGCCATTTGTCCCTGGCGTCCTCCCCATCCAGGTTGGCTCGAGGCCGAGAAGAGTGGGAAAGTGCCGCTCTTCAGAACGCCAACACCAAGTGCAATGGGCTCCTTCCAGTCTGGGGACCCCACGTCCCTGAATCAGCTTTTGCCACTTGCTTGGCAAGGTGAGTGTTGAACTTTTTCCGTGGTAGAAAGGGGAGATTCCTAGGAACTGGTAGAGGATCAGCTATCAGCCCAGCTCTGGGTGAGACCATTCCCTGCCACTGTCGCTGAGAATCCAAGTCTCTCTTCTGGCTGACTGGGGAGCTGTCCAGGCACATAAGGGTGGGTACATGGGGTGGCCTGACACATGCAATCAGAATGAGGGAAACTAGCACCCTCAGCTTTTGGGCATTGCAAGAAACTTCTGGTTATTTGCTGCCTTCCCTCCTTTGTTGGTCTTACGACAGATGCAGGACCCCTGACTTCATCCTTGAGGCCAGAATTCCCAGAGTTCACTTCCATGGTGTGTCACTGAGATTTAAATACGGAAAGTGGGTTGGTGGCAGAGGGGATATCAGGCTCCTTTTAAGACCTTCACGGTCCTAAACATCCAGGCTAGAATGGCTGAAGCTTCTTTGAGGTCTTGTATAGTGTCCTTGTGGAATAGTACCCTGGCCCAGGTCCTTCTTTAAAGCTCAGGCATAAGATGTACCTGCCATGAAACAGGCACCTGGCAGTAATGCGCAGCAGGCTGAGGTGCTTACCACGTGCTGTTACGCACACTGCAGATGGAGAAATTAAGGGGCCAGGAGGTAGGCAACTTACTCAGGACCACCCTGAGGTAGTAAGAAGCAGAGCCCAGATAGATGGGAATGTGTACTGATATAGGAAAAAACCTTTTATTTAGAGGTTGAGGAGTCAGTCAGAATGGATAAAACTTACTCCAAATGTGGCCATGCTATGTCCTGTGACATTTGTCCATCAAGAAATGGGGTCCTAAGAGTGGTGGGTTCTCATGAGAACTTGGAGAACTTCCCACTGTTACAGCAAAAATGAAAGTATCTTAAGTCTTGTCTTTCTGCTGGTCCAGCTGTTGTCCTCACTTTCCCTTTCATCCTCCCTATTGGTTAACCTTTGCAGCTACCGGTGTAGTGGAGGGTGGAGTGAGCCTCTGTCTTCCAAACTGGATTTTCAGCAGGAGATGCACTCCGCTTCCATGTTTGTTCTGCTCCCCCCAGGCACAACACTTACCTCCAGGAGTGCACGGGCCAGCGGGAGCCCACGTACCAGCTCAACATCCACGACATCAAGCTGCTGTTCCTGCGCTTCGCTATGGAGCAGTCGTTCAGTGCAGACACCGGTGGGGGCGGCCGGGAGAGCAACATCCACCTGATCCCGTACATCATTCACACTGTGCTTTACGTCCTGAACACGTCAGTATCCTGTGTGTGGGTGGCATCTGGGCTGACCATCCTGCATCCCTCTGCACAGCATGATCCCCCCCATTGGTCCATATCCTCCCGTTAGTTCCAGAGCAAATATCTGACCCGAAGCAGCCTTTTTAATGAGGCAGGGGTGTTCATTGCAGCTTTCTGGGATCATGTAAAATAAAACTATCAGGGCAGCTTCCTTTCTAAAACTGTCCTGTCTCTCCCCATGGGCAGTCAAGGGATGTGTCCTTGGGCTGACCTTCGGTTCACGAGGAATCAGGAAATGGAAGAAGCCAGACCATGGAAGCCTCTATCTATTTCTGTGTAGCCACCACTTCTACCTTCTAGGCTACTTTCTTTCATGGGAAGAGGCCATGGGTCAGAGCCACACCACAGTCATTAGTGAAGGGTATGCAGGTTGTTACAGGTGAGGGCTTCCCATGGAGGGGACATAGCAGAGCTGAAGACCCATCTCATAAATGGGAAACTGGATTTGTTATCCCTGTTTTCTCTCCAGCAAGTAATGCTTCTGGCAAGTGTGAGGGGAAAGGGAGGCAGGGAGGCCTGAGGATTATGTGGGAAAGTCAAGGGAGAGGAAGGGAGCCAGGCAGAAAGAAGATGTGTATTTTTGTCCACATGCTTGTTATGGAAAAGCTCCATGGAGAGGAGCCGTTTCTCAGCTACAGACTGCTTCCCTCCCTGGCCGTTTGGCATCAGTGGTCATAGGGAGGCTGGGTGCCTTTAGTGAAGCATTTGTATATAAAGGCAGGTATGTCACACCATGGCCACCTGAGCCAGAGTGGAGCCTGAGCTGAGGCTGGGAGATGAAGCTGCGTGTCCCCACTGGTTGGATCCATGCTCATTTCACAGGGAGTGTAAGGAGGCACGGTATCCTTTCACACTCCCCTGCTACTTTCCCAGCGTCAGTGTCTGTGGCAGTGCCCCTGCAGACCTGGGAATGCAGATTCTAGCAGTGGCTAGTGGTTGGTGTGTTTTTTGTTCCCCATAGAGTTTGGGTAGAGCATTAAGCATTTGTGGCATAAGAGCACCATCCAGGGCTTGGCGCCTGTGGCTCAAGTGGCAAAGGCGCTGGCCATATACACCTAAGGTGGCAGGTTCGAATCCACCATCCAGGTTATGAGGAGAATGTGTTCCCAGAAGTGTAGCGGCAGGGACTTGAGTCATCCTCAGTGCTGCTCCAGGGATCCCTTGTCGAGGGAGGAAGATGGAGTCGATGGACTCTGGAACCAGAACTCCTGGGTTCAAAGCCCAGTTCTTGCCCCAGTATGGCTTTGGGCAGAAGCCTCACCTTCTCTATACTGCAGTTTTCCTTTTCTGTAAAATTGGGACAGTGGTAACATCAGTCTTGTAAACTTCCTGTAAGGATTAAGATAATCCAAGAAAAAGACTCAGCTGTGCTGTGACCATAAAGACCATTGCAGTTTAGTCAAGAGCAAGAGAAGCTGCACTCGCCTGGGAGACCCTGTGTCTCAGGTCCTAAGAAAGTAAACCAGACGGACTGCACCACAGGCCTGGGAAAGGGACCAGGTGCAAATTTAATGCAAACCACTTAAATATAGTAAGACTGGTGGACCCAGGTCCCAGACTCTAGATCAGTGGTTCTCAACTTTCCTAATGCCACGGCCCTTTAATACAGTGCCTGTGGGTCGCGACTCACAGGTTGAGAACTGCCGCTCTAGATTCTTATTTTGACTTGGTGACTTAGCTTGGTGACTGAATAAATCACTTCACTTCTTTCGGCTTCCTGAACTGTGGGGCAGTTCCATGTGGGGAGTTTGAATGTGCCTGACACGAGGTCCTTGGGGCCTGGTGGTAGTATAGTAGTTGTTTGGGTTAGTGTCAGAGCTGGTGGGGGTGGGAGGGTGGGGTGAGGGCAGGGGCAGGGGGTTGAGGAAAATGCCACAAGAAGGACCTGGGAGGGGAGACCACCTGGACTGCCAAAAAGGGGGTGAGTGGAGCAGTTGGCGGGGCGGGGGCGGGGGGGTGGTGTTCAGTGGTCCAGAGTTCAACACGGCTGATGAGGAGACAGGAAGCTGAGCAAACCCTCTCCACCTTACTGCTGTGCCTGGCTGTCCCCCTGCTTCCATCGTGCTCCTTTTTTTCCAGAACCCGAGCAACTTCCCGAGAAGAGAAGAACCTCCAAGGCTTCCTGGAACAGCCCAAGGAGAAGTGGGTAGAGAGTGCCTTTGAAGTGGACGGGCCCCACTATTTCACAGTCCTGGCCCTCCACATCCTGCCCCCTGAGCAGTGGAGAGCCATGCGCGTGGAAATCTTGCGGAGGCTGCTGGTGACCTCGCAGGCCCGGGCCGTGGCTCCTGGAGGAGCCACCAGGTCAGTACCTGCCTCAGGAAGCGTCGCCTGGAATGTGTCTTCCCAGTGTCCGAGGTGGACTTGGCAGTTGATGCCAGTGCTTCTCAGTCTATAGGGGCCAGAGTCTGGGCCAAAGACTGGCAATTGTCTGGTTACCTCTGGGTTTTGTGTTCAGACACTAAAAAGGTGGAGCTGGGCTTAAATTCAAAGAGGAAGGCAGCCAGGCACAGAGCAGTCCAATCAGTGAGAAGATGAAGGTCGGCAGGGGTGAGACCCATAACCAGGTTTTTAAAATCTTACTGCTTTTGGCTTAAACTGGGAAAGTTTCAGCATGGCTGTTGCTGGATATTTTCTTTTCTAATAATTAAAGGCCCATCCTTCTTGCTTTTTGGTTATATATCTATTCCTGTCCCATCTGCCCATATGCCATGAGCCTCTGTCCTTGCAGCCCTGCTCTTCTGTTCATGTGGACACCTCCCAAAGAAAGAGCAGTGAGTCAGGAAGGAGTGGTCTTTGTTTTGTGACCCTGCAGTTTAGGGCAGAAGGGAGGCGTTGTAGAGAAACAACCACAAACCACCAGCAGCTGGGTCCCACATCAACTGCTGGACACAGAGGGGTCTCCATGGCACCACTTTGGCTGACAGTGGCCCTGTACAGTCTGCTCACCCTAGGGAGCTACAGAATAGGTTCTGGGTTTGGCAGCTTGCTTCTGTCCTTCAAAGATCTGTCCCTATGATTCTGCTTTAGTCCAGGATCCAAGGGATCATTTCTACATTTGTGGGCCAACAAGGGGGCAGAAGGGAAACCTTTGGGGCCATGGTAATGACAAGCCAGGTGGAAGCAGCGTGTGCCTGAATTGGCACACCCAGTGGCTGTACTCCATCTGCTATGATGGATCTAGTGGTGCTGGCCTGTAGATGCCTTGCCCCCCCCAGAGAGACCAGGGTGGAGCTCTAAGGTTGGATCTGGCCAGTAGCAGCTTGTTTATGTGTGGGGAGTCCTATTAGATTCCTGTGTAACCCCTGCCCCATTCCAAACATAGCACTTTGCAGTGTTTCCCAAGCACCTGCAGCGGTAATAGTTAAGTAGGTGCTAGAAATCAAGAGTTAGATCTCGAGGCTACTAAGCTGTTGATAAGTCAGACCAGCTTATGTCCATAACAAACAAAGCGACCATTTATTGGGTACAGGCTTTTCATGGCAGGTGTGAAATCTGAGCTCACAGGAGCTATTTTGCTTTCAATTAGGAGTCTAGAATTTATTACTGTCCCAGGCAGTTAAGGAAAAGCTGATTTGGTCACAGCTCAATTAGGAAATCCAGTGTGAGTTACATTCGTGAGCTCTCATTTTCTCTGTAACAGTTTAGTCACCTTTACTAATTAACCTTAAATAATTAACTTGGGCAAGGTCACTCAAGATTTCTGCTTATTAAAGCAGAACAGCCACAGAGAAAGACTAACCCTGGTCCTAGTCTGGGGCTCTGAGCCTGGTGCTCTCAAAACAGACTAGAAGAGGCACTGAGGGCTTGTGGGGCATCAGGCCACCCATGCAGGAGAGCCCATGACTGGGAGGGCAATTACAGTCATCATCTTAGTATTGGGACAGTGTCATTGGCTGCAGCCTTTGTCCTAGGTCCTTTACACCATGGGTTGGGGACAGTAACAGGTGCACAGGAAGCTCAAGAGAAGCTGGCCTCTTCTGCGTGGTTTACACTCAAGAAAAACTTTCTCTGCCAGGAACTTGGCAGTATAGAAGCCTGGGATATCCTTGGGCATCCATCAGGATTTGTTTGTTATCTGCCAGGATGTGGGGTTGCAGAGGGTGGGTCGTTGTCCTTGTCTGTGGGCTCACCTTATAGTGTTTTAGTCTGTAGTATCTCTTGTGTATGGGTATGAAGGTCAGGAAATGAGGGTTTGGGCAGATAATTGGGATGGAGGGAGGCTACAGGAAGCAGGTTTTAGTAAATAAGGTATTGTCTCGTTTTATTATTTTGCTTTGCTTTCTGTGAATTAAGCATTTACTGAATGTGGATGGTCTGTCTCATGGTAACTTAAGGCCCATATAGTTTTAGCTTCTACAGAACATAACATCTGTGCTTGTCTTGTTTTTATGATTCTTATATGCATGCATTTTAATTCTCAACTAATTGTTTAGTACCTATCCTGTTAGTAATGGGATCTGTTCTCTTGTGTTCCAAGGTATAGAATACTCCATACAGGAGCTCATCTGGACTTT
>NW_003852404.1:5793463-5795113 GCF_000181295.1 Otolemur garnettii
TGGACTGAAGTAGACCCCGTTTTGTGCTTCATTTGTTGGGTACGGCTAAGTCCAAGAGCTTATGTGGTGGTTGAACACAAGAGAGACACAGGACTCCTTTGGCTTCTTTAAGTCAGTACCTTTTAATTGCCATTTTGCAACTTATGTCGTGTCTTCCCCCCACTTCCTTCGGTTCCATTTTACCTCCATCCAGAAAATGAGTTCCCCGAGAGCCAGGTGAACTTCATGGAACATTTTTGTAATCAATAAACTGCATCCCAGGGCGCCAGATTTTCTGGCCCACAGCTGCTTTTTCCCAAGCAGGTAGACAAGTGGCAGGGACCTCGTGCTGCGCAGATTGCTCAGACTCATCCCTTGTGCCCAGAATGCCTTGCTGTGTCCGCATGAGTGTCTTAGGAGCTTCTTGGAATGGAATTTGATTTTTCTTTTCCAGGCTGACAGATAAGGCAGTGAAGGACTACTCTGCTTATCGTTCTTCCCTTCTGTTTTGGGCCCTCGTCGATCTCATTTACAACATGTTTAAGGTAAGGAAGCTGGCGGAGGCCCAGCATGTGTGGGTAGGGCTATAAATTGTCCACGTTCAGGCTCTGACCTTGCCTCCACACTCAGGCCTGGGGGTGCTTTGCTCCTAAGAAGCAAATGCTCTGTGCGAAGGGACCGATGAGTCCTTGAGGTATATTTGTAGCCAAGATCACTCTCTAGCCTGCTCCAAACCCATGTTCTTAGGAAGACCTTCCCTCCCGGTCACCGCCCCTGCATTTGGATAAACTCTGCTGCCCTGTGTGAGCAGGGCCCCCTACAACCCCTCCTGCCTTAGGACCCTCTCTACCTTGAGAGTATTTGGGGTGGTTCCTCACAGCACCTGAATGAAACAGCTCAGTCAAAATGTGTGACAGTTTCCTTTGCTTTGCATGGGAAATGGGGTGGGGGGAGAATTCAGTTGATGGTTGGAGCCAGTAGCACAGCACCTAAAAGGGCTCTGTGAAGGACGAAGTTTTGTTGTTGCTGGAGAGAAACCCTCCAGGGAAAGCTGTGGTGTACTTGGGAGGCCCCTCTCTCTGCAGGGTTGAAATGGGCTGACTTGAAGTGTTAAACAGCCCACCTCCTCACCTGTCTCCTGCTGTTTCTTTTAGAAGGTGCCTACCAGTAACACGGAGGGAGGCTGGTCCTGCTCTCTAGCTGAATATATCCGCCACAATGACATGCCCATCTATGAAGCTGCCGACAAAGCCCTAAAAACCTTCCAGGAGGAGTTCATGCCGGTGGAGACCTTCTCGGAGTTCCTCGACGCGGCTGGTCAGTGTCAGGGTTTTCTCCTTTAAAGACTTCAGCAAAGCCCCATGTCTGCCTTAGTGCTTTATCTTCACCCATCAGAAGAAACACAGGTTTGATCCAGCCCTTCAGCTACAACCTGGGAAAGATGCATAGAGACCAAGTGTCCATAGCAGGAAAAGCAGCTCTGACCTGTGTGGAGCACTCACTATCTCCTAGGCCCCATGCTGCCTTTTGTACGTGGTCTTAGTCCTCCCTGTGTGAGGCAGGAGCTATGGTGTCTGCATTTTATTTTAATTTAATTTTATATTATTTCATATAGGGCCTTACTGTCTTGTGTAGGCTGGAGTGCAGTAGTGCGATCGTAACTCATTGCAG
>NW_003852404.1:5795584-5796567 GCF_000181295.1 Otolemur garnettii
GTGCCCTCGCAGGGCGGTGTGGCATCTTGGCCCTCCGCCAATGCCATCCTCACAAAGGTGCTGGCTGCCCAGAGCCACAGAGGTAGCCAGACCTGCCAGGCTCTTTTTCATTAGTTTCACAGTTTCACTTTGTTCTCATGTTCGTTGTGGGAATTTTATAAGTGTAAAGAAGCAGGGAAGAAACTCCCCCCACGTCCCACACTCCGAGAACGCCTCTATGAACATGTCCTCTATCTTTCTATCATTGGGAATGAGACCCACTAAAGATCTGGAGTGGCATCCTGTGTGAACAGTTTTTCAGAAAGCCCTGGGGTTTCCATGTCAGCTGTTCTTTGCAGAAGCCTTGGTGGAAGCTCTGGTGCTAAGACAGCCTTTGTCAACCTGGTTCTTACCTCCGTCATTTGGACAGTCAAGTGCTAACACTATTCACCTCTCCACCAACTCTTTACTGCTCCCACCCAGCATTTTCTTTTTTTTTTTTGAGATAGAGTCTCACTATGTTGAGTGGAGTAGAGTGCTATGGCATCACAGCTCATAGCAACCTCAAACTCTTGGGCTTAAGCGATTCTCTTGCCTCAGCCTCCCATGTAGCGGGACTATAGGCGCCCATCACAACATCTGGCTATTTTTTTGTTGTAGGCAGGCCTGGGCCAGGTTTGAACCCCTCAGCCTCAGTGTATGTGTCCTATCCATTGAGCTATGGGCACCGAGCCTTAGCCTGGACATTTAACCACTGTCATTCCTGAGCACAAACCTTGATTTCTTCCCAGAAAATTAGTCCTGACTGAGATTGGGTAGCCTGTCTCAGAGATTGTGTTCCTAGTGCTGTAGCTGTGTCAGTGTGACTATGAAAGCCAGAGCTAGTGAGTGGAGGAGACAGTGGGTTGGGGAAGAAGGGGGTTCCTCTGGGTTCAAGCTTTGCTTCAGCCCTGAGCTGATGGCAGTACCCTGGTCTGCAGCAGAGCAGAGCCAGAGCCCCTGTC
>NW_003852404.1:5796871-5798010 GCF_000181295.1 Otolemur garnettii
TCGGTGTCTCCTGTGCCTTGCCAGGTGAGGGAGGGGTGGTCACGGGGGCCTCGGTGCTGGTCTGTACACGGGTGCTTTCGCTGCAGGGCCTCACTTAATCCCCAGGAAACAGCATAGCCAGGGCTTCTCTATCTCCCTCTGACAGTTGAGGAAACAATGGAGCTCCTGAACCTGCTGCAACCTTCTCAGGAACCCGGGACTGGCAGATCAAAGCTCCAAAGAACCCAGGGTCTCACTGCTCTGCCCCTCCCAGCCCTTGAGGGCAGTGGCATTAACCCTTCTTTGGCCCCAGATCCCCTTGAAGCACTCTGCTTCAGATCACCCCCTTCCATGATGCCCTTGGGTCGGTGGATTGCACACCCTGCAGGCCTCCCTGTGCCAGGTTACAGCCTCTGCTCCAGGAAACTCACGGGGTCGGGCTTGAGCTCGAGCACTTCACCTCAGCAGCACCTGCTCCCAGAATAGGATTCTACTCACAGAACCAGGGTATTTGCTTGGTGACTGTCCCCCAGTCAGGTTGATGTTGTGACCTGGGTTGGAGCTGGTCAGGGCACAGTGTGGGCTGTGCTGGATGTGGCAGTCAGGGCTCAGGGCTGTGCTCACCCACTCCTGACCAGCCTCTGCCTGCTGTGTTTCTAGGTCTCTTATCAGAAATCACCGATCCAGAGAGCTTCCTGAGGGACTTGTTGAACTCAATCCCCTGACCGCGCACACGAACTGCAGCTGACGAAGACTGAAGCTAGCTTGCCTTCATCCCTCTGTTCTTCCCTCCTCGTGCATCGATCCCCCACGGGATGCTGCGTATTACCCCTTCCTTCCCCCATCTTTTCTTGGAGTGGCTTGGGGTTTTTAGGCTTCCTGTTTTATCTTGTGTGTGTGGTGCACTAGCTATGAAGTTGTCTGTGACCCAAGCCACCGAAGGACCTGTACATACCTAGGAGCCATGAATTGGCCTGGCCAACTTAATACTTGAGCGTGCACATCTTGAAAAATAAACGAATGACTTAATACACATTGAAAAAGGAGGTGTCAACTGCTGCATAAAGCCCATCCTTAGGGACACTGGCTGAATGGTTTCCCCTGAATGCACGGCCCTTTCGGTGTCAGCGCAGAAGACTAACATGTCAGAATCACTGTCT
>NW_003852404.1:5798951-5801850 GCF_000181295.1 Otolemur garnettii
GCAAAGTTTCTGCGAGATAAACTGCCTGTCATGTAGTAAGGAACTCATAGCTTCTCATTTTTGTGAATTTGTTTTGCCTTTTCTTTAGCAAAGGTCCATGTCTCAGGTGAGGTCCAAGTTAGTGAGGAGGGTGAAGACCTTGATCTTGGCACACTTAGGTCTCACACGGGGGCTAGAGGAAGCTCATTCCCATGTGTGTCTGTGGTCTCCCACTTTCTGGTGGTCTGAGAGGCCACTGCAGGTGCATTGTGGTATATAGAACTATTACATAACAGCATGGGGAGGATAAATTAGAGCAGCTTCGCCTGGGACAGCAAAGCAAGGAGGGAGAACGTGGGGAGGTGCCGGTAAACAGCTGGCGCTGGGCCTGCTGACCAGCGGCCAGGCTTGCTATTTCATATGTCTCCACAGTAGGCACAGCCATGTTCATTGTCACACCTCAGGGCATTCTGTGTTGACTTGGCACCTTCAGAAGCTTAACCACGGCCTGCTTCTCTTTGGCCTGCAGAACTGGAGTCATCAAAGCTCATTGCAAGGTGTTCACTTGTTTTTCTCTGCCCTTTTTTATTTCTTGCAAAGGCCACGGAGAATTTTGGCCCCACCCCAAATGCACCTTATTTTTCACTGTTACAGCCTCTCCAGGTGTGTACACAGGGTGCTTCCCACAGGCTCTGTTACAGTCCCAGCCAAGCTGCTGACTCCGCCGTCCTGCAGGTCCGCAGCAGTTTCCAGGCAGTGCCCTGGCAGAAGTAGAGGCTGGTCCAGGGAGAGAGCTGCATCTCTCCAGGCCCAGGTCACGACAGCACTGAAGGGCACTGGGCAGAAGCACTCAGCCCTCTGTCCCCGGCCGCTGTCTGGGCCTTTGCTTCTTGGGTCCTCGTCTTTCTCAACAGGCAGATGCAGTTGGGGGATTAAGTAGGTTCCAGACAGGCTACACCTAGAGATGCCTACAATATTAAGCCCTTAAAGTCCACATTCATTCAGCAGTAAAGCTGGAGAGGTGAGGTCAGCACCTTCTAGAGCTTCTAAGGCCACTGGTATTCCTCATGCACGTCCACCCTGGTGCCCAGCTTTCCAAGTCCATATCTGTTGGAGGCCCCTGTGCCTGCTCCCTCCCCAGGCACATTTGAGACATGCATGTCCTTACAGTCACCCTGCAAGTCAGATGGTGGTGGTCCTACCTCCCCTGCTGGGGCACCAGGGGCTGAGGGATCTACAGGTCTCCAAAGACCACTGTGCCTCGTGGAACTTTGTTCCCTCCAGGATTTAGCATCTGCTTGATGCTGAGGGCACAGTTGGGCATCAGCCTCTGTCCTTGGGGAGCAAAGTCAGGACTGAATCCTCAGCCTTCTTTTGGCTACCTTGACCCTCCTGCCTAGAACAGAGATCAAGGAGCAGGGAAAGGCTTGAGGACCCCTTTGCTCAGCACCCACAGTACCTCATTCACCTTCGCCACCATCCCAGGTGGCAGGTGGCACCCCCTTTTCCACCCAAGTAGACTGAGGTGCAGAGAGGCCAATGACCTGCCTGCACGTGGCTACAGTGACACCAACAGTCATGGCTAAGGCCAGCTGTGGGCCTCTCCCCATGGCAGAGCAGGGTGGGGCCAGGGTCAGAGCCCAGGTTTGGCTCCAAAGCCCCTCCCAGGGAGAGCACTGCTGGCCTGGTCAGGACTGGTGCTCGCGGAGGACCAGGAGAAAGAAGAAGGGGTGGTGAGCTGACTTTGGGAGGGAGTGCGACCCCACTGCCAGGGGAGCAGCCATGTGGCCCTGTACCACGTAGGGTAGTGGCAAAAGTGGCTCTGGAGGGAGCCTAGCTCTGCTGTGGGACTTGGGCAAATGTCCACACCCATCCGCACGTGACTATTCAAGGAACAGACACCGGAGGAGTTCCTATAACCTGTCATGGCCCAGACACAGCTGGCCTTAGCCATGACTGTTGGTGTCAAGAAATCACAGAAAGTCTGGGGGAAAGAGCCCTTAGGAATCAGGTCACCCATCTCCCCATCTCATGGGTGTTGGGACAGATGTCCAGTCTGACGCGCAGGTGCAGTGCGCACAGGCACGTGCCTTCCCCATTCCCACATGAGTTCAGCTGTCTTGGCAATGTCTATTTGCTTTCTGCGGTTTATTTCTGTCTCTGTGCTTCTGTTTCCCACCCCAGGCGGGTACTCCTTTCCTACCCACCCTTATCTGTAGCCCAGTCTTGGGGCCTGGGTGGTCTCCCTCTGGCCTCCTTGGCAAGACTGGAGAAGATGAGCAAGGCTCGTACAGAAGCAGAGCTGTCACCCTCCGGATCACGGGGCCCCAGAATGGGTGGGGAGGGCTGTCCGCTGCCCACTGCCCTCTGCCCTGCAGGGCTGCACCTGGTCGGTGGTGGCCAGAGCCAGCAGCCGTGACGTCTCACTCTGTGCTCCTTTGCTCCAGCTTCAGAGCTTAACGGTGAACTCTGACCCCTTCACTTCTAGGGCTGGGGACAGTGGGCACAGGGAGGAGGAAGGGTCTTCCCTAGGCCCCTGACTCACTGTCACTCTTTTCTACATTCCAGGCCAATAGGGTCCTGGGCATGTTGGACCAGGGTCACACTCCAGGCTGGCACCCAGCAATGTGACAACTTCCCAGAGGAAAGAGTGGGACAAGAGGGGCCTGGCTTGAAGTAAGGAGGGAGTGGGTGCTCTGTTTTAGGAGAGGAAGTGGCGTCCCACCTGCTCACTCCCTCTGGCCACACTAGGCTCTCAGGCCTGGTGCCAATCCCTGGCCACCACCAAGGAGCATCCAATGAACTTCAGCATCCAGAGCAGGCCCTTCCTCCAGGGGCTGGGGGGGTGTCACTCTCTCTGGCCACCTCCTGGGATATCAGAGCAAGGAAGCTGCCGGGAAGTAACTAAGGCCAACACCTC
>NW_003852404.1:5802029-5807896 GCF_000181295.1 Otolemur garnettii
GGAATAGGCAGGAGTGAAGGAAGCAGGAACTCGGACTTGTTGCTCTTTGTCACTCAGATCCCCACTGCCACTTTTGCTTGATGTTACCCCATCCCCCCTGCCATCCACAAGCCTGCTTGGTGTCCACAAGGGGTCCTTGCTGGACCCATGCCAGGCTACTCACAGTTTTAGAAATTTGGGGATCCCACATTGCTCATATTTACTGAGCACTGTGCCTGGCATGATCTCTAATCCTGGGCTCCCACTGCTCTTCCTGTTTGACAGATGAGGAAACTGAGGCTCAGAGAGGGAAATTCACCTACCCAAGGTGGCACAGCCTATTGTAAACAGGATGCAGCCATTGGCTGCCTGGCTGTCCTAGCCCTGCTTGTTCTGGTTCTGCTCCCTCTCCTGGTCCTGCTCCCCTGCAGCCTGGGCACAGATTTGGTCAGATCAACCCAGCTCCAGGCAGGAGGGCACAGCTTTGGGAGCCAGGGCTCTGCCAGGTGCCTGGCAGGTAGCCAGGGTGGCTGCAATCCAAGGGTAATGGCCACATGCCAGGAACAGTGCTGAGGCAGATGAGGTGCAAGGCCCTGGGAACCCGGGATGGTGGGGCAGCTACGTGGTCCCCGTGGGCCCTAATGGCAGGGCAAACAGGGCAATTACAGGGTGGCTTTTGTTCAGTGGGGCCCGAGTGCTGGGCTCATCAGGGCTGCAAGATGCTTCAGCCCCAACTCCTTCCTGTGGCGGGAATCTGCTCATTCATGGGGACGGGGTCACACGTGGAGTGTGACAGCAGGCAGTGACACAATGCAGCTCTGTTCCCTCTCCCATCTCCGAAAGTGGCAGCCGGTGGGCTGATTCTTCCCAGGACACGGTGTGACTGGGGCCCCTTCTACCTCCCTTCTGTCTGATCAGCCAGAGGGTTGAGGCCAGCTCAAAAGTAAATTCACAGGGTGTCCCAGGCCATGGGGAGCAGTGCTGCCTACACGGGGCCTGTGCTTCCGTCCCTTGGAGGCCAGTCATTAGTTCTATCAAAATGAGGGAATTGAGGTGCAAGGATGGGGATGCCTCCCCCCAGGGAAGGGCTCAGATTAGGGTTGCCAGATGGAATTCAGGGTGCCGAGTTAAATTTGAATTTCAGATAAACAACAAATAAAGCCTTTTGGTATAAATATCTCCCAAGTGTTACATATGACTTTTTTTTTAGACTTATGATTTGAAAAGTACTCTTCATTTCTCTGAAATTCAAAATTTAGATGGGCATCCTATTTCTTTTTTTCTGCTAAATATGATACCTTAGCTCAGGTGCTCATTGGACGCATCCATTTAAGGCAGCTCAGGCCCTGACCGTGAGAAAGCCCCCTCCCCCTTCTGAGGGAGAGAAGTCCTAGACACCGGTACCCACGTGGAGGCTGAGGGAGAGGCAGGGGCCCCAATAATTTGGAATGCTGGCGTATGTGGGAAGCTGCTGGGTCACCAGGCCTGGAGCGTTGGGGGCAGAAGCATCAAGGGCTAGTGGAAAGGCTCATGGGAGGGGCAACAGGGACCCTGAAGATGCCCTGAGCAGGAGGAGATAGGTTCTGGAAGCCTCCACCCTGGCCTTTCTGTGGTGGTGTCCTCTCTCAGGACTGTGCTGAGACCTCAGCCCCTTCTCTCTCTGGCACCTACCTCACAGCTTCTCAGCTCTGGCTGGGGCCCCAAGGCCAGGGATGGGTGACCAAGTGGTTGGGGTCAGAGTCTGGGGTCAGATTTGGGTTTAGGGGTGGTCATGTCACCTTGGACCAAGCTCTTCACGTCCCTGGGCCTCAGTTTATTCATGCGTAAAATGAACGTACCTCATTGGGTTTATAAAGAGAGCCCCTGCACAATACCTGGCATGGAGGCAGCTCCGGAAATGGGAGCTATTAGGGTTATGAGTGACCTCCCCCTAGGGCTAGGCTTCCATCTAAAGCCAACTCGGCCAACAGCAGGACCCCATAGAGGTCCTACAAGAGCTGTTTTGAGGTAGCGAGTCCCCTGTCATTGGAGGCATCCAAGCAAAGACTAGTCTATAAGCCATGTCTTGGACATGCCACCAAGCCGTGTCCCCCTCCATGGGATGGGAGGTGATGATGTCAAAGGTCATTTCCAACTCTAGGGAATGGGTAGCTGGTGGAAAGTTCAAGGGCTTTGGTGTCAGACAGTCCTGGGTTCTCATTCTGGCCGGGTGAACCTGGACACGCTGCTTCCTCCCTGGCCCCCTCAGTTACTCCTTCCCCTTGTGGAAGGCTGTCGGCGGCTCTGCCTCGTAGGATATATATGTGTGTGCTCAGAGTACCAGGCTCTGAGTAGGTGCCAACACGCTGTGGGCTCCGAAGACGTCTCTCTGATGTGGGAACAGCGGCTTCTCCAGAGCCTCTCACAGGGCCAACTGGGAGCCGCCCTGTCCCCTTCCCAGTTTCTCTGGCTGGTGCCCCAGCTGTGGTGAGAGTGGCCAACTGGTTTTTCAGAGTCTGAGGGGAGCAAGGGGTGGGATGTGTGTGTGGCTGCAGCCTAGAAGAGGGAGCCCCAGCCTCTCCCATCACTCTGGGAGGGGCTCTGGGGTCCAAGGCCTGGGCTGTGTGCAGGCCTCCGTGCCAGGGAAGGCAAAGCAATCTTGTTCAGAGGAGCAGGCAGGGCACAGCATGGGCTGGGCTCCCCTCAATATCCCATTGAGCTGCTCTGAGCACCCAGCCAGTAGCACAGGAGGCTTTCAAGGGTAGGGATGTGTTCATTTTGTTGGTTCCTAGAGAGTGGACAGGCCCCTCAGTGATCTGGTCCATTCAATGGCTTTTAGAGACAGGGAAACTGAGCCCCCAGAGAGACAGGGAAATGCCCAAACCTATGGGCACCAGGCACTGCCAGGCACACAGTCTCATCAGAAAACTGGTGCAGGTTCAGAGGAAGGGCCCCGGACACTGCCCACAGCCAAGTAACCAGCCAGTGTGTGCACCGCTCTGGGGGATGTGCTTAAAGGTAGTTTAATCCCAAGAAGCTGATGCTATTAGCACCCCCATTTTACAGATAAGGAAACTGAGGCCCTCTGTCAGAAGTGACAGAGCAGGGATTTAAGTCCAAATCCCGTCCTCCTTTGCCACTCCGTTTTGGTCCTCATCCAAGCCAGACACTATCTTGGAACTACACAAGTCCTGACTGGCCAGGACTGTGGGGGAAATGTGAACAGTTCCTCACTGTCCCAAAAGCTGCCCTGGCTGAAAGTGGCAAATCACTTCCAGGAGGGCTTGCCAGGGGCAGATGGCACATCTTGTTGCTTTTGTATAGCCTGGAAGGGGAAGCAGTTTTTAGATCATTAGAGGACTGGAAGAAAAGCAAAGATGTCCATATGCAGGTACCCTATGTGGCCCTCAAAGCTTAAAGTATTTCCTATCTGGTCCTTTACAAGAAAAGTCTGCCGAGCTCTGGTTCAGACTAAGCCTGCCCAGGGATCTGGGGTAAATACAGGAGAGGGACATAGGCCTGGGAACCAGCGCCACCAACAGCCACTCTCCAGGGCTCCTGCTCCTTCTCTCAGCAAACACCAGTGACAGCAGCAGCTCCGGGTAAGGGAGCCTGGCCCTGAGGGTCAGACAGATCTGGTTCAAATTGAACTGCTCTTGCTGACTGTGGCCTTGGGGAAATGAATTCACATCTCCGAAACTGTTTCCTCATCTGTAAAAGGGAGATGATAATACCCACCTCAAAGACTTGTAAAAATAGACACAACTACTAATTATAGCCACATCAGGACAGGCTACGGGCATGCTCAGAGCTTTGCATTTGACCTTTTTTGTCCACCCAGACACCTCTGGAGCCTTGTTCTCCAGGTGAGGAAACAGCCTGGAAGAGCTTTAAGGACTTATCTGAGGTCCCAGGCCAGTGACGGGTTGATTCTCAAGATTCCCCACTGTGCCACTCACTAAAACTGTGTCCAGGTCCTGGGGAGCCACGAGGGCACCTGGAGTCACTGCCAGACGGTAGAGCAGCTGGGAGCATCAGAGGACCTGCACAGAGTGGTCTGGGAGGTTATAGGAACTTACTATCATGCCCACAGTTGGTCCTGAGGCAGAGTGGCACGAGGAATTTGACCCAGTGGCCTGCCAGGCCTTCAGAGACCTGTGTCTTTGAGGAGTCTGTCCCCAGGCTAGCTTCCCTCAAAGTTCTACATGGCTGCCACCCCTACCTGAGCATGTCCAGAGGGAGAAAGGGCTTGCTGATTCTTGCACCTGCTTCTCAGGAAATTTCTCTCTGGGAACCCCCATTGGCCGCCCCCTCACCTGCATCTCCAGGGCCAGGCAGACGCAGGTCCCAGAAGCCCCTGGGGCTTGCTGAGCAGGGAGGGGTGGGAATGCAGGTGGATGGGCTGCAAGTGCACAGCGGCTGTCCGTCCCTCCAGCCACCCAGCATCCCTCCCTCCCTTCCTTCTTGCTAACAGAACTGGTCAACACAGGCCGCCACACTCCAGACACTGGATGCAGTTGTGCCTCATGGCCACTGCCACCACCCTGTCCCTACCTAGGTCCCCTGTCCATCCCTTTTCTTTACATCACTAGCTCCGGGTTCAAATGAAAATGGGTGCATCTGATTGGCTGAGCACAGGTCACATGGAAGGCTGGGACCGCCTTCAGAGGAGAGTGTGGGTGTGGCCTACACCAAACCAGTGAGTGGGTCCCAGACAGGTGGGCTTGGAGGCTGGGTAGTCAGGCCAAAAGTAAGGACAGATGCCTGGCTTACCCAGGGGTGAGTGTGAATGACAGAAATGGCATTTCAGAGGTAAGCTTTGGTGGCTCTGCCACCACCATGCTGTGCACTCTGGACAAATTGCTTAGACTCTCTGGGCCACTCCTTATCCATCAGGAAGGTATAATAACACTTTGGAAGAACTTGGCACAGTGCCTGGGCAAGCCAGCATGACCCATCATTAACCACTCCATGACCGTTTCCATGGCTTCCCGTCCACTGAGACTATTCCTAGTCCTGCAACACAGGGGTCACAAGACTCAGGACCAGGTGTCCGAGGAGGCCAGAGGGAAACCTGCAGAGTGAGACTGTATGACAGATTCCAGTGGACCAAGGTGAGGACAGCGGGATGTAAAAAGGAGGAATAAACCACTCCGGGTGGTTGGGTGGTATGCCGGTGTCCGGGAGGACTTCCACAGGAGGTGGTGCTCGAGACAGGGGCTCCCAGGAAGAGAGGGCAGAATCTTGGATGGCAGAATCTCACAGCTGTGGTGGAGGGTTTTGGAGGGAGGCCAGCACGAGGTCTGAGTGTGCCTTGCAGCCAGGGTAGGCACTGCCCAGGAATGTCTTGGGGAAGGCCTGGTGCCAGGTGTTGGGAGCTGGGAGGCTGCAGGTGCCAGGTGTGGCTTGGGGTGGCTGGGAGGCAGGTCGAGGGTATGGGGGTAAGGAAGGGGATGGCAGAATGAGGGGGCTGAGGAGGTGGCCTGGCCACAGTGGACACCTGTTCTGCCTCCCTGTGTGACCCAGGGAAAGCTGCTTGTCCATCTCTAAAGTGAGACTGGAAGGGGCCAGCCCCTCTTCTGGTGCCCCCAGATCCCCCCTTGGAGACCTGCCCCTCCTCCTTCTGGGAGGTCGCACAGTGATGCCAATTCCTGGCCTGCCCCAGCCCTGCTCCCTGCATCTTCCGGGGGTGGGTGTGGTCGTCACAGCCCCTTCTGTTAATATTGTGGATTAAGTCAATTCAACCACACACTTACTGAGCACCTACCAGCACCAAGTTGTGAGGTTCTTGATGGACAAGGCACCACCCTGCCCATGACAGGCTGCATAGACCCAAGTCACCTTATCCCTGCTCTGATAAGGTGGCTTCTCTCCCCAGGGAGCTCTGGCCTGCTTTTCTCATAATGATG
>NW_003852404.1:5808030-5810276 GCF_000181295.1 Otolemur garnettii
CAGGCTTGAGACCTTCTGAGCTGGGCTGCCAGCTGAGCCACCTGTGGGCGGGACCCTCTGCTGCCTCCTTCCACTGGCCCTCCCCCAACACCTCCATCTACTGCCCCTGCCCAGCGGCTGGAGGAGAAAATCCTGTTCAGAGAGGTCTCCCGCTCACCTCTCCTCCCACCCACCCCCTGTCTTGGGGAAGCCTCCCTGGTGCTGTGGCAGATCCTGACTTCAGCACTGAAATGTCCCCTCGGGTCCCCAGACAGGTCTGGAGAAGGCGAGTGAGCTGAGGTCCATGCCGTGAGCACCCGGCATGTCCCTGTCATCTTTTGTCAAACATCAGTGACACAAACATGACCACACTTTGGTCAGGTGTCATCATCCCCTGAATGAATGCCATTTGGATCCTGTTAGGAACAAGAGAGCAGGAGGTCCTGTCCTCAGTCCTCCCAGACAGATGGGGGGACCCCAGTGTGGGGGAGGAGGTAGACCCTGATGTTAAACCTTTCCCAACCCCCAACCTCAGTGATCAGCTCAGTGAGTACACACAGCCCTCAGGTGCCTCTACAGCCCAGGCAAAGCGACTCCTGGGGGTTGCAAGTTGACATGAAAGGGAGGTGCGTGGGCTGCAGCTTTGAAGGGAAGCCCTGATTTCTGTGGTTTTACAGAGAGGCCAGGCATGCCTTTCTTGCTGTCCCCAGCCCCAGGCTGCATTTGGGGAACTGCTGGCGAGTGTCAGGGTCCTTCCTGGAGGCACCCAGGACTGCCACCCTGCACGTTACCTCACCAATCTCATCCCTGCCCTCACCTGGAGGGAATTCTGCCCCATCAAGGGAGTCTTGTCTCTGGCCCTGCCTCTCCCCTGAGAAAGTCCCCCTTCTTCCTCCCAGCCCCTGCTGAACCGTGAGCTCCAGCTCCCTTCTTCTGAAACCCTCCATCACCCCACCCACTCTGCCTGCTCGTCCATGCCCTCATGCAGCCTCATTCTCCCATATTACAGATGTACAAACTGAGGCTGGTTGGAGGCAATAGAGGGAGCTTGCAGGGCAAGGCTCAGTGAGTGGTTTCCAGAAAGGGTCTCTTTTTCTTTTTTTTTTTTTTTTTTTTGAATTTTTTGGCTGGGGCTGGGTTAGAACCTGCCACCTCCAGCATATGGGGCTGGCGCCCTACTCCTTGAGCCACAGTGCCGCCCAAGGGTCTCTTTTTCCTTCACAACCAGCATTTAGTTGTCTTTTTATTCTCTTTTGTTCTAGAAAACCTCCATAGAAAAGAATCTTTTCCCCATAGAAAAGAACTGGTGACTTTTCTGTACACCAGAAGTCAGGTCCTAAGGCTCCATCAGGGTCATGTGAGACGTTGGCAGACACAGGTGACACTGTGGGTTTGTTTGGCATATGTCCCATCAGCCCCATTCCAGGTGGTACTAAGTTTGATCACGTGAGGAAGGGGCCACCAGACTGACTGATGGCTTCTCCGATCTGTCATTCCTTCACGTGTCCAGTACCTTCTGAGCACGTCTTTTGTGCCAGGTGCAGGGATGCAGACACACATTAGGCACGTCCCCAGTGGTGTCTGTGAGGAGTGGACAGGAGCTGCTGCCTGTGTGGGAGGACGGAGGGGATGGACTGAGCCCCAGGGGAGAGATGGAGGGACCTGTGGGCTTCGGGGCTGTGTCCCAAGCAGCCACCAGAATTGGACAGGACTGAGGCGAGTGGAGGTGGGTGTTAGGGCTGGAAAGCGGGGGTGTTCTGGGGAGGACAGCTCAGGGGCATGAAGCCAGAGCAGCGTGCTGGGGATTCCAAGTGTGAAAGGGAGTGTGAGAGGGCTGCCTCTGGAGAGGGAAGTGTGGCCCAATGGCAGGGACAGGTACCCCGAAACCTTACTGTCTGCCAAGGGGGCCACCATACACACCCAGTTGCCTCTTCCCAAGACAGCTGATCTCAGAGCCCAAGGTCTTGGGCCCCTGTTTTGAATGGCTTGTTCTAGAATGTGGACAGAGTCCAGGAGCCCCAGCTCTAAGCCTAGACCCTTGCCCTGTTCTGGACCAAGACCCTCAGCCTCTCTCCTGGCCCTATGGACCACCTGGAGATGGATGCTTGGCCCACCTGCTGACCCACCAGTTCACCAGTGATGCTATGCAGGCGAGACTTTGAGCTGAGCACTGAAGGCCATCCATGGAGCCAAAGGCTTTGTCAAACATCAGTGACACAAACATGACCACCTGGCTTACCCAGGGGTGAGTGTGAATGACAGAAATG
>NW_003852404.1:5810296-5812485 GCF_000181295.1 Otolemur garnettii
GGTCCCCAGACAGGTCTGGAGAAGGCGAGTGAGCTGAGGTCCATGCCGTGAGCACCCGGCATGTCCCTGTCATCTTCCTCCGGAGTCAGGGGCAGCCTGTTCTCCCTGCCCTGGCACTCTGACACGCTGCTCCACCGCCCTTGGCATCGTGGGTCCCCACACCAGGAAGCTGTGACATCATCTCATCTTAGGCAAGCTCTGTCTGCCAGGGTGGGGCCCCCCGGGGTAGAGCCTGGCACGTGTCTGGGCACCTGAGCCCAGCCAGGCTGGGGCGGGGGGACAGGAAGGCAGCTGCACCGCCAGGGCTGAGCCCCTGTCTGTTGGAGACTGTCCCCACTCGCCGTGGGGCAGGCTGTGGTGCTCTGTGAGGCATGAACTCTTCTCATCTCAAAGCTTAGAGTCAAGCTGAGTGTTAGAAAATGGAAGAAGCAGAGAATTCGCCATGTGTGTGTTCCTAAGTGCCAGAGTGGGGCTGGGGCCTAGGCAAGTCCCCCTAAAGGATGATGTGGCCACTGGCTTATAAGGAAACAGCTTCACCCACAATGGCCAATTCCCACAGTCTCACCTCAGGGCCTTTGTTTGTGCTGTCCCCTCTCTCTATCCCCTCCTCTGACTGTCACAGGTTCCTAGGGTCACTCCAGTCTCAGCTCACGTTACCTTATCCAGGGGGCCTTTCCCAGGTACCCCCGCGTTATCGTCCCCCTTCACTGTGTCCCTGTGTCCAGTTGTATCCTCTTTGGAGCCCTTGTCACATCTGGAGGTGACCACGTTTATTGGCTTGCTCACATGTTAACAGCTGGGCTCTCTGCTGGGCATGGCTTGGTCACAGCCCTCTCTGGCTAGGGTGTAATGATGGAACTAACTCTCTCTCTCTCTGTGTCCTTTCAACTGACAACCTTGAACTATTTCTCCTCCTGAAATTTCATATCCTTTGGCCAGCATCTCCCCAAACCCTGGTAGCCACCACTGCATCCTCCGCTTCCACGAGGGAAGAATCTTCTTTCGATCCCACGTATTAGGGAGACCGTGCAGAGTTTGTCTTTCCGTGCCTGGCTTATATTTTGCTTAATGTGATATCCTCCAGCAAAGGACAGGATTCCTTTCCCTTTTTGGCAGCCAAATGGCGGTTCCATGGTGCAGAGAAACCGCGCTCTCTTTGCTCATTCACCCCACTGTGGACACTTAGGCTGGTTCTGCATCGTGGGTCTTGTGCGCAGTGCCACAGTGAAGATGGGAAGCTGATGTCTCTTTGACGTGCCGAGTTTGTGTCCTTTGGCTATATACCCAGTAGAGGGATTGCTGGTGATATGTAGTTCTAGTTTTAAATCTTTTGAGGCATAATTATCTCTTTACACATCAGATCCCTCTAGTACTCTGAGGTCCCCAACGGTAGGAATGCAATCCTGTTCTCCTTATACCCCTGGTATTGAAGTACAGAACCTTGAGGATGTTTATATCAGCAACCTCGGTTAATTTTATCTTTGGCTTTTTAAAGACAAGCACCTTAGGGAAACTGAGGCAGCTCTCAACCCTTCTGTCTCCAGCCCATCTACTGGACTTGAGCTTAACCCTGACCGGGAGGCAGGGACCACATGTTTGTCATGTCTGTCCCCTGCACGCAGTGGGTCTACGCTGTCTGGGTGTTGGCAGGGGTTAGTGGACAGAGAGAGAGGGAAGGCAGGTGGGGAAGGCAGTATGGAGGGGCCCTGGCTCCTCTCAACTTTCATTGTGGGTTATTTTCCATCCAAACCTTGAACAGAAGCCCTTCTCAACCCTGCTGCTGATAAATGAAGAGGTGCTGAGGTCCAGCTCTGAAGACACTGTCTCTCCCTGTCCCTGTACGCGGGTCACAGAGACGCCTTTGCAGAATCCCAGCATTCTCTAGAGAGCAGGATAGAAACCACTGATCAGAAACAATCTTGGTGGGCTGCTGGACAGCTGGAACCTCTCCGCTCTGGGAGCCTCCTGCGCCTCCAGCTGCCTGGGTCCAGCCCTGCTGGGGATCTTCCTTCATCATACAGATTTCAGGAAGAGTTTGACTGTGGCCCAGGGCACCATGAAGGTCGAGTTGCTGCCTGCCCTGATGGACAACTACATGTACCTGATCATTGATGAGGACACCAAGGAGGCTGCCATCGTGGACCCTCTGCAGCCCCAAAAGGTTGTGGACAATTAAAAAAATAAATAAA
>NW_003852404.1:5814581-5816891 GCF_000181295.1 Otolemur garnettii
TGTGAACCATGATACAGATCTAAGTGTGCATATTATGTGTTCACTATATGTATATTTGTGTGCTTATACACCCTCCCCCTCCCTATATATATATAAAAAGTTGACCCTTGAAACATTGCAGGGATTAGAGGTGCTAACCCCTTGGGCAGCCAAAAATTTACATATAACCTTTGACTCCCCCACTACTGATATCCTACTAGTAGCCTTACTGATAACATAGTCAATTAATACATATTTTGTATGTTGTATTATATACCATATTCTTAGAATAAAGAAAGCTAAAGAGAGAAGTTATTAAGAAAATCATAGGGAAGAGAAAATACATCTACAATTTACTCCATCTACGCTTCATTGAGTGGATGGGTGGAAACGGAGCATCACGGAGGCCTTCATCCTCATCATCCACGTCGTCTTCACGCTGAGCGGGCTGAGCAGGAGGAGGAAGAGAGGTTGGTCTTGTTGTCTCAGGGGTGGCAGAGGCAGAAAAAATCCCTGGATAAGTGGACCCATGCAGTTCACACCCATGTTGTTCAAGGTCAACTGCATGCACTTCATGACCCCTCCATTCGAAGGTCAAGTGCATACACTTCTTGCCCTGTGTCTCCCACTCCCCAACCTGCTGTGCACTGAAAGGGCCTGGGAGCAGCGATTCCCTGGTAGTGGTGAGTATACCTGTCAACACCCATGTTGGTGTCTGTACACCATTACCCAGTAAAGGAACCAGGGCTCCTTGGTGCCATGGCTGCTTCTAGGGCCAGGGCAGAGTAAGGACAGAATGAACCTGGAATTGCTAAAAAAAAAAAAAAAAAAAAAGAGAGAGAGAGAGAGAGAGATATTGGGCTGGGTGCAGTGATGCCTGTAATCCTAGCACTCTGGGAGGCTGAAGTGGGAGGATCACTTAAGCTCAGGAGTTCAAGACCAGCCTGAGCAAGAGCAAGACTCCATTTATATTAAAAATAGAAAAAAAAATAGCCCAGTGCGGTGGCAGGTGCTTATATCCCAGCTACTCAGGAGGATCACTTGAGCCAAGGAGTTTGAGGTTGTTGAGAGCTAGGCTGAGGCCATGGTACTCTAGCCTGGGTGACAGAGCAAGACTCTGTCTCAAAAAAAAAAAGTATGTTAAAATATCCTGGAGCTACTCAAAAGGGCAGCCACTAGCCAAATCTGGGACAATGTGCACATGACAATAAATAGTGATAGAAATGGATTATAAGCTGTTGAATACCATAAGAAACTGCAAGAATGGAAATAAACTGGAAGTCTGGCAAGGAATGGTCTCAAAGTATCTCCTCACGAAATATTTATTACAAAGGGAGGAAGTAACTTCACAGCCGAGAAACTTGGCAGACCCTACCTAAATCAAATTTAACCTCATCACTAAACAAATCCAAAGCACACAGTAGGTGCCACCCCAAATCTAAATTCTACAAAACAAGTGATCTATACTCCTCATAAGGGTCAAGGCCATGAAAGGAAGTACCAGGTAACAGGCGGAGACTGCGGAGACCTGACAACTTCATGCAACTCAGGATACTGACTGAGGCCTTTTTGTGACCAAGGGTGATGTTGGGACAGTTGGCAAAACCGGCCAGAGGTGTGTGGAGTGGAAGGTTGTAACGTATCAATGCTAATTTCCAGATTGGATGATTTTACTGCGGTGGGGAAATGTCTTTGTTGGTTGAAAATAGGCCAGCAACTTACTCTTTAATGGTTCCAGAAAATAAGTTGTTAGCATTATACTTGCAAACTTTCTATACATTTGCAATTGTTTCCAAACTTAAAGTAATTATCAGGATAAAAAGAAAAAGATAAAATAATGACAAAAGAATTTAAAAAATGAGAGCGTTTGCGTGCAGCGCTGAGGCAAGTCCTAACATTGGCTGTGCTCACCTAATATTCATAATTATGCTGACGAGTGTCAAGCTTCCTGCATCTGCTGGCCTTTTCTCTTTCCTAGCTCAAAAAATAACCACCTCCAGGAAGTCCTCCTTGAAAATGTCGTGTGTATTGGTGACTCTGGTCACCCAGCATCTTCCGGGTACTTATCTCCACCTTTGAATTCATAATCACTTATAGCAGAGGAAGCGAAGGAGGAGGTTGGGTCGGACCAGATGACACTGCAGTTCTTCTCCAGCCCTAATCTTCCAGTGTCCTCTCTTCTGGGTGTCCACTCCCTTTCTGTGAACAGACGCCTTCTCAGAACTCATCCTCCAAGATCAAGTCCATTCCCATCACTTCTGTCCTAGATTTCCAGCAAATCTGGTTCATTGAGTCCATTCACCTGCCTCTTTTTTTTTTTTTTTTTTTTTT
>NW_003852404.1:5820241-5833184 GCF_000181295.1 Otolemur garnettii
AAAAAAAAAAAAAAAATGGAAAAATTAAAATACCTATAAAAAATTAACTGAGTGTGATGGCTCACATGCGTGGTCCCAGCTACTCAGGAGGCTGAGGCAGGAGGACAACTTGAGTCTGGGCAGTTGCAGTGAGCTGTGATGATGCCACTGTACTCCAGCCTAGGTGATAGAGAAAGACCTTGTCTCAAAAAAAAAAAAGCTCCATTTGTGTCAATTGCTCCTCAGATGGGCTGACCAGGGTTCAAATCCACACTCTGCCACTTCTAGCTAAGTGCTTTTGCCTCTCTGAGCCCCAGTGGCCTCATGGGAAGACAGATAGCAGTAGACCCACTTCATATTGCTGCTGTGAGGGTGAAATGACTTAACACATGTACAACCTTTAACACAGATCCAAGTTCACAAACTGTTAGCTCATACAATGGAGCTGTGACCCTTGGGGGTTGCCTGTCAGGATTGTTGTGATAATCTAATGAGATAAAGGCGATAATGTTTAACAAACTACGTATTGCCAGAGCAGGTGTTGCTATCACTGTTTTTATTTTGTCTTAAAACAACTTGGCATTGGCTTAACCTGCTCCAGGGACTGGGCAGTAACTAAGGGGGTGAGGGCCAGCCTTCAGGGGGCACCGGGAGGGCATTGTCCTCTGGAGTCAAAAGCAGCTGTGTTTATAGCTATCACCCTCTCTTCCTAAGCCTGGCTGCTGGCCAAGTCACCCACGGACAGTGACGGTGCCTTCCCCTCCTGCCACTTCCCTGTCAGGTGGGGTGCTGTGGTCAGCAGCAAGGGCTTTCTGAAAGGGTTGCAGAGGGGCCAGGGTGATGGTGGGAGTAAGGTTCACAGATCCCTTCTCCTTTCTTGGTGACAAGACCCTCAGCTGCCACCTCGATGTCAGGTTTCCCTGGACATCACCTGGTTTACCTGATCAACTCAACCAACTGTGGTTAGGTGGTGGGAACTGTACTGGTTTTCCTATGGATTCAGGGACTCATCTTTGCCCAAATGGAGATGGAGGGAACAGCTGAAGCTCCTGGGCCCCCTGCAGGGAGGGCATGGGGTCCAGATCTATACCCCAGTTTCAACGGTGTCATCTCCATTTGGATCTGATTTCTACATTGGGTTCTACATACAGTAATAACTAACACAAGGTTTTAAAACATTTGCTCTAGTCCACTAAGACTTGAGAAGGGACAGGATTTCTCAGGCAGTAGCAGACATGGAACCAGAGCCCAGTGGAGCAGACACCTGCTCACTGCCTGCCCAGAGCACCAATCTCTCCTTCTCCACTCACTTGCCTATTCCCACTTGGAGGCGGCAAATCCAGGTGGAGCATGGGATCCAAACTCAGCCAATCAGTGTATGCCACATGCCTCTGGCCACAGGGATTGGCTCAGAGTTGGACATGTGACCAAAGCAAGCCCTATCAGAGTGGGCTTCAGGAGTTGGGCTAGGAATGCTGGGAGGAAGATGCTTCTCTTTCCTGCCGGAAGGGCTGGAAACCTTGGAGCCACCCTGGGTGAGGATCTGCAGCCATGAGTGGAGCCGGTGCTGCAGCAGGCTGGGGAAGATGAGGGTAAAGGGGACTCCTGGTGATGTTTAGAGCAGCTAGTTTCATCTAGAATTTTCATCTATAAAGCCTTTTGATTGTTGGGGCCAGTTTGAATCAGATTTTTAGTTCGCTGTGGCTGAATTCATCACCCCCCTAGAGGCCTCCACTCCCAGACCTGGGCTATTGCATCACTACCAGATGCCTTGAGGCTAATGGTCCTTTGATCTCTGATCCCTCCCCCTTGTTGCTTTCTTCCGCTGCCCTCCAAAGATGCTGGCTGGTGGTAGGAGCCCAATGAGGCGCCCACACCTGGCTCCTGGCCTGGCCTGGTTCTTGGAACTGGTGGGGCCGCCTTTTTCTCCAGGGCCACCTCTCTCAGTCTACCCACCTTCCTCAGTGCCACAAGCCCCCAGCGCTTGAGGCCCTGAATCATCCGCCTCCAGAGGCCTCCACATTGAGCTATGAGGAAGACGCCTTCTCAGCTGAATTCCCCTCTTGGCCTCTGGCTGGGGGCGGCATAAGGAGAACTCAGAAGGGGCTGCCTCCTAGCCGGTCATGACCTAGCTGTGCCCCAGGTGTTTGGAGGTCACCTAGGGGCTCTTCCCACGCCCTCTCTTGCCCTATTGATGGCAGCAGCAACAACTATTTCTTATCTGCCAGACACTGTCCCAAACACTTTCAGGGCAGTCCTCCACCTAATCCTCATAGGATTTGGAGTTAAGTGCAAGGCCTCTGGGGCTAGGTGGCTTGGGTTTGAATCCCAACACTGCCACATCCTAACTGCGTGACTTTGGGCAAGTTACTTAACCTCTCTGTGCCTCAGTTATCCCTCTTATAAATCGAGACGCTGAATGATAAACTCTTGAATGAGTAGTTGGTACACATAAAAGGCTTAGAACAATGACAATCAGCACACAGTAGGTGCTGTCTGTGTGTGATATCAGCTGTTATTATTCCCAATTTCTAAAAAACTGAGGCTCAGAATGAATAACTTGCCCAGAATGCACAGCTGAGTAAGGCAGGTCTGTGTGATTCTAGAATCAATTGACCCATTTCATCGTTACTTGCAAATGTGTTGCCTGAATGGTTTTCTGCACCTGGGACCAGCCAGGGCCTTAGGGTTCAAGAGGAAGCAAATACAATTTGCACATGAACTTTATTGCCACCTGTATATAAGGAATCTAGCCTGACCTTTGGGAACCAGTCACAACGTTTTAGAGGAGATCCTGGAGTCTGTTCATCTGCAGTGTGCAATATGGTAGCCATGACCCACATAATGGTTCTTGTGCCCTGGACATATAGCTAGTCCAACTTGAGATATGTCATAGATGTAAAATACACACTGGCCTTGAAGGCTTAATATAAAAAAAGAATGTAAATTCTCATTAATATATCTTAGTGTTATCTACATATTGAATTGATAACATTTTGGGATATATCAGTTAAATAACATTAAAAATATATATTTTTTGAGACAGAGCCTCACTTTGTCATCCTTGGTAGAGTGCCTGCCGTCATAGCTCACAGCAACCTTAAACTCCGGAGTAGCTAGGACTACAGACCACAATGCCCAGCTGGTTTTTCTGTTTTTTGTTTTTTTTTTTTCCGAGACAGAGTCTCACTTTGTTATCTTCGGTAGAGTGCTGTGGCATCATAGCTTGCAGCAACCTCAAAGTCTTAGGCTCAGGTGACCTCAAACTCTTGGGTTTTTCTATTTTTAGTAGAGACAGGGTCTTGTTGTTGCTCAGGCTGGTCTCGAACTTCCGATCCACTCGCCTCAGCCTCACAGAGTGCTAGGATTACTGGCGTGAGCCACCGCACTGGGCCCATCACATTAAAATTAATGACATCCGTTTACTTTTTTATGTGGCTGCTAGAACACTTATGGTTCACATTGTATTTCTATTGGACAGTCCTGATCTAGGCCATTATTCCATTTTACAGATGAGGAAAATGAGGCTCAGAGGTGTCATCTGCTTTGTTGGCTGACCTGGGCCTCCAAAGTCCCCCTCGACACCCCCAACGCTGCAGCAGGAGCCTCCTTCCCTTAGGCTGGCTCCTCTTTGAGAACCAGCTGGGCATGGAGGTTATGTAAAAACCACACAAAACCTCCCGGAAGGGATGAGCCCTTAGCAGAGGGAGCCGCTGCCTGCCTTGCTGGTGATGGGTGCCAGAGCCTTCTCCATCCCTCTAAGCTTCCAGCAGGAGTTGTTAAATAGGAGCTCCTTGTCACTCCATCCCTTTGCCAGGAAGAC
Organism: Otolemur garnettii; assembly: GCF_000181295.1. Taxonomy (NCBI): domain Eukaryota; kingdom Metazoa; phylum Chordata; class Mammalia; order Primates; family Galagidae; genus Otolemur; species Otolemur garnettii. Next base: position 5,824,044 of record NW_003852404.1, read on the forward strand.
AAGAAGGTCCTTCCTCTTAGCATCACGTAGGCAACAGTGTAGGGCGTTGGCATGTGAATCTTTATATCCCATTTTACAGTAAGGGATCTATTCTGCATCGTGGCCCTGCACTGTGCACTCACGTACACATACATACAACTGAGTCAAAAATTCTGTAAAAAAAGTCTGCTCTTACAGACGCTCTATTCTCCCCCATTTTATTTCATTAAAATTTCCTTGGAAAGGGATGCTCATGGCCCACTACATTGATTTCACTCCCTGCTGAGGGGTCAGAAACTGCAGCTTAAGAAACACTAGTCTAGTTGCTGGGAATTCTTGGACCTCATCTTCTTTTCTTTTCTTTTTTTTTTTTTTTTGAGACAGAATCTTACTTTTTGTCCCCCTTGGTAGAGTGCTATGGCGTCATCGCTCACAGCAACCTCAAACTCCTGGGCTCAAGTGATTCTCTTGTCTCAGCCTCCTGAGTAGCTGGGACTACAGGCGCCTGTCACAACGCCTGGCTATTTTTAGAGATAGGGTCTCGCTCTTGCTCAGGCTGGTCTTGAACCTGTGAGCTCAGGCAATCCACCCACCTCGGCCTCCCAGAGTGCTAGGATTACAAGTGTGAGCCACTGCGCCTGGCCTTGAGCCTCATTTCTGTCTGCAAAGAGGACATATAACCCTGAGGTTGCAGGATTGTTTTGAGAGCTGGGAATAACAGAGGGAAGGCACCCAGCACCGCAGGCATTCAGGAGAGGGGAGCTGCTGTCACTGCTGGAGGCTGGGGAGGGTGGATGTTTCCTCTGGGCTGTGATTCGGGACCACTCAACAGGACCTCAGTGTCACCACCAGATAGTCCTTCAGACTAAGAGTTACCCTGCCTGGCTTTGTTTCTTTTCGAAGGGATGACCTGGGTCCCCAGTACTTGGGACAAATGGGTTTGTCAAACTGTCAGCCCAGAGGGACAAGAAGGGGAAGAATATGTTCAGAGCGTATGTCGAGGTTAAGAAGTTGGGGGAGAACTGGGAAGGTCTTTGTGGACACCTGGACTTGATCCCTAGAACTGAGACCCATGATTCATATCCTCCCTGTCCCAATCAGCCCCATATCCCCCACAAAGTGACCTTCTGGGGTGTGGATCCAGCTCTGCCACATGCAAGCTGAGCGGTATTGAATGAGCTCCCTCACTTCTCTGAGCCTCGGTTTCCTCATCTGCAACACTGTGATTGTACCCCCACCCAGTGAGGTAGGATGTGCAAAATTTCAAATAAACGATGCCTATGAAGCTTCCCACACCATACCTGGCCCACAGTATAGCACCCAATTTCCCTTCCCAATTCATCTCCTCTCCCTACATACCACTGAAAACTCACATCTTGGGAAAAGATCTGTCTCACGGGGCAGTAAGTTCCCTGTCCCTGCAAGTACCCAAGAAAACCAACAGATTCTGAGGAAGTCTTGGTTTCAGGCACTGAGTAGGTGCTTTATACATGTCTGTGGAATGCATACGTGAGTGTGATTTCTGTATTGGGAAGGAAGTTGTTCTAGAACACGGCTGACTCTATGCTGAAATCACTTGGAGAATATAAAAAGTATGGATGCTTGGGTCCCACTCTGGTAGATTCTGGGTTGATCGGTCTGAAGAATAGTCGGGCAGTGGTATTATTAAAAGCTCTGCAGGTGATCCCTGTGCTGCCAAATTTGAGAACCAGAGCACCAAGTTTTTCTTTTTTTAATTCCAAGTTTATAAGATCTCATGGTTCAACCTGGTGACTATAGTAAATAATGATGTATCGTGTCCTTGAAAATTGTTAAGATAGGCTCAGCGCCTGTGGCTCAAGTGGCTAAGGCACCAGCCACATACACCTAAGGTGGCAAGTTTAAATCCAGCCCAGGCCCACCGAACAACAATGATGGCTGCAACCAAAAAATAGCCAGGTATTGTGGCAGGTGCCTATAGTCCCAGCTACTTGGGAGGTGGAGGCAGGAGAATCGCTTGAGCCCAGGAGTTGGAGATTGCTGTGAGCTGTGATGCCACAGCACTCTACCCAGGGCGACAGCTTGAGGCTCTGTCTCAAAAAAAAAAAAAAAAAGAAAGAAAGAAAATTGTTAAGATAATAGATTTTAAATGTTCTCCCACACCCAAAAAAGACATGTGGAGTAGTGTACATGGAAATTAGCTTGATTTAGACATAGCACAATGTACACATACATCAAAACATCAAGATATATACCATCAATACTGGGGGTGCCAAAAAACGTATATACATTTTAAGAGCGTTTATAAGTAAAATTGATCATTCCCTCAAAGTATATAAATTTCAGGTAAAACGGATGTGTACCACGTTTGGGTACATTTGACCAGTAACAGTACCTTTAATTCAACTTCAAAAAGTAATACGTTGGCTTGGTGCCTGCAGAACAGTGGTTATGGTTTTGGCCACATGCACTGAGGCTGGCAGGTTCGAACCCAGCCCAGGCCTGCTAAACAACAATGACAACTGCAACAACAACAACAAAAATAGCCAGGCATTATGGTTGGTGCCTGTAGTCCCAGCTACTTGGGAGGCTGAGGCTAGAGAATCACTTAAGCTTAAGAGTTTGAGGTTGCTGTGAGCTGTGACACCATAGCACTCCACTGAAGGCAAAATAGTAAGACTCTATTTCAAAAAAAAGAGTAATACATAGAGAACATCTTTGAAAATGTGTATACATTTTTGGCACCCTCTGTATATATAATTTTTGTCAATTTAAAAAGTTTTTCAAGATCTTGCTATAAGTCATTTACACTTTAGTATAAATTTAGGTCAAAGTTATCTCATATACTATATGAGATATATATACACACACACATACATATATATAATGAGTTTAATAAATGGTTTAAAAATATGATCTCAGATGTCAGAGTACAGCTAGGACTTTCTCTGTAAGGGCAGGAGGGGTTCAGTTGAGGCAATCCAGCCTTCATACTGAAGGTGAAGGGCCCACTGGCATCCACATAAGTGGGTCCTGAGGGTTCACTAAGCACATCCCAGATGTAAAACCTCCTGGGTCTACATAATTAACATAGGAGTCTCCAGTCTTATGAGGGGGGAGGCACAGTCCCCAATCAGAGGTTCCCAGTCAGATGAGGGAGACACAGCCCTTGCTTCAGGAAGCTTCCAGCCTAGGATGACCATCTCTGCTCTCAAGCTCCCAGCTTCATCCATTGCTTTCCAGTTTACAAAGTGGTTTTGTGTCCACCATCTTCATCAAGAGATTTATCTCATGGTGAGGGCACATGGGCCCAACTCTCAGGGAACTAACCTGAGTGAGACAGGTGATCTTCCCACTCTTAGGGAACTTTTTGCAGAATTCCCCTCCCCAGTATTTCATATGGAAGAGACCCAAATTACCAAGTGTTCTTAGGGGCCCCTTGGACGGATGACTTCCACAATCCCTTCCCTACAGTGTCTGGGCAGGGGACAGGGAGGCGGGGTCCCTGCTCCCTGCAACCCCCTCAAACTCCTGTGGAAGTGGGCAGCTCCATGGTGCCGTTAGCACATCTCCATTGCCATTGTCTCCTTCTCTAAAACAAGAACCCCTAATGGGCAGGATTCTGTCTTACTCTCCGCTGGATCCCCAGGAAGTTTGCTGGCTGACTGATGGACAGACTGGGCAAATAAATGAATGAGCGGGGAAGTGAGGGTCACGTGGGAACACAGAGGGGCAGCACTCCCTGCTCATTCCCCTGGACAACCTTGAATCCTTCTTGCCTTCCTCCTCAGAGTCCCTGAGAGCTGCACAAAGATTACACACGACTTACAGGTGTGGACTCTTCCATCAGCCTCGTAAAAATATGCCAGAGGCCAGGTGGAGCCCTGAGACCCACACAGAAGGGTCACAACTCTGTCAATTGGGATTCTGAATGCCGCTCAGCTGGAATCATATGGGGCCCAAGAATGGGGTGGTGGGGCAGCCCTCTTCTTCTCCAGGGGCCCCTGGCCTCTCCTCTCTCCTGTGCAGAAAACCACACCTAGAAAAAGCTGGAGGGAAACGCACATACACAAAACAGCCATTGTCTTGGAAAGGGGGGGGGCAGGAGGCGATATGTTACGACTTCCCTGTTGTTTCCAAAATTCCCAGGCTCAACCTTGATAACAAGGCAAAGCTGAACACTTTCATTGTACAAAATCTCCCCTGGTGGTGCCCACACCTCAGCCCATCCTCTTGGTTAATTTCTCAAGATTCACTGGAACTTACTCTGGGCATCCCCACGAGCTGTCCATGGCTGCTTTGTTTTCTGGTTGGCCTGAGCTCTTCTGAAGGGCTGCAGGTAAGAGTAGGGGAGAGTTTGTTCTTTCCCTTGGTTGCTGGTGGGGGATCCGTGCTAGGAATTGCTCAAAAGAGCAGCAAGAGTTACTCACTGAATGTCACTATCTGATTTAACTCCCAAAGTGGCTACAGGCATTCCCGGTTACCGAGACCCTGCATGGGAAGAGGGTAAAAGTCACCTGACTTCTGCCCTTGAAGTTCTTTCTCTCACCACCACCCACTGGGGTTTGGGCTTGTGTCTCCACTGGACCCCAAGACCTTTCTCTACTCTATCAGTCCGTTCATTCCTTGACTTGTCCGTGTAGTTAACATCTAACCACTGTCACTAGATCCACCTGGTTTTTCAGTGGCCTCCTTAACGTTTTCCACTCCCAGAAAGATCCGGTGCACACCTCCTCCTCTGCGCCAGGTCCCATGCAAAGGCACAGAGGTGACACAGTAAATTGAAAAGGCTCCTGCTTGAAGGAATCTGGTTAGAAAGAAAGCTGGGTAAGCAGATAATCCAGGTGAAATGTTTTACATATCTTAAAGGAACAGACAAGGAGAGCAGACAAGCTGCGGGTGGGCAATGGTGATGGCAGAGGAGGCAACGTCTGATGACATCTCTGAGGCTGCCAGAAGGATTCAGTGGGTGGAGGGAGGGAAGAGAGAGACCAGGCTGGGGGCATCCTAACTGTAGTTGTCCAAGGGAGGTACAGCCAGCTCCAGCCTACTGAGGGCTGGAGGATTGGTTTGTGGTCTGCCACCACCACCAGGATCATCTTCTGCCCCTTTCCCCGTCCTCCCCTTACCTCCTTCCCATTATAATGGGTCACCAGGTGGGGGCAAGGTGACAAGGGAAGTCTCACCAGCCAATGTGAGTAAAAGGTCACTGCACCGAGAAACTGGGAGCTACAGTCGGATCTGGGATTATCTGTAGGCCTCAATTATCCTGGCTTTGCTTTATCTCTCTATCTCCCCTGGTTTTATTGCAGGGAGTGAACCTCATTATACACATCTTGCTTTTGGCAGCAGCTAGCAGCCCAGAGAAACAGGCCCCCTCTCCCTTCTCCAGCCCCTTCTCCCTGCCCAGGGCTTCCCAGGGCACCAGGTTGAGGGAGCTGGTCCAGCTCATCCCACACTGGGGTGAGACAAAACCCTCTCCAGGGACTGCGGATAAAACTCCTTTACAATAAGCTGACCTGGCTCCCAGGAGGGTTTGTTTGTTTTCTAAAGAAGAAATAAATAGAAACTGATTCTCACACCCTACAGCAGGTTCCCAGAAGGCTGAGTACGCTGTGCAGAATCTGATTCTGAGCCCTGGGGAGGAGTCTAGAAACCCTGGCTGGTATGACCTGAATTAGCACGAAATAGAGAAAAGACTGGAGTGCTTTGGGGCCTGGGAGGCCGAGGGAGGGTGGCAGAGGGAGCCTCTTGGCTACCGGTGACCACTTACTTTGCAAAATTGCACGTTTAGCCTGTTTTGGGCTTGCAGTTAGGAGGATTTGGGGTTGGTGAGGCTACCCGGGAGTCCTGATGTAAGGGCCATAATAGGGGTATCCTATTTTCAGCAAGTCTTTGGCGAGTCCAGGTGGCCAAGGCTAAGTGACAAGCCTTCCTTGCTTTATTCACAGCCCTGGGCTGAGCGGGGCCCTGGCTTTGGGAAAAGCTCTGGGCCGACAACCTGACCCAATACATTTAGTGCGAAATAAACATGTGTGCCGTTTGTTCAAAAGTTACTAAGAATTTCAGGACGGCGAGTGCAGAGCATTAAACCAAGTGTGAGCCCTTCTGCGCACTATATAACTGCCTGGCTCACACGCCCATCACTCTGGCTGTCGTGGTTTGCTAGGGCTGCAGTAATAAAGTACCACAAAATGGGTGGCTTCAAGGAACAGAAGATTATTGTCTCACCATTCTGTAGGCCAGAGGTCAGTGACCAAGGTGTCAGCTGGGCAGGCTCCCTCCGAGGGCTGGGAGGGAGGCTGTTCCTGCTCCTGGTGGTTCCTGGGCCCTGCCTGGGGTTCCGTGGCTTATGGAGACATCATGCCGCCCTCTGCCCTCGTCCTCACTTGGCCTCCTCCCTGGGTGTCTTCACCACCTCTCTGCTTGGAGCTGGTTTGTCTCTGTGTCCACAGTTCTCCTTTTTTGTTGAGACAGAGCCTCAAGCTGTTCCCCTGGGTAGAGTGCTGTGGCATCAAAGCTCACAGCAACCTCCAACTCCTAGGTTCAAGCAAGTCTCCTGCCTCTGCCTCCCAAGTAGCTGGGACCACAGGCGCCCGCCCCGACCCCCGGCTATTTTTTTGTTGCAGCCGTCATTGTTGTTTGGCTGGCCCGGGCTGGATTCGAACCCGCCACCTTAGGTGTATGTGGCTGGCACCTTAGCCACTTGAGCCACAGGTGCCGAGCCCACAGTTCTCCTCTTTAAAAGGACACTGTCACATCGAATTAGGGACCACTCAGATGACCCCACTTTAACTTGATCTCTATAAAGATTTTCCTAAAAAGACCACATTCTGAAGTTCTGGGGAGGAGGGTGGTCTCATGTTTCTGAAGGTGGGGGTTACAATTCCATCCATTTAACATTGAGCTGGCCAAAAGGTCCCCTTTGGTTCTGTCATCCTGGTGGACATTAAGAGACACCTGTTCTGTGCCCAACTCTTTCCTGGGCCAGGTGAACCTGCCCTGGGGAAACTCTTGCCCTACTGGACCCTCCAGCAGAAAAAGGGTGGACTCTCAGGACAGGGTGGCTGGCATTCTGGGTGCTCCATGTGACTTTGGGAGGGTACGGACCCTGCCTACCTCTTCACTAGGTTGTTACCCAGCCGTCATCTGCCGGCTTACAGCTCTGGCCTCCTGACTCAGAGGACCCTGTCATGGACCCTGGGCTGCAGCCACTGCCTACAGATGACAACTGATGTGTCCCTTTCTCCAAAAGGACAATACTGAGGGTGCCATGTCATGAATTCTTTATCTCCTGGTGCTTCCACTCACAAGTGGGGCAGCTTAAGCACCCCCTTTCTGTCCTCCCAGTCTCCATCCCTTCATCTGTGGCATTGGGTTACCAGGCCCACCTCGTGGTCCTGCCACGTGTTTCATAAACACCCAACTAGGCCTGCGACTCCGCAAGAGTTGGCAACGTGATCCAGATCAGCCTCGGAGGTGCGTGTTTGGGCCATGAGTGGTGGGGGTGGGGCGGGGGGCGTGGGCTGGGTCCTGGGCCCTCCACCTGGTGTGCTTCTGAGGCTCTCGTGTTTGGGCTCAAACCAGGAATGGTGTCATCCATTCTTTCCGAATGAGCATTAATTACCTCCAAGAAAAAGTGCCAACTCTGGGGTTTGGGCCTTTTCCTCCTAGAGCTTTGCTGCTGCTTTTTACGAGTTCGATGTGCTCAGCGGGGCAGGTGAGAGGGAGGCTGTTCCCCTTTTAAGGGCAAGGCGTCTCCCCTTCCCTGACTCACCCGCCTTGCTTTTTGGCCCCCAAGCATGTACCTTGCCTGTTAAAACTGTCCCAGGCACGGCTCCTCCTAGGAGGGTGGACCCCCACCCATCGCCCTTCATGTCTGGGAGGCTGACTCAGTGGTGAAGTCACCCTTGGCTTGGTCCTCAGACAAGCACCTTCTTGCTCATCCTGCTGGGTTCTCACTAGCACCCCAGCTCCACCCGGGCAGGCGTGTGGGCTGGGACACAGGACAGGTGGTCAGGGAGCAGAGCTGGCCCCAGCCCCATCTGGCTGCCCTTGGCTTTCATCTGGTCCTTGACCCCAATACCTGCGGACTGATGGCTGACTCTGGGCCTTTGTCCAATGTGGGTACAAAGATGAAGGTCTTCTTGGGGAAAAGCACACGCAGAGATTCCAGGCCCTGGACTGTTTGTGCAAAGCCGCGTGGTGCCCCGAGGAGGGAGTACCTGTCCAAGTTGGGGAAGGCTTCTTGGGAAGGTGATGCTTGGAATGAGGGCTGAGGGATATGCTGAAAGCCGCCAGGAAAGGGGAGCGGACACCTTGATAGCAGGAACAGCACGTGCAAAGGTCCAGGGACACATTTAGGGAGCAAGAACAGGAAAAGACAAATGGAGGAGTGCATGCCAAACAGTGGAGAGCTCTATGCCACACCACAGGGCTCAGGCCCGGACACTGGAGGCTACAGAGGCGTTTGAAGCCAGAGAGTGACATGGTGAGGTTCAGTTTTTAGGGCAGTAATGCTGGCGGCGGGGTGGGGAGGGTGGACAGAGGGTGGAGACAGGTGGCAGGAGGCCCAGTGGAAGCTGTCACAACAGTCCAGGGGAGGCAGGGAGAAGTTCCGGACCAGGGCAGGGCAGGGGCCTAGAGGAGGATTTAGCAAGCTCAGGCCCCTGGCTGTAAGATGAAAGATGCTGTCTCAGCCCAGGGTGTCCTTGTCCTATTTCTGGCCTCACGGTGGCCTTCCCTGTGATGTCCCCCTATAGGGTGGTTCACCCAGCAGTCACCTTATTTATACTGGACACCGAAGTGTGCTCACGTCTATTCTTCTGTATGTGCCTCCACCTGCCCTCTTAGGGGCTGAGCAAGGAGCTGTAACTTACCCATTGCCTGGAGGAGGGCACAGCTTACAGGGACCAACTGACTCCCCAAGCTCTCCTGCTTCTAGAGGGCAGGGTGAGCTCTAGGGCAGCCCTCTCCTACCCAGCCCAGGGCTCTCCCACATCACCATAGCAACCCCACCATGGGTGCCTCTGGTTTGTACCATTGCACTGTGTGGGCTGGAAGGTCAGCCCCAGGGTTTCCTGTGTCCTACAACGTGACCTTGGGCAAGGACTTGACAGCTCTGTGCTTGAAGTTCCTCACCGGTAACGATGGGATATTCTCACTGAGCAGGTGCGAGACTTA
>NW_003852404.1:5833675-5836704 GCF_000181295.1 Otolemur garnettii
ATTACAGGTGTGAGACACCATGCCTGACCAGTCCCAGAGTCTTTGCATACCAGCTGACTCATGATGCAGGACAAATGTCTGTGTGACCAGCTGAGTCAGTGTCACCTGGGATGAAAGGAAAGGGCTCCATGGCTAAGGTGGCTGCCTTGTCACCTCCGCCAGGCCCCCATGGAGCAGCACCTGTGTGGTCTGACCATGCCACTCTCCTGCCCTGCCTGGGGGTCAAAGCAGGCGCAGGCCTGCCCTTGCTGGACAGGAGTGGCTGGCAATAAATACATAAATCATCAATGAGAAGCATTTCTGTGTCCACCACGGGGGCACTGCCATGTACCCAGGTCCCTAAGCCCCACCATTCATTCGTCTTTTTGGTCTCTCAATAGGCTGAGCAAGGATTTGGAAGTGGTAACTCTGCCACCCTGGAGAGAGATGCCTGAGAAATCAAGAGGCTTGTAAAATGCAGCACTGCCGGTCCACAGAGCGATGCCCTAGATACATAGTAGCAAGGAGCTAGTCTCACATTACACTAGTGAATGAAAAAAGCCAGTTACTGAGCCCTATGAAAGTATAACTCTAATTTAGTAAAATATGCACAGTATACACACCCAGAGAGGTCTAGAGAGAAACCTGCCCACACAGTGATTGACAGTGGGGATTTCTGGATGGACCATTTATAGGTGAACTTTACTTTCTCTCCTTCCTGCCTTCTCTCTTTCCTTCCTTCCAGCAGGTTCTCACTCTGTTGCCCAGGCTGGTTGCAGCGGTGTGATCACAGCTCACAGTAACCTCAAACTCCTGGGTCCTCTGCCTCAGCCTCAACCCCTTAGTAGCTGGGACTACAGGCGTGTGGCACCATGGCTGGCTAATTTTTCTATTTTTTTTAGTAGAGATGGAGTCTTGCTCTTCTCAGGCTGGTCTGGAACTCCTGATGTAAAGCAATTCTCCCACCTCAGACCAGAGTGCTAGGATTACAGGTGTGAGCTACAGCTGTGACCAGCCTAATTTTTAATTTTATAGAGACAAAGTCTTGCTGTGTTGCCCAGGCTGGTGTCGACCTCCTGGCCTTAAGTAATCCTACCTCCTTGGCCTCCAAAGTGCTAGGACTACAGGTGTGAACCACCTCACCTGGCTCCTCACTTTCATCTTTAACATTTTTCTGAACTGCCTAGAATAGGGGTTGGCAAATGATGGCCCAGGGTCCATCTGCAGCCTGTGGCTTGTTTTTGTACAGCCCACAAGCCAAGAAGGGCTTTTTCATTTTTAAAGGTTTATACAAGCAAACAAATAGAAACCAGAATATGCTGTAGTGAGCATGGAACCCACACAAACCTAAATTATTTAGGCCCTTTCCAGAAAAAATTTACCGACCCTTGGTCTAGAAAAATATAATTAGCCTTGGCAAGCATTAAGGTGACAATAATTAAAAATAGCAGCATTTTTCCTATTTGGAAGGTAATAAATTCAGCAAAGAAAGGTATCGGGAGTCTTTTCTTTCTAGGCAGTAATACCCCTACGGGTTGGGCACCACACCAGACTCACATCTTCCTTCCTTCCTCCTTTTCCTCCTTCCTTTTTTTCTGTCTCTGAACTTTTCTGGAGCACCATGTATGTGCCAGAGAGCTTACAAATTGATGGGGAGACAGACCAAGAACAAGCCACTAAGACCCATGGTCCAAAGTGCCATGGTGCACATTTTCAAGGGAGCCCAGTCACTGGGCTGGGAGCACTAGCTTTGGGAGTTGGTGGAGGGTGCTCTGAGGGCGACTTAGTTTGGGATCTCCCCCCATCACCCAGGACCCAGGCAGGACAGGCCCTTGGAAAGGTGATTCAAGACACCAGGTCATTAAGACTGGGCCCCAGCGAACAGCGCTTGGCGTCCCCCCAACTTAGGTGACTGGGAAGAGGTGGTTTGGTGTCCAAGCAGGGGCTTGTTTGAGGACTTTGAGTCAAACCATAACATGTGAAAAACAGGAGCAGAATGTTGGGCTGGCAGGAGACCAGCATGGCTGAAGGCCAAATGAGACCAGGCTGGGGATGACATGTCAGGGATTTGTGGATGAGCCTGGAGAGCCAGCATGGAGTGCCAGGTTGATGGGGGCACCTCTGGGGGTCTGAGGAACAATGACAGGTGCCCAGGCAGCCTCATGTGGGCTGGGGAGATGGGGCTAGGCTGGAGGCTGGGAGGCTGTTGCAATCACGCCTAACTCTTGCCCAGCCAGCTTCCTGCAGCCGTGTCCTGTGGGCCCACACCTCCCTCCCATCGATTGGACTGGTTTCCTCTGTCAAACCAGTAGAGGGGATTGGGAAACCGACTGTGGGGCAGGGGTGGGAAGCCCAGGGACACCCCTTTCTTCCTCTGAGTCACTGGATCTAACTTTCATACATCTTTCAAGCCTTAGTCATGGCTGAGACTGTTGTGACATTCCTCGCGCCCAGGACAACTGAGGCAGGGAGCCAGGTGGGCGGAGGCACTGACCTCAAGCTGCCTGCCTGATGCCTATGTCCTGGGTGCCGGGACTTAGGGACTCAGGGACATGAGCAGGCCAGTCCCCACAGTGCTGTAACTCTCCCAGAATTTCCAGGCTGGGGTTTTGGCAAAGCAGACCATAGCTGGAACCCCAGGTCTACCTCTGTGTGACCTTGGAGCAAGTCACGTCTCTCTGGGCCTCAGTTTCCTTATCCTAAAATAGGGATAATGGAGTCTTCACACACACACATAGGACCGAAAGCATACGTAATGCTCACAAAGTACACAGTAGGCTTGCAATTAACATCCATTCCCTCCTTCCCAGGCACATGAGGAAACTACGCGAAGCTAGGCTCTGCCCGCCGCTGGTTGCTGATATAGCCAGGACAAAGCAACTCCCTTGAGACAATTAGACACAGTCATGAGCTGAACAACACCACGAGACTTTGCCCTGCCCTTGGAAACAGCAGTTTACACCCCAGACCTCTGGCCAGTTCCTTAAACACACTGAGTCCCACTGAAGGGCCTTTGCACAGACGGTTCTGTTCACCTGGAACACTGTTCT
>NW_003852404.1:5836724-5838074 GCF_000181295.1 Otolemur garnettii
GGGTTTTGAGCAGAGATGCCCAATTGGGTTTTTGTGACATCCCAGAGAGCTTCTATTCTAAGAGTATCAGGAAACTCTCGAGGCAAGGTTGACTTTGATTCACTTTAATTACAAAAGAAATGGCAGCCACCTGGCCCTTTGATGGGCAGGAACAGGAGGGAGAGAAGGCCCAGGAGTGAAGCCAGCAGCATGGTGTCCCCATGACCGGGGCTCCCAGAAGCCTCAGCCACTTTGGCACCTCGTTTTCTGGGAGGCCTTCCCTCTCCCGGAAGGGGCCCCCTCCCTGGTGTGCCTACGGAACCTGGAACTCTAGTGAATCCTCGTCGAACTGCTTTGCAATGACTGGTCACACGCCCTTCTGTCCCATTAGACCAGGTTCTGTCTCCATGGCAGCCCATCTTCTCGGCCAATCTTGCCCAGAAGGCTGGCGGCTTGTAGCACACAAGATGTCAAACTAGATGTGAATATAGGTCACAGCATCCGCCCTTGTTCCCACAGTTCTTTCTCCACAACAACTTTCTCGTTCTTCTTTTTTTTTGCCCACTTGCCTGTGGTACTGTTCGTATTCCATACAAGTCACCCATTTTAAGCACACAGTTGAATGAATTTTAGTAAGTGTATACAGTTGCGCAGCCATGCTCACCATCAGGTTTTAGCGCCCTTCCGGCACCTTGAAAGTTCTCTCCTATCCCTTTGCCCCAGATAAGCACTCATCTGATTTCTGTACTGTCGTTTTGCTTTGCCTAGAATTTCGTATAGGTGAACTCAGACAGTATGTGGTTTGATGTCTGGTTTCTTTCACTTAGTATAATGTTTCTGAGGCTCATCCACATTGTGGCTGGCATCAATGCCGGATTCCTTTCTGTTACTGAGTGGCTTTTCACTGTGTGCATATATCACTTTTTATTTTGAGACAGAGTCTCCCTTTGTGGCCCTGGGTAGAGTTCTGTGACGTCATAGCTCACAGCAATCTCAAACTCTTGGGCTCAAGAGATCCTCCTGCCTCAGCTTCCTGGGACTACAGGCACCCGCCACAACACCCAGCTAGTTTTTCTATTTTTTAGTAGAGTCAGGGTCTCGCTCTTGCTCAGGCTGGTCTCAAACTCCTAAGCTTAAGTGATCCACCCACCTTGGCCTCCCAGAGTGCTAAGATTACAGGCGTGAGCCACTGTGCCCAGCCTGTATCTCATTTACGTTCAACATTCTTCTGTTGAAGGATAGTTGGGTTGTTTCAATTATTCTCAACATTAGGAATCATGCTGCTATGATTATTTGTATACAAATCTTTCTTTCTTTTTTTTTTTTTTTAGCCAGGGCCAGTTTGAACCCACCACCTCCTGTATATGGGGC
>NW_003852404.1:5838787-5840737 GCF_000181295.1 Otolemur garnettii
AAAAAAAAAAAAATTAAAATGGCTCCACCATGCTATATTCCCACCAGCAATGGAGAGGGTACCCATGTCCCTACATCCTCACCACCACTTAGTAGAATCAGTTTTGTTTTTTGATCTTAGCCATACTCGCCCACGAATATGGGTGTGTAGTGGCACGATGTGGGATAGAAAGGTGAGAGCAGACATCCTTGCCTTTGTCCTAATTTTAGAGAAGAAGCATTTATTCTGTCACCATTAAATAAAATGTTAGCTGTAGGCTTTTCAGAGATGTTCTTTATCAGGTTAAACAAGTTCCCCTTTGGCCAGGTGTGGTGGCTCACACCTGTAATCCTGGCACTCCGGGAGGCTGAGGCAGGTGGATTGCTTTAGCTCAGGAGTCTGAGACCAGCCTGAGCAACAAGCAAGATCCTGTTTCTACTAAAACCAGAAACTTAGCTAGGCGTTGTGATGGGCACCTATAGTCCCAGCTACTTGGGAGACTGAGGCAAGAGGATCACTTGAGCTCAGGTGTTTGAGGTTGCTGTGAGCTGTGATGAGGCCATGGCATGCTACCCTGGGCAACAGAGTGAGATACTATCTCAAAAAAAAAAAGAAAGAAAAGTTTCCCTCCATTATCAGTTTGCTGAGAGTTTTTTATTGTGAATGGATGTTGAATTTTTTTTTTTTTGAATGCCTTTTCTGCATCTATTGAGAGTGTAGTGCATGAGTTGATTTTGGGATGTCACACTAAGTTTGCATTACTGCAACGAACTCACTTATTTATCCTCTGTAGATATTGTCGGGTTTGGTTTCCTATTTGCTGAAGGTTTTTTGTATTCATGTCCATGCGGAATGCTGATCTGTAGTTTTCTTTCTTGTGATCTCTTTATTTGATTTTGGTATCTGGATAATACTAGCCTCATGGAATCTATTGAGAAGTGCTTTCTCCTCCTATATTTCTGAGTTTCGGCAGAATTAGTAGTATCGCTTCTTTAAATATTTGATAGGATTCACCAGCAAAGCTCTCTAGGCTTTTGTGGACAATGTTTTAATTGCCAATCCCATTTCTTTTTTTCTTTTTTTTCTTTTTTGTAGAGACAGAGTCTCACTATGTCACCCTCTGTAGAGTGCTGTGGTGTCACACCTCACAGCAACCTCCAGCTCCTGGGCTTAGGCGATTCTCTTGCTTCAGCCTCCCAAGTAGCTGGGACTACAGGCACTTGCCACAACGCCTGGCTATTTTTCTGTTGCAATTTGGCCGGGGCTGGGTTTGAACCTGCCACCCTCCATATATGGGGGTCTCACTCTGGCTCAGGCTGGTCTTGAACCTCTGAGCTCAGGGCAATCCATCCACCTCAGCCTCCAGAGTGCTAGGATTACAGGCATGGGCCACCATGCCTCTATCCTCTAGTTTTTAAACATCCAGTACACTGGTATATGGCTTTTGAAATTTCAAAATATATAGAAGGACAAGTGGTTTTTGGTTACATGGATGAACTGTATAGTGGTAAACTCTGGGCTTTTAGTGTACCCATCACCCCAATGGTGTACATCAGTGGTCCCTAACCTTTTTGGCACCAGGAACTGGTTCCATGGAAGATAATTTTTCTATAGACCTGGGTGGGGGTGGAGGGTGGGATAGGAGGCAGAGCTGCGTGGTCCTGGTCCATGGCCTGGAGGTTGGGGACTGCAGGTGTACATCATGCCCAGTGGGTCATTTCTCATCCCTCTCTCATCCTTCCCCCTCTGAGTCTCCACTATCCATTACACCCCTCTGTTTGTCCCTGTGTACCCCAAGGTTAGCTCTCACTTATATGCGAGAACATGTGGTATTTGGATTTCCCATTCCTGAGTTACTTCACTTAGGATAGTTACGTGTTTTCTTCTTTTTCTATTTTGAGACAGAGTCTCACTCTATTACCCTGGGCTTAAGTGATCCTCTTGCCTCAGCCTTCCAAGTAGCTGGGACTA
>NW_003852404.1:5841892-5843335 GCF_000181295.1 Otolemur garnettii
GGCGCCTTAGCCGGTTGAGCTATAGGAGCCGAGCCATAAATACGTAATTTTGTATGTTTGCTCTCCTGAGTATTTTTATCACCAACATTTCTCCATGTGGTTATTAGAAGACCTTCCAGGTTTGGCACCTGTGGCTCAAGCGGCTAAGGCGCAAGCCACATACACCTGAGCTGGTGGGTTCAAATCCAGCCTGTGCTTGCGAAACAACAATGGCTGCAACCAAAAAATAGCCGGGTGTTGTGGTGGGCACCTGTAGTCCCAGCTACTTGGGAGGCGGAGGCAGGAGAATCACTTGAGCCCAGGAGTTGGAGGTTGCTGTGAGTTGTGATGCCACAACACTACTCAGGGCGACAGCTTGAGGCTCTGTCTCAAAAAAAGAAGACCTTCCTTCCAAACCAGAACTATTAGGTACGTCTATGCTGAATTTTGTTTATCCATTCTGTTGCTGGACATTTTATCTCTTCCAATTGTTACAAATTATTATAAATAACTCTCCCCGGAAGATCCTTGTATCTGAACAATTTATCGGGTACACAGACGACTTCTTTAGGAAAGAGGCCTAAAATGGGGAGATGACTGGGCCAGAGGGCATGAACTTCCCAGTCTCCTGATAGCTGTCATCAAATTTCTTCCCATCTTGGAACAGAAAGATTGCTGGTAAAAGCTTCCAGATGGCAACCTCTGTGTTCCTGTCAGTAAATTTCACTGATTCTAATAAGCACCAGGCAGAAAGGGCGGGGATCTCAGCAAGAGGCTCAGCGTCTTTGACTGTAGCTATTTGCTCTTCCCTGGGTCTTGCTGCAAACAAATGAACAAGGTCCGGAATGCTCCCTGCACCTGCTATCCCCTTCTTCTTGGTCAGGGGGCAGTCTTGGGACAGTGGTTGCTGTTCAGTGAGGTCTTCCTCTCACCTGGCCCTAATGGTGCGTGAATTGTTTTATGGGTTTCCAGCCAAGTGTGAGACAGTCATTTCCTCCTGACCTTCATTGAACCCAAAGCTTGGCTGAAGTTTGAATAAACTGAGGCAGGCTGTAATAGAGCTTGATGTGGCTAAGTCTGTGGTCAGCTTTCATTTAAAAATAAATCACTTTTGTCTGGGCGCGGTGGCTCACGACAGTAATCCTAACATTGGGAGGGCCAGGCAGGTGGATTGCTTGAGCTCAGGAGTTTGAGACCATCTCTGAGCAAGAGTGAGATTCTGTCTCTACTAAAAGTAGGGAAAAAACAAAACAAGACTAAACTAACCAGGCATTGTGGAGGGTGCCTGTAGTCCCAGCTGCTCGGAAGACTGAGGCAGGAGGATCACCTGGAATAGTATCCAGCCGTTAAAAAAGATGAAGACTTTACATCAGGGGTTCTCAAACTTTTTAAACAGGTGGCCAATTCACTGTCTCTCAGACCATTGGAGGGCCAGAGTGTAGGCCCCGGGAGGAGTCGGCTGCT
>NW_003852404.1:5843359-5851417 GCF_000181295.1 Otolemur garnettii
GGTGGGCTGGATGTCCTAGGTGGGCCGCATGTGGCCCGCAGGCCATAGTTTGAGGACGCCTGCTTTACATCTTTTACATTGACCTGGGTGGAACTGAAATGCATTCTTCTTAGTAAAGTATAGAAAGAACGGAAAAATAAATATCCAGTGTACTCCACACTAACATGAAATCAATATATAAACAATTACATGCTCATAAGAACAATATAGTCCAGTTTGGGGGTAGAGGGAAGGAGGGGGAGACAGTTGGTGGGGAGGGGAGGGAGGGTTCCACGTGGCCCTGCCAACATCTGGTGGTCCCATTTCACAGACAAGAATATTGAGGCTCTGAGTAGAGAGTTTGAGACAGGAGTTTGAGATTGCTGTGAGCTAGGGCACTCTACCCAGGGTGACAGAGGGAGATTCTGTCTCAAAAACAAAAACAAAAACAAAACAAAATTACTTTCCAAGGGAGTAGCCACCTTCACCACCATCGCCAACAGCAAAGCAGACTCAGCTGTGTGTGGAGCTCATGCTATGAGTGTTGGGAGCCTCCCCTGCCCTGCACCTCCACCCATTCAGCCCTGACCTTCTTCGTGCAATCCCACCTCAGAACCCCACCCCCCGATGCCCCCAGCCCAAATTAATGTCTCCATTGCTGAGGGCTGCACTGAGGGCTGAGTTCTTCATATACCTCATCTCACACAATCCCCACATGGCCCTGCCAACATCTGGTGGCCCCATTTCACAGATAAGAAAACTGAGGCTCTGAGCAGAGAGGGAACCTACCCAAATGAGAAAGCCACAGAGCCAGGATTCGAAGTCAGGTCACCTGTCTTCAGACATTGGTGGGCTGTCCAGTGTGAGGACAGTCCTGTGTGAGGACCCCAGGGTCATCTGTGGATCATGTCTTTGGCCCGGTCTCTTCCTGTTTATAAGGACTCACTGGGCACCCTTGGACAGGCACCTTTGCTTGTTTTGTTTAAATATTATCTAACACCTCATATGCACCGGTAGCTGATCTCTGGGTGACCCAGGCACAGAGATGGGCACAGAGCAGGTGCTGGAGATGCCTGAGGACCTCCCTTTTGCTTTTGTTTTTGTTGTTGTTGTTGCAGTTTTTGGCTGGGGCCAGGCTTGAACCCGCCACCTCCAGTATAGGGGGCCCGGCACCCCACTCCTTGAGCCACAGACGCTGCCCTCCGTTTCGCTTTCCTTTTCCTTCCCTTCTCCATCCCTCTGTTCCCAGAAGGAATAATCTTGAATGAGTACTCCCGTTGCAGGAAGATATACTGAGGGGAGGGAGCGACTGCATTTCCACCTGAGTCACCCGTCCCCGATGGGTGACTTTACGATCTTTTAAACCCATTACGATCTTTTAAAAAAGCAATAAAAATTCTACGCGCTTCAATATTTAATGTTCATAAAAATTGGTGCAGCCATTTAAACTGCAACACAATACACCGGGGTTTCCACGTAACAAGCCCTGTTTCCTTCCCTGCCTTCTTCTCTCTTTCCTTACGTGTTTTCCAAGCGGCCTCCCTGTGCCAAACACTGGGCTGAGGATAAAGCGAGTTCCACAGACAGCCGAGGCTTTCTTGGTGCCCAGCTCTGGGTCAGGATGACATGTGACTCCTAGTTAAGGACTGATTGGTAGAAGGTTATTATTTAGCACAGTTTTCTTTTCTTTTCTTTTTTTTGAGACAGAGTCTCACTATATGGCCCTGGGTAGAGTGCTGTGGCTTCACAGCTCACAGCAACCTCAAACTCTTGACTTAAGCGATTCTCTTGCTCAGCCTCCCAAGTAGCTGGGACTACAGACACCCACCACAATGCCCGGCTATGTTTTGGTTGTAGTTGTCATTGTTGTTTGGCAGGCCCAGGCTGGATTCGAACCCGCCAGCTCTGGTGTATGTGGCTGGCGCCTTAGCCGCTGAGTTACAGGCGCCAAGCCTTTAGCATAGTTTTCTAAGATCCTGAACCTAAATTTTCTTCTGTTCCCCGGAAGACAGAGTGGGAACCACTGCCAGTGTGTGATTTAGTTTCTGTCAGCTGCCCAGGAATCCCACTGGTCCTCCCACCTGGTGGCCCCGTGGGTGCTGTGTCCTGGGAGGGCACGTGCTGAGTGTAGCTGGAATCAGACTGGCCCCCCCGGATATCTGCCGCTCTGTGCTTGGGGCTGAAGTTTTCTAGCACTAAAACCAAACCATAATAGTGTTTTTTCAAGTTATAGAAGATAAAGCTATTAGAATATTTTTAGTTAACAACTTCCTAGCGCCCAGTACTTTTTGTCCACCCCATCACTGAGAGTATGATATTGTCTGATTTGGGCCCAGATTAAATTTTAATCCACTGATCTTTCATAATGTCCACTGGAAAGCCAGGAGATCACACGGAGCACTGCTGGCCTGGGCTGTAGGAGCGGCGACTGCCCTGGGGGCCAGTCCCTCGGTATTCATTCCCACCTTCCTGCCTGGGCAGCTGTCACGACCACCCTTCCCTGTGCTCTTACCCTGTGCCCCACTGGGCAGGCTGACCTTCTCCCTGGCCTAGGACAAGCCACAGTTCTGTGGGACCTTTGCTCACTGCCTCTCTCTGCCTGGGCGATGCCTGGCCGACTTCCCACCTCCCACTCGGAGCCTACTCCTTCAGGAAGTCTTCCCTGTCCCACCCCTGCCCACCCAGCCTGGCCCAAAGCCCCACTGCAGGCTCTGAGGGCACCAGACAGTCACCAATAATCACAGCTATATTTTAATAAGCACTTACGACATCATTTTTTTGAGTTGTTTTTTTTTTTCAAATTAATATAAGGGAACAATTTTAGGTTCCATTATTCTCACTTCCAGGGTAAAGTTCCATTTGTAGAAGAGCCCTTCACCCAGGGGGTCTGTTATACACCCTCACAATGTGTGTGTTAGGTGAGATCCCACCTCATGCTCTCCCTCCTGCCAAATGTTCTCCCCCCTCTCCCCTACCGCTTCCCTTTCCCCCACTACGCCCCGACCTGAACTATATTGTCCTTATGAGCCTGTAATTATTTATATTTATATATTGATATCAAATTAGTATGGAATACATTGAATATTTATTTTTCCATTCTTTTGATACTTTACACTAAGAAGAATGTATTTCAACTCCACCTAGGTAAATGCAAAAGATGTAAAGTCTCCATCTTTTTCAGTGGCTGAATGATATTCCATGGTATACATACCCCACAGACCCACTCATGGGTTGATGGGCACTTACACTGCTTCCATGACTTGGCAATTATGAATTGAGCTGCAATAAACATTCTAAGCTTATAACGTCATTTGATGCATGTCTGTCTTCCAAAGGAAAGAACTGGGATTCCTGTGTTGGCATGTGGATGTGTGTACGTATGTTATGTGTCTGCATATGTGTCTGTGTGTACGCATGTGTGAGGGTGTATGTGTGTTTCCTCGCCATCCTTTCTGTTTGGCCAGCATGGGGCTCGACACGTACTAAATACTCAGGAACTGTTGAATAGTGTGTAGGGCTGTGTATTTATTTATTTAAAGTAAATTTATTTCAGGTTGATGTGAGGGTACAAACAACCATGTCGGAATATTTGATTTTGTTAGGTAGAGTCCCTCTTGTGGTCATGTCCCCCACACAAAAGACGTGCCAACATCCCCACCCCATGCCCATTCAGTGAGAGCACCCCCGTACCCTCCCCCTCTCCCATCCTCACGACCTTCCCCCTCTGCCATCCTCACGACCTCTCCCCTCAACTTGAATTGAAATGAGGTGTTTTTTTTGTTTTGTTTTTTTGTTTTTTGGCCCAGGCCAGGTTTGAACCCGCCACTTCCAGTATATGGGGCAGGCGCCCTACTCCCTGAGCCCCAGGCGCCACCCTTGAAATGAGTTTTTCTCCTAGGTGGCATGCATGAGATTGTCTACTGGTTTCATTTTAGTATTGAGTCGGTCTGTGTATTTATTTCTTTGAAATCCTTTTGATAGTAGTGACTTCTTATATCAAACAGAGAAACCGAGGCCCAGAGATGTGGCTTGTATCCACTGAGGTCCCACAGCTGGAAAGGGCCAGAACCGGGCTGTGAACCGAGGCCTTTTACTCAGCCCAGTGACCTCTGCGCTACTCCGAGCTGCCAGCTCCCCACGAGGTTTGGCAGGTTCAACAGAAGCTAAAAGTTCAAAGAAAATTTACCGCAAAGCCTGGTGTTTACCAGGCGATGACTTCACCTCCGACACAGTGAAAGGCTTTGCAGAAAAGAGCTGAAAAGAAAATACCTTCGCAATGAATGAGCCAGGCCGGCCTGGCTCCGGCTGACTCACCAAGAAGTTTTCACTTTATAAGGACTTCACTGGGGCTTCCCTAGGCATGCCTCGTGCCCTGTGTCCGGGTCGGGGAGAGGGTGAGTGGGTGAGCACAGGCTGTGAGGCTCCCAGCCGTCCCTGTGTCCAGGAGCCCTCCCTCCACTCCCCGCCTTGACTGTGTTTCCTCTGCTGAACAGCGCCTGTCTCTTCAGGCATCCCCAGCCTGTGCGTATGAACCTGGTTGCATGGGTAGCACCCACCCAAATGTCAGTGGGTCTGGCTGCCTGCTGCTCCTCTGGACGTCTGGTCCCTGAAACCTTACTGCACAGCCCCAGCTGCAGGCTCCACCAGTCCCTGCCTTTTCATCTTTTCTTTGGGCCAGTTTCTCCCCTTCTGCATCATTTGAAGTCATTGAGGGGACCTGGCCTCAGTGGCCACAGTCCTCTGTAGGAAAGCGGAGGTTCACGCCAAGAGGTTGTTTTCCAAAGCTCCTGCGCCGCCCCGGCCCCGTGGAGAGAACTGTGTTCTCTGCAGATTCAGGGAAGAGGTTCCTCTGTGGGGGGTAACACTGTCCATCACCTGCCCAGGTCTCCCAGGAGCCACCTCCTCCCAGGACACACACACACACACACACACACACACACACACACACACACGGGCACTCAGTGCCCCATCCCATTCTCCCTCCTCTTCTTCCAAGTAACCCCACCCCATGCGAGCAGCTCGTGCAAATGCCTGCCCTGTACTGCCCGAGCTGGCCACGCAGCCCACCGGACGGTCCTGACAGCGAGGCTGTGGAGGCTTCGGCCACTTCCACGCACCCGATGCTACTTGCAAACACCCCAGAGGTCAGATTATTACTCACCCTGGGAGCGTGTTCCCACTCTCCCGCTGCTGCAGATGGTCACCTGTAGGATCAGGGGTTGGGAGATGGCCTTGGAATAAGAATCTTAGGAATGCAGGAAGGGACCTTGAGGTGATCTGAGGAATTCTTACCACCTGCAGGAGTGACAGGAATAGCTGAGGGGTGACGTCACACAGTGGTAGCCGATTGCCACCATCCGCAGGCATCTGTGCTCTCTCTGGGGTGGATAATGATTAAGCTGAAAGAAAGCTAAAGGTTAGGAAGAAAGTGTGGATTGTGCCCAAGGCCACCAGCTTTCTCAGGGGGAAGCGAGGACAAGCCCGAGCTCAGCAGTGCCCCAGCAGTCCCCTGAGCAGTGACCCAGCAACGGTCCCCTAAGCCTTTGCACAGCAGTGGCGCTGGCTGTCATCAGCTGGCATTCTGTCCAGGGTGGGCTGTGGAGCCCCTGCCCTGTGGGACATGCCGCCTCCACTCAACCTGGCTTTGGGGTGAAGAGGGGGAGCGTGCCAGGGTCGCAGGGAGACCGGTTTTGTCAGAGTCTCAGACTTTACACCCCTTATCCACTGGCTGGCAGGAAACCAGAGACTGGGCTGAGATAACAGGGTTATCTCAGGCTCCTCCTGGGAGACAGAGAGAAGAATAAGAACAGACCCCATTTGTCCTCCCCTGGCAGGACACCCAGTAGCATTCTAAGACTCATGGCTGACCTGACTTCAGCCTGCTCCCCTTCCCCACCCCCACGTGCTTGTTTATCTGTCTACTTTGTCCTCTCTAGTTTGTTTACCCAGAGGGCACAGCTTGGTGTGGTGGAAAAGGACACAGGAATCGCATCAGATCTGGGCTTGGATCTCTGGGCTTCAAGTCTTTGCTTGTTTACCTCTCGGGTGACCAACCATCCTAGTTTACCTGGGACTAAGGGGGTTCCTCAGATACGGGACCTTCAGTTTTAAAACTGGGACAAGGGCCAAGAAAATTGGGATCAGTTGGTCAGGGTATTTACCTCTCTGAGCCTCAATTTGCTCATCTCTAAGACGAGGTTAGTTATCATCTGTGGCGGGATTAAAAGGGATAACACAAGGAAACTTCTAGCACATGGTGAGTCTTCAGTGTCGGTTTCGGTTATTTATTTCTCTGCCTGGAGGAAATTGCAGGGCTCAACCTTGAACTTCTCACTTCCCTATTCCCAGAAGCTTTCCAAATCAACACAGAAGCAGATTTGGGGTATCACCTGCATTTGAGAAATCATTAAACCCATCTGTTGTGCTTTTGCCCCAAACGCCTTTTGATTGACAAGACTCAAGTAACAAATAGAGGCAGATTAGTAAAGGGAGAAAGAGTGAAAACCAGGAGGCTGAGCCTACTCGCCAATCTGCCACTAACTTGCTGTGTGACCTTGGGGAAGTCGCTTTGCCTCTCTGGGCCTCAGCTGTCTCATCTACAAAATGGAGGGTTGGACTGAATGGTCTTTAAGTATATCTTCCAGCTCTACCACACGAGGATCCTACAGTACTGATGCTCACTACCCTGTGAGCTATGATGGAGGAATTATTGAGGATAAGAAGGTTTGGTTGGCACTAAGGCAGAGGAGGGAGGAGGAACCAAACAGCTGGCACATCCACAAGCAGCAAATATAATTTGAAAAATGGGCTCAGCACCCGTAGCTCAGTGAGTAGAGCCCCTGCCACATACACCGAGGCTGGCAGGTTCAAGCCTGGCCTGGGCCTGCTAAACAACAATGACAACTGTAACCAAAAAAAATAGCTGGGCATTGTGGCAGGTGCCTGTAGTCCCAGCTCCTTGGGAGGCTGAGGCAAGAGAATCGGTTAAGCCCAAGAGTTTGAGCTTGCTGTGAGCTATGATGCCACAGCACTCTACCGTGGGCGACAAAGTGAGACTCTGTCTCAAAAAATTTTTTTTGAAAAATGGCATTCAATGGAAAAGGATGAGGTCGTGTTAAAGGCAGAACAGTTTGCAAATCAGCTGGGATTGGTCTCCTGATGCAAGGCCACTGGGCATTCATTTACTCACTCCTTTGCTCATTCATTTGTTTCTTCCTTCATCCCTCTCTTTCTTTGTTCACTCGTTCATTCATTCATTCTTTTGCTGAGAAGCATCCTAGCACAGTGATCAATAGTTCTGAAATCATCGAGACTGGATTCAAATCCCAACTCCGCCTCTTAGATTTTTCCTCATGTGTAAAGCGGAGACAACAAAAGCACTTGCCCCTGCTGTGTAGTGTCTGGCATTTACAAAGTGCTATATGCCCATTAGCTATTACTGTTTGTTCGTTCTTCCACCATTTGCTAAAGGACAGCTCTGGGGCAGGCATCGGGCTGGGGAGCCAGCAGGGATTCAGACCTGAACAGCAATGCCTGACTGTAGCAGCGCACAGAGGCTGACCAGGCAACTGCAAAGCCATATAGTTGGTGTGGTGGTGCAGGTAAGAACAGGGCGCTGTGAAGATACAGAAGGGGGACGCCTCACGCACATGGGATGGGGACAGACTTGAGACAGGGAGTGTGTCCAGAAGAGCTCTTGGCCAGAGGTGGCACTTGATCTGGGTCTTGTTAGCCAGGGGGCAAATGAGGTGGGGTGGCGAGAACCACAGGCAGCTGGGGCAGTGCTTGGAGGGGAGAATGTGGCTATTCAAGGAACAGACACGCTTTGGGGGCTTGCTGGGGGCTGGGAGGTGGTAATGAAACTGTCAGGAGGAAGCAAAGTCTCACCTCTGCTGGACACTCCGTGCTGCTAAGGAGTTAATATTTTGGCTCGGCGCCTGTGGCTCAAGCGGCTAAGGCGCCAGCCACATACACCTAAGGCGGCGGGTTCGAATCCCCAGCCCAGGCCGCCAAACAACAATGATGGCTGCAACCAAAAAATGGCCAGGGGCTGAGGCAGGAGACTCGCTTGAGCCCAGG
>NW_003852404.1:5851497-5855487 GCF_000181295.1 Otolemur garnettii
TTCTAACTTTTAGGATCATGTTGAAAATTACCAAACCTCTATCACATGGAGATTTATTTGTAACTAAATTATATACATGCACTACCATCCACACATATTGTGTACACAGTAAGGCATGCACACATAGAAAAAACTATAAAACATGGCAAAGAATGCACATAAATAGAAATTCTGGTACTTTTTCTCCTTTGAACCAATGGCTTGTCTTATGCGTCCCCTGGATTGTACCCCCATCCCCCCACTTTGGAGCTCACAGTTCTATCCTGTTGGATGCACCAAGGGATGGTAAGTGGAAGAAAGTGGAAAATTTTTTTGCAGTTTTTGGCTAGGGCTGGGTTTGAATCCACCACCTCTGGCATATGGGGCCGGCGCCCAACTCCTTGAGCCACAGGCATAGCCCAAGAGAGTGGAATTTTTTTAAGTGCCTTTAAAAGACACTTAAACATTTACACACACTGGTATCCCTGTAGTCATTAAAAGGAAGGTATAGCTGTATATTATTAACAGCAGATGGTGCTAATCCAGTAGGCAGAAAAGAGTTGCAGGGTGACCATCTATCCCAGCTTGCCCAGGACTGAGTGGTTTCCTGGAAGGCAGGACCCCTTAGTACAGCGGTTCTCAACCCACAGGAACTGTATTAAAGGGCGCGGCATTAGGAAGGTTGAGACCCACTGCCTTAGTACAAAAGCCCAGATAGTCCCAAGTGAACTGGGTCACCCGAGTAGTATGTCTAGAACAAGCCCCTTTTGTCAAAAACTATCAGTGAAAGGTTAGCAAAGGACTGGAAGGCTGGTCGCCCAAAATGTTAACAGTGGTTGTCGCTGAGTTGGTGGTGGGCCGATTACCATTTCGGGTAAAATTTGCTCTCGCTTCTATGAATTGATTAATTAATTTGGGGTTTTGCTTATCCGTATTATGTATTTTCTGACTTGAAAGACATACCATTGTGTGACTTTTAAGACATGAGGAACAAAGCAGAGACACCCTTGGCAAGCCAGGCCAGGCACAGCAGCCGGCAGAACGTAGCAGAAGGCCCTGTGAGTTAGGAGGTGGCTGGAGAAGGCCAGAGAGGAGGGGTCACAGGGCTTCGTGACTGATTAACTGTGGGGAATGAAGCAGAGGTAGGAGTTGGGGGCACCTATAACTTTCTGGGTTGTGCCATTAACCAAGACAAAGGGAGAAAGATAGTTTGGAGAAGGAAGGATGGCGATGGGAGCTCAGGGGACGGGAATAAGCAGTCAGCTTGTTTTAGACACTGAGGTACCTATGGGGCACCCCGGGTGAGGCACAGGAATGGGATTCGTCACAGGAGCTCAGAGACCTGCCTCCCTACAGGCCTGTTTCTTGACTCAAGCCACTGTGACCAGCACCCTCCCTTTGAAAAGTCCTCCAGGCCTCCAGCGACATGCTCCACTGGCCTGGAAGTCCCTTCTGATTCATGGCCTGGTTTGAAAGGACTTAGGTCTTAAGACACACTGCAGTAATTCATCACTATCGCTCTTCAGCAGAAAAAAATGACTCATTTGCATTATATACAAAGTTTATCTTTTCAATCTTCTAGCTAAAAGAACGTGCACGTTCCTTTATTATTTTGTTTTTCTCCTCTAGGATCAGTGTAGTGATTTTAGATGTACTGGGACTTGTTTTATGAACCAGCTGTTGGTGGATCTTCATGACTGTTCTGTGTGTGCTTGAAAATAATGTGTACTCCGTTGTTGGGTGGGGTGTCCTATAAATGTCACACAGGTCAAGTTGGTTGACAACGTTCAAGTCTACTATAGCCTTGTTTACTTTCTGTTTACCTGTTATATTAGTTACAGGAATGTTGAGATTTCCACTCTAAGCATGGATTTGTCTGTTTCTCTTTGCAGGTGTGTCAGCTTTTGCTTCCAGTATTGTGAAGCTATGTTCTTAGGCACATACATATTCAGGAGTGTTATATCCGTTTGATTAATTGGTCCTTTTCTCATCTCTGATAATAACCTTTGCTCTGAAGCCTTATTTCAGTTTCCTTATGATTAGTATTTTCCTAGTGTCTATCTTTCCATGTTTTTATATTTAATTCATCTGTGTTTTTATACTTAAAGTGGGTTTCTCGCAGACGGCATAAACAGGACTTGTCCTTTTTTTTTTTTTGAGACAGAGCCTCAAGCTGTCCCCCTGGGTAGAGTGCTATGGCATCACAGCTCACAGCAACCTCCAACTCCTGGGCTCAAGCGAGTCTCCTGCCTCCGCCTCCCAAGTAGCTGGGACTACAGGTGCCCACCACAACGCCTGGCTATTTTTTTTTTGGTTGCAGCCATCATTGTTGTTTGGCGGGCCCGGGTTGGATTTGCCACCCACCATAGGTGCTGAGCCAGGTCTTGTTCTTTTTAATCTGATCCGACAATCTCTGCCTTTAAATAGGACTGTTGAGATAATTTGCTCTCAGTGTAATTGTTGACTTGGTTGGATTTTAATCTTCCATTTTGCTATTTGCTTTCTATTCATCCTATTTCTTTTTTTCCCTTAATTTGTCTTTGGCTGCTTTTTTTTTTTTCCACTGGTTGCTTTAGAATTGGTAATATACATCTTTAATGTATCATATAAGGTTTGCATATTGTGCCACTTTGCATATTTGTTAGTCAGAGCTCAATCAGAGAAACGGAACTACTGAGAGTGATACAGAATAAGGAAGATCTTTTAGGAATTTGACCTTATATATATAATATGAAGTGGTTCAACAGTCTATAAAAGGCTATTTTTTTGTCTGGTGCTGGTGTACTGACAGTGCCGGGGAGTCAAGAGATGGAAACACAAGATGGATTTAAGTGGGGAGAGAATGGAGAAGAGCTAGAAAAACCAGAACTCACGTGTTGTCTCTCACCTCCTTCATGATGCCAATTTCAGCAATGGGATGGTCTTTGAGAGAAACTGGGACCTTCATTAGAAAGTTAAACAATCCCTGGGTTGGGGTCAGAGAAACTGAAGGGCAATCTGGCAGGAGCTCGAGGAGCTGTGGGCCCAGCTGCTGCCTCACGACAATGAGGTGACTCAGCAGTTGAGCACCTGGTGTCCTTGCACCAGCTTTCTGAGTGACCAAAAAAGTAAAAAAGTATATAAAAAAATAAAAAGGCAAGCAGCTACTGCATTACCCCATCTTCAAATGTTGTGAAAATGTCACCTGTGACCAATGCTAATTTGAAACTATACAGGGAAAGGAATTCTAAGAAACATAGTTCCAGGTTAGCTTAGTTAACACAAGACAAATTCACTACAATATACAATGTAAGAAACTTATAATAGTCTACTTCCAGTCTCCATTTTGTACTATTTTTGTAATACATTTTGCTTCTCCATATGTTATAAGCCCCCCAATAAATATTATTTTTGCTTTAAATAATTATCTTTTCAAGAAATTGAAAACTGGAGGGAAAATCTTTACATCAACTCACATATTTACCATCTTTGCCACTCTTGGGTCCTTTGTTTTGATTCAAGTGTCTACCCAATATTGTTTTCCTTTCCCTTGAAGACGTTCCTTTATTATTTGTTGTAGTGCAGGTCTGCTAGTGACACATTCTCTCAGCTTTTGTTTGTCTGGAAAAGTTTTTATTTCTCCTTCATTGTTTTAGAGGATATTGTTGCTGGGTATAGAACTCCTAAGTTGACAGTTTTCACCTCCCACCCAGCACTGTAGAAAGGTTCCATCGCCTTCTGACTTATATTGTTTCTGGTGAAAAGTCTGTAAAATTTCATCATTGTTCCTTTGTGTGTGTCCTTTTTTCTTCTACTTTCTTGTTATTACTGGTTTTAGCAATTTGATTATGATATACCTTGGTGTGGGTTTCTAATGTGAATCCTACTTGGGGTTTGCTGAGCTTCTTGGATTTGTGGGCTTATAGTTTTTATAAAATTTAGAAAATTTCCAGTGATTATTTCTTCAAATATATTTTATGTTCCTTTCTTTTTCTCTCTTTCCTCTCTCATTCTTTTTTTTTTTTTTTTTTT
>NW_003852404.1:5855687-5860691 GCF_000181295.1 Otolemur garnettii
AGGTGTATGTGGCTGGCGCCTTAGCCACTTGAGCCATAGGCGCAAAACCTCCTCTCTCATTCTTGAACCTCACTCACATATGTCTTAGACTATCTAATGTCTTATCTCAGGTCACTGCTCTGTTCATTTTTTTTCCAGGCTTTTTTTCTCTCTGTGCTTCAATTTAGATAAAATCTATTGCTATATCTTCAATGTCAATGATCTTTTCTTTCGTAGTGGTATCTAATTTGCTGTTAATTCCAATCAATAAATTTTTCATTTTAGATATTATGTTTTTCATCTCTAGACATTCCACTTGATAACTTTTTTATATCTTTCACTATACTCCTCATTATGGTTATCTTTTCATGTAAACACTTCAACATAGTTATAATAACTGTTATAACTTCTTTGTGTACTAGTTTCATCATGTCTGTCATTTCTGCGTTTGCTTCTATTGACTGATTTTTCTTCTGGCTATTGCTCACATTTTCCTATTTCTTTTATTTATTTATTTATTTATTTAATTTTGCAGTTTTAACCAGGGCTGGGTTTGAACCTGCCACCTCTGGTATATGGGGCTGGTGCCTTACTCCTTGAGCCACAGGCGCCACCACATTTTCCTGTTTCTTGTCCTATATGGTAATTTTTGACTAGATGCTAGACATTATGAATACTACACTGTTGGAAGGCTCAATTTTGTTGCCTTCCTCTAAGGAACACTGGGCTCTGTTCTAACAGATACTTAGTTTACTTGAAAATTAGCTTGATCCTTTTAGAGTCTGTTTTTAAGCATTGATATAGTTTGTTTGGACTGGCCCTCACTCTAGGCATAGCTCAGCTTGCTGCTAAGGTATGACCTGTACAGAATTTCCACTGAATCAGTTTTCAATGAGTTCACACCACATCAGATGTTTACAGTGTCTCCTGTCCCGTGTGAGAATTATTCAGCTTGCAACTGTCCAGTTGTACTTTGCCCAGTCTTATGGAGTTTTGCTCTATGCCTGTGTGACCTAGTACTCAGAAATCTCACTCAGATTTCTGGAGTTCTTTGCTGCACAGCTTCCTCTTTTCTGGAACTTTGCCACAGAACTTCCAGCTGAATCCTAATATCCATATTCTCAGATCAGCAGGATCA
The DNA here is from genome assembly GCF_000181295.1 of Otolemur garnettii. Classification (NCBI taxonomy): domain Eukaryota; kingdom Metazoa; phylum Chordata; class Mammalia; order Primates; family Galagidae; genus Otolemur; species Otolemur garnettii. Next base: position 5,856,805 of record NW_003852404.1, read on the forward strand.
CTGTATTCCGCTTGGGGTGCCTCTCCCTAACCCATGAAGAAAATCAAGGGAATTGTGGGGCTCCTTTTATTTGTTTTCCCTTTCTTAGGGGTCACATTAGCCATACCTGTTTTTCAATGGTTCAAAACAGTTATTTCATATATTTCGTTCCATTTTCTGGTTTCTTAGAGTGGGAAGATAAGTCCAATCCTTGTTACTCCATCACAGCCAGAAGCAGAAGTCAGGACTAAGTATGTAGAAAAGCTCTCAAATGGCTCAGTTTATTATTTAATTTTATTTTTTTAATTTTTCTTTTATTTTTTAGAAATAGGATCTTATTCTTGCTCAAGCTGGTCTCCAATTCCTGAGTTCAAAGGATTCTCCCACCTCAGCCTTCTAGAGTGCTAAGATTACAGGTGGTTATAGTTGTCAATGTTGTTTGGTGGGCCTGCACTGGATTTGAACCCCCAGCTTCATTGTATGTGGCTGGCGCCCTAGCTGCTTGAGCTATAGGCGCCAAGAAATGGCTCAGTTTAAACGCTACCTTTCAGGAAGTTTTCCTTAATTTCTGTCTCTTCTATGTGTATTATCATCACATTCTGCCTCAATGTATAATTATATACATTTGTGACTCTCTCAGTGGGCGATAAGGGCCACACAGGTGGGCATAGTCTCTTTCATCTATTACCTTCCTGAGCATAGCATGTGAGAGGCCTTAGGAAAGTGAAGCCGGATCTCCTTGTGTGGCTTGGCAGTGAACTGAAGTGACCCTGATGAGGCAATGAGTATCCCGGGCTGAGATCTAGGAGGACTGGCTCTCTCCCCTATGTGGTCACCAGTAGGCAGACGCCCAGGTAAAATCACAAGTGTGCACAATTCTTCCTTATTAGGTGGAGGACTAGGAGAGTGGTTAAAAGAATCCAGGCCTGTCCAGACTTGCCAAACACGTCATCCTAACATTAGAGCTCACAAAACCTCCAATCTTGATGCAATGGAAGGGCTTGACCACAGGTGCCCTGACAATGTCAGATCATCCTCCAGAGAGGGGCCAGCCCAACCTGAGGGGCTGAGTACCCAGGAGGTAAGGCTGCTGCTATTCTTTCCCACCTTCTCTACAAGTGAGTGTGGATGGAGAATGGCACTAGCCCTACCTGGAGAATGGCACTAGCCCTAGCTTTGATACCTTTATCAGCTTACTCAGTTTCTCCAACTGCAAAAATAAGCCTTAGACAAGATGGTTTCAAAGGCTATCTCTTGCTCTAAAAAGCTGGGTTCTGACAACTGACTACTGATGCTCCTGGAGGTCTATGGTTCCTTGAGCTGGGTATTCTAGGATTTTTTTTTTATTAAATCATAGCTGTGTACATTAATAGAGTCAAGGGGTACAGTGTGCTGTTTTTATATATAATTTGAAATATTTTCATCAAACTGGTTAACATAGCCTTCGTGTCATTTTCTTAGTTATTGTGTTAAGACATTTATATTCTACATTTAGAAAGATTCACATGTACCCTTATAAGATGAACCATAGGCGTGATCCCACCAATTACCCTCCCTCCACCCATCCTCCCCGTCCCCTCCCCTCTCTCTCCCCTTTCCCCATATTCTTGGGCTATAATTGGGTTATAGCTTTCCTATGAAAGCTATAAATTAGTTTCATAGTAGGAATGAATACATTGGATACTTTTTCTTCCATTCTTGAGATACTTTGCTAAGAAGAATATTTTTCAGCTCCATCCATGTAAACATGAAGGAGGTAAAGTCTCCGTCCTTCTTTGGGGCTGCATAGTATTCCATGGTGTATATATACCACAATTTATTGATCCATTCGTGGGTTGATGGGCACTTGGGCTTCTTCCATGACCTAGCAATTGTGAATTGGGCTGCAATAAACAGCCCAGTATTTCTGGTACAAATATCTTTGTTGTAGTGTGATTTTTGGTCTGGGACAATTAGTGGTTCTGTAATTAGAACCACAGCAACAGTCCATGATGTTGTGATCTTAACCTCCTATGATTCTGATGGCCATAGCTGATGACAATTCTGTGGCACTCTGTTGTATAAATCCATGACCCTGGAGCATCTGTTGCATTGATGTCCATCAGCAGTGATAGAACAGGTGTTCCTAGGAGCCAGGCCTCTGTCTACTCAAGAAGAACCCAAACCTGCCTCTCCTTCATTGTTCCCAGGGTCATTAATTCTGAGTGATTCACTTACAGGAGCCAGAGAGAAACAGAGGCGCAGGGAATGCCAACCCGGCTGCCCTAGGCCTGAAAGGGCTGAATTGTCTGCCTGCCTGAGAGAGCCTTTGTGTTTGGCTGTCTAGTGAGGGCCTGGCTGGACTGGGCTGGGCTGGGCTAGCACTGGGGGCCAGGCACCACAGCACTGTGCTCATTCTAGATGAATGTTCTGTCCTCCTAGCCCATTATACAGTATCTGGCCTCCCCAGTGATGCTACGCCTGGCCAGGAGGGCAAGTGGTGGGACAGAGCAGGGGCTCATTGCTAATTCCAACTCCCCAGATTCCTGGGCTACCTCTGACTGTGCTGTACCTGTTTTGCCAACTCTGGGTGATACCCCTGATTCTTCCCAGTTCCTGGCCTGGCCCTGTCTGGGGCCAGGCCATGCACCTGTCTGAAGTTCTCTGGAGACTTAGTCACGTGGACTGACTGCGATCCCTAATGATGTTTCCATTTATTTCATACTCAATGAGGACTAATGAGGACGGACTAGGATGCTGCTTCTTGGCCTGTGGATTTGGGACTAACCCCTGAGAATCCCATCCTGAACCATGGCTATATAATGTCAGATCCCAATGCACCAGGATAGGCTGGAGGAGAAAGTGAGAACAGGTGAGACACCCCCCTTCTCTGCCACCTGTTTCCCATGTGACCTGGGATAATTCATTTCCCTCCTCTGTGCTGCAGGCTCTTCACTTGTGAAATGGGAAGGCAGAACCCACCTCCCCCTGGCTGTGGAGAGAAGTCCACGAGAACTTATAGAGAAACATGGTCTGTGGGAAAAGGGTTAGTTACTGTTGTGCAAACAATGGGATAGTTCTCCAAGCACACATGCGGTGAGCCCAGATCCTGTACCACACCACAGAAGGGTTTTCCAGACCTCATAGAGAATGTTTGGTGGGGGGATTTGAGGAATCAGTAGGAATCATGGGCTCTCTCTTTCTGAGACGTGAGACTGTGATCAGGAGGAACTTATTCAAATATTCATAGATTCTATACATTTGCTTATTCATTGATTCATTTATTCATCTGTTCATCTGTTTATTTACCAAGCTCAGATTATTTGCCAGTCATTGTTTTAGGCACCGGTCTTAGAAATTCACCCCAGAGCAGGACTTCACTGGGCTCTGGATTCAGGACAGTGGTTAGGGGAAAGTAGGGGCCAGCCCTTGGCCTGCTCGGGAAGACAGTGCCCAGCATGGGTTAAGAGTGAGGGTGCAGGAGTCCGACAGGTGCGGTCTCTGCCATTGCCTCACTGTGTGACCTTCGCCAGATTACCTAACCTTTCTGAGTCTTTGCTCAACTGTCAAATGTGGGAAGTAAAGGCGATGCCCTATCAGCGTTGCTGTGAGGACTGAATGTAGCATCAGGTGTAGCCCCGTGTGATTATGGCCACAGAAATGGTAGTTCTAAGGTGGAAGTCAAGGTTGTAGGAATCAGATGACCTATGTTTGAATCTCAACTCTGCCACTTGTTGGCTGAGGGGCCTTTCACAAGTCAGTTGGCCTTTCCTGCCTCAGTTTCCTGTTCTGTCAAATGGGGCTCATAGATATTGGGAGGATGAAATTTTAAAAAAATATAGAGATGTACATAGCAGAAAGCCTGGCACGTGGTAGACCACAAAACATGGTGGTGAAGGCTCGGCGCCTGTGGCTCAAGTGGCTAAGGT
>NW_003852404.1:5860960-5866929 GCF_000181295.1 Otolemur garnettii
CCCCAAAACCCCATGGTGGTGAAGAGTATTAAATGTTCCTCATGACACCTGAGGTCCCAGCTTGCTTGGACTTGGTTTTCATGAACTTCTCAGGGAAGCATGTACCCTGGGGGTGTGCAAGATGAACTTTTGTTTTATATGCAGATATATTTAAAAAATCATATCCTCCAAAAATTTCTATTTTACATATTAATATATACTTCATAATGTACATGGTAGTAATTTATCTATAACTCACAGCAACATAAATCTATACATTTTGAGAGTGAACAAAAAGGTGGGGGGGGCGTTGCTCGCTGGGTGGAGGAGCCCTTCACCCTATGGAGGACGTGGGTGGGGTCCTGTGGCCTTGGACCAGGCTGGCTGCAAGGCACATGGGGCTCACCTTGGAGCCTGGCATTTCTTTATATGGAACGGGGCTGGGTGTCCCTTACCCCTTGCTCAGTTGGCCCCACTGGAATTTCTGGATTCCTAAGTCATTGGTGAAGGACACCCCTCCTCACCCTTGAATTTCCCGGGTAGGGTTTGGTTTGTTTTGGTGCCTTGTTGTGGAGTCTCCATGGGGCTGTCTGAACCTGGTTGATTGCACAGATTTCAGCTGCAACACCCCTGCTACCAAACCCATCCACAAGAAGGGCGCGCCTGCGGCCTTCCTTCCGGGGCGAGGTGGAGGGAGGAGGAGGACCAGGGTGCAGCCATCACTGGGCTGGAAATGAAAACCCTGTAACGGATCCAGATCTGCAGCCGTGGGCTGGGGATGAGCAGAGGGGAGCCCCGCAGGGCTATGCTGGTCTCTTGGGAGCTAAACACTTAGCCTTTCTTGTTCTGTTCCCTGTCTGTCCCAGTTACTGATGTCTCCAGCACCCAAGTGGTCTCAGTGTAAATGGGCCTGGCACTTGGGATCCAATAGTATACATTCATTACCTCATTTATTTATTCATTCATTCGAGATTTCACTGAGATTCACCTATTACAAGTCAGGCCCTGCAGTAGCATTTTGGGAAACAGTCTGGAGGACCTAGTCAAATTACAACTCATCTGAAAGACAGCAATGTTACCTAAATGATTTTATTGTTACATGTTTGCATCATAGACCCCTGTAGGGATGTGATGAAAACCAAGAACCGTCACCCCAGAAAATGTAATAAGCGTGTCTGTGTGAAATTTCACCTATAGCTTTAGGATGCTTATGACTTTCCCACTGCAGAGCCCAGATTAAGCATCCCTAAACCATGGGGAGGGGGGGAATTACCAAGAGCCAAGCTAGAAGGCTGTAGAGGTGGAGTCAGGGTGTGTTTTTTAGTTTAGGAATTTGGGAAAGACTTTCTGGAGGAAGTCACATCCATTCATTCAACAAGCATTTATTAAGCACCTACCAAATGCCATTCCTTGGGGATATACTACGGAACAAGAAAGGCAACATTCCTGCTGAGCTGGAGCTTATCGTCTAGTGGGGCTGAGGGGAAGAAAAAGCAATAAGCCAATAGAGGGACAAACTCAAGAAGGTCTGGAGGCGACAGGGCAACTTGAGGGGAAGATCAAGTTGAAGTGCCAGGCAGAGGCACGAGGTTAATGGAGAAGCCATGTGGTGGGCACAAGAAGGCAGTGCTTGAGGAACGTTTTGAAAGAAGCCTGGTGGCTCAAGCAGCTAAGGCGCCAGCCACATACACCAAGGTGGCGGGTTCGAATCCAGCCTAGACCCGCCAAACAACAATGGCTGCAATCAAAAAATAGCCTGGCGTTGTGGCAGGCGCCTGTGGTCCCAGCTACTTGGGAGGTGGAGGCAGGAGACTCGCTTGAGCCCAGGAGTTGGAGGTTGCTGTGAGCTGTGATGCCATGGCACTCTACCCACGGGGACAGCTTGAGGCTCTGTCTCAAAAAAAAAAAAAAAAAAAAAGAAAAGAAAAGAAAAGAAAGAAGCCTGATGTCCAGAGCTCAGTGAGGGGTATGAGATGGAATTAGAGAGAAGGGCCAGATGGCTCAAGCCTTATGGTCCAAGGCAGGAAGTTAGGATTTTACCCTGAGGGTAATGGGAAGCTATTTTTTTCTTTTAAGTTTAGAATTTTAAATTTGTAAAAATGGAAGTAATGTGTACCACAGGTCTCTCTATGGCTTGCCTTTTTTTAATCAAACAATATTTTGCCTTTTTTTTAATCAAACAATATTTGACAGATGTAGATTTAAATGTGTTCATTTCTTTTTAACTGCTGCATAGAATTGTATGGGCCAGATGGTGATGGTGGCTCACATCTATAATCCCAGTGCTTTGGGAGGCTGGAATTAGAGGCTCGCCTGAGGCCAGAAGTTTGAGATCAGCCAGGGCAACATAGCAAGACCCCACTACTATAAAAATAAAAAATTAACTGGGCTTGGGCAGCAAATCAAGACTTAAAAAAAGAGAGAATTATGGTACATGTATATCATATTTTATTAATCCATTTTCATGCTGATAGACTTAGATTGTGCCCTGTTTTTTTACCATTACAACTGATACTGACAAGGGGGATTAGTTGGTTACAGGGTGTACACATTTTTAACATCATGAAAAGTTTCCACTTGGCTTTCAAAGTTGTCATACTTTGGCTGGGTATGGTGGTTCACATGTGTAATCCATGCGCTTTGGGAGGCTGGGGCAAGAGGCTTGCTTGATCTCAGGAGTTTGAGACCATCCTGAGCAAGAGTGAGACCCTCATCGCTACTAAAATTAGAAAAATTAGCCAGGTACCTGTAATCCCAGCTACTCAGGAGGCCGAGGCTTGCTTTGATCTCAGGAGTTTGAGACCATCCTGAGCAAGAGTGAGACCCTCATCTCTACTAAAATTGGAAAAATTAGCCAGGCACCTCTAATCCCAGCTACTCAGGAGGCCGAGGCAAGAGGATCCATTGAGCCCAGGAGTTTGAGGTTGCTGTGAACTATGAAACCACGGCACTCCACCTAGAGCGTCAAAGTAAGGCTCTGTCTCAAGGAAAAAAAAAACCCCCAAAGTTGTCATACTTATTTCCTATTCTTTATATCTTTGCCAACAATTGATATTGCCAGCCCTTTAACATTTTGACAATGTTCTGGGTATACAACGGTAACTTGTTTTCATTTGTGTTTCCCTGGTCATTAGTGAGGTTAAACATGTAATGTTATATTTCTTGGTTCTTGGCGTTTCTTCTCTTGTGAATTATCACTTCCTATCCCTTGCCGATTTTTCCGCATGGGTGTCTCTTTCTAATTGATTTGTGGAGTAGTTTATATATTCTAGCTACTAATCGGTTGTCTTTTATAAACATTGTGAATATCTTCTCCCACGCTATTTACCAGAGGGTTTTAAGAGAGGAGTGATATGATCTGATTTACATTTTTAAAAGAATGGTGCAAAGAATGGAGGGGAGTGGGTGGACATGAGTGGAAAGAGAGAAAGCCAGTTAGGAGGTCATCAGAGGGGACCAGGGCAGGATAATGGTGGCCTGGAATAGGGTGATAGGAGGGGAAATAGAGAAAAACAATGGTTCCAGGGTGCATGTCACGGGCAGAGCTGACGGCAGCTCACGGATGCATAGGAAGTGGGTGAGGAGAGCAGACTGGCACCAGGATGATGCTATGTTTTTGGCCTGAGCAATCGGGTGGATGGGGCTCCATTGACTGAGGTGGAGAATGATGGGTGGAGAAACAGGTTTAGGCTGGCAGTGGGGGAATCAATGTTTCCGTTTTCAACACATTAAGCTTGAGATAGCCTGTAGATAACCCAGTGGTGACGACAAGTAGGCACTTGGAACTGTGAGTCTGGAGTTCAGGGGGCTCAGCCAGGACTAGGGATGGAGATTTCAGAGTTATCGATACCTGGAGGGAATTTAAAACCATCAGACAAGTTAAGATGGAAAAGACAAGGGGTCCCCAACGAAGCCTCAGCACAGTTAGAGCTTGAGCAGAGGTAGAGAACCAGCCAAGAAGACTGACTGAGAACGGAGCTCCACAAGGGCAGGGGTTTGTTCTATTGACTGCCTAGGGTATAGAACAAGGCTCAGCACATAGCAGGCTCTTAGTAAATAGTCACTGAAGGAACATGCGAAAGAATAAATAAATAAAAGAGGAGACTGAGGAGGAGGGGGGAGAGGAGAAGCAGGAGGAGAATGAGGAGGAGGAAGAATCAAGAGGAGAAAGATTTGGAGAGGGCGGGAATGTGCGATTGTGTTTAATGCTGTCGAGAAGCTGTGCCCCAGGCGGACAGAGAAGTGACCCCTGGATTTGGCAACATAGAAGTCACTGGTGACCTTGACAAAGGCAGCTGAGGCTGGAAGGATGAGGTGTTAGCCAGGTTCTGGGGGGTATAAGGCAGGGTGGAATTGGGAGCAGGAGAGGCATGTGAAAATATATTTTTTTAGCTTAATAGATTCAAAATATTATTTCAATATATAATCAATACAAGACGTATTAAATTCTTTTTTTCATATTAAGTCTTCCAAATCTGTACTTTATATTTAGAGCGCATTCTAGTACCAACGGCAAATTTTCCTCCGAAATACTTGATTTGTGTTCAGATTTCTGTTGAAATTACCGTTGACAAAAGTAGGTTTACATAAACACATTGTTCCAAATGTATGAGGGGTCTTCAATAGGTTCATGGAAAATGTGTATTGTGAAAAAACTAGGCATGGATTTCAACATTTTTTGGTGCCATCATAAACTCATACTATCCTGTTAGAACAGGATCGGGTTTGGGGCATTAAGAGGGATCAGACATGAATTTGAAAAGAACCCCCTGAGAGCGACATGAATTCTGCTAAAATTAAAGCAAGAACAAATTTATGGGGAAGTTTGGTGGAAAAATAGTGACATGACTGATATTTTAAGAAAGATTTATGGAGGGCCAGGTGCGGTGGCTCACGCCTATAATCCCAGCACTTGGGAGGCCGAGGTGGGTGGATCACCTGAGCTCATAGGTTCGAGACCAGTCTCAGCCAGAGCAAGACCTTATCTCTAAAAATAGCTGTGGTGGGCGCCTGTAGTCCCAGCTTCATGGGAGGCTGAGGCAAGAGAATCGCTTAAGCCCAGGAGTTTGACGTTGCTGTGAGCTGTGATGCCACAGCACTCTACGAAGGGTGACAAAGTGAGACCCTGTCTCAGAAAAAAAAAAGAAAGAAAGAAAAAAAGAAAGAAAGATTTATGGGGACAATGCTCCAAAAATATCAGCAGTTTACAAATGGATAACTCATTTTAAGACGGGATGAGATGATAATGAAGATGAAGGCCACAGCGGCAGACCATCCATATCAATTTGCAAGGACATAATTCATTTTGTTCATGCCCTAATCGAAGAGGACTGATAATTAACAACAGAAACGATAACCAGCACCGTAGACATCTCATTTGGTTCAGTTTGCATGATGCTTTACCGAAAAATTAAAGTGGAGCAAACAGCCCAGTCGATGGGTACCACCCAGATCAGTTGCAGACAAGAGCAGAGCTTTCTTTCTTTTTTTTTTTTTTAAGAGCAGAGCTTTCAATGGAAACTTTTAATAAGTAGGATCAAGATCCCGAAGTATTTCTTCAAAGAATTGTTAACAGGAGATGGAACATGGATTTACCAGCATGGTCCTGAGGACAAAGCATGATCAAAGCCATGGCTACAAGAGGTGGACGTGGTCCAGTTCAAGCAAAAGTAGGGAAGGTCTGGAGCAGTGATTTTCAACCAGTTTGCCACAGCAGGATCTTAGATGTGTCATGAAAACTTTTAAAGATCATTAATTAATTTATGTTTCAAAGACATTCAAAGCACAGTAAATATATATATATATATATATTATACTTTTTTTTGATTAACATCATTGAAGTGTGCCACAGAAGTTTAACTACAGGTTCAAGGTTGCTGTGAGATAAAAAAGGTTGAAAGACGCTGGTCTAGAGCAAAGGTCATGACAACAGTTTTGGGGGGACACTCAAGGCATTTTTCTTTCTTTCTTTTTTTTTTTTTTTTTTGAGA
>NW_003852404.1:5868232-5870732 GCF_000181295.1 Otolemur garnettii
AAATAAATAAAATAAACAAAACAAAAAAATAAATAAAGGGAGGGCTTTTTGTTGTCTTTTGTTTTGTTTTTTCGAGACAGAGTCTCACTCTCTTGTCCTGGGTTGAGTGCTGTGGTGTCATAGCTCACAGCAACCTCAAACTCTTGGACTCAAGTGATCTTCTTGCCTCAGCCTCTGGAGTATCTGGGACTAGAGGTCCCTTTCACCATGCCCAGATCGTTTTTTCTATTTTTAGTAGAGACAGGGTCTTGCTTTTGCTCAGACTGGTCTTTAACCCCCTGAACTCAAGCAATCTGCCTGCCTTGGCCTCCCAGTGAGCTAGGATTACAGACTTGAGCCACTGTGCCCAGCCACAAATAAAGTTTCAAATTCAGTTCTTCGGGGTCTGCTGGCCATGTTTGAAGCAAGCAGCTACTGGATTGGATAGTGCAGCAGCGATCAAAAACATTTGCCTAGCCCATGGGCAAGCGAGGTCCAGAGAGGGGCATGGGCCACCCAGGTTCACTGAGCTGAGTAGGACCAGGACCCAAGTCCTCTGACTCCACCAGGGCTGTTCTGCTCCACTTCACTGCCTGCCCTGTTTGCAAGCACGGACCCAAGAAGCAGCAGTTTCGGAAGTGGAGTCAAAGGAGTCTTTTCTACCTCTCTCTCCTGGGCAGCCCATAGCCTTGCCTGCAGAAGACCCCGCTATCACAGTGAGCAGCCAGATCTTGCTGAAGCTTAAATTCTTCGGTAAACTTCTTAGCCTTCCTTTATTTTCTGTTAATCTTGTCTGTGACCAGTCTCCACCGCTGCATGATAAATATGTGCGGAACAAGTGCATAAACAGCCACAACAAGCATCTATTGAGTACCAACTGTGTTCTCTGCTGCTGCACCAGGTCTTAGAAGAAGACGTCCTGCTCTTGTCCTCAAGGACTCCATGTCTGGCCCAGGGGGGTGGAGAGGTAAATGCGTCCTTCAGGTGTGCACAGGTGGCATGGGTCCGGCATAGGCGCTGCGGGGGCGAGCAGATCGCGTGCCTCCTGTGCAGAAACTCCAGCAAACAGCCATCAGGGCTGGTGGAGTCGCTCAAGGGCCAGATCAGACCTTGGGAAAATCTGCAGGGAGCCCACACCTGGAGCCGCTGGGTGTTGGACCTTGGCCAGTGGGTGTGGGGGTGTCTGGGTAACAGCCCGAAGGCTAGGAGGGGTTGTTTGTGTCGCTGATTGGAACTGAGAAGGGCTATTGTTCTGCAGAGTCTCAGCTTGTGGCTGTGTGGGGTTGGCTCCGAACCTTGGGGTGGGTACCAGCTGGGGCGTGATTGCCATCAGGAACACCTCTTCCTTCACTGAGTACCCACGACAGTGACCCTCTCTCTCTTACACACACAAACACACTCACATACACACCTGGGCACACACTGCCTGCTATGTAACTAATATCGTGGAGCCTGCTACAAAAGGAAGATGTGATGTCCTTTGTTCGAAAGTTAAGAATGTCAAGGCGGTGACAGCAGAGCCCTCAGCCCGGCCTGTGCTCTCGGGAGCCAGCCCCGCACACACGCAGACACACACGGTCCCTGCTGGCTGTTGGCACCAGCCTGCCTTCTCTTCTTTCCACCCACCACAAGGGAGGCCAAACGCTGTCAACTAGTGCTTTAGAGATGTGTTATCTCGTGTCATCTGTCAACAGCCACATAAACAATGACTCTTATGCCCACTTTACATATGAGGAAATGAAGGTGCAGAGGAGGACCTGGGACTCGGAAGCTCAGGCTCATTCCATGTGACCCCGCCTCCATCCCCAGGGGAATAAGCTACCTCATTCTTTGTGGGTTCTTTTTTCTGATTCTTTTCTAATATATATATATATATTTTTATGATATTTTAGGTAGCGAATCTGGTAGAAAAATGGAATCTCCAAATTCGTCCAGCCTTGTGAAGGCACCCTTCCCTTTAGTGAGTCCCCATGATGAGGATCTGTGGTGTCCCCACCAGGCCCAGGTCACCAGGGATTGTCAGGGGCTGTGTTTTTCTGTGTAGCTGTGTCCTGCGGCAGCCTTTCTTTTCCCTCCACCCCCATGTGGACCCCTGAGCGGCCCCATTTTCCTTGAATGCCTCAAGACATCATCACCTGAATAGTAGAGTTTTTCACTGAGATAGGGGGTCAGCATTTGGGGTTGAGATTAGGTGCAATTTCTGGGCCACCACTGCCACCAGGGACTCCTTCCTTGCACCTCTTTCTGTGTTAAAGATCTTCCTCGCCCCCTCTTGCAGCTCCTTGCTTCTCTCTCTTTTCTTCTGGTTCCCACGCTGTCTCTCCTGCCTCTTTCTGGAGATGTCCCATATCCACCCATCCAGTCCATCCACCCATCCCCATTCATTCCTCAGTCCTTACTGAGCCTCTGGCACATGCCAGGCACTGTGTTTTGTGCTGGAGATACAGGGAAGCACAATTTGACCAGTCTCTGCACTCATGGGCTCCCTCCCAGTGTGGTGGGAAGAGGGCCCTGCAACACC